>NC_083228.1:98223142-98526172 GCF_032191835.1 Heteronotia binoei | reverse complement strand
TGGAGCCTCTCCATCTAAAAATGTGAAGGGAGAGGAGGAAGAAAATAAGAGCTGGATTTATACCCTGCCCTTCACTTGGGGTCTCAGAGTGGTTTATAATCTCCTTCCCTTCCTCTTCCCAAAACAGACACCCTGTGAGGTAGGTAGAGCTGAGAAAGCTCTTAGAGAACTGCTCTTTCAAGAACAGTTCTGCTGAGAACTTATGGCTGACCCAAGGTCACACCAGCAGCTTCATGTGGAGAAGTGGAGAATCAAACCCAGTTCGCCGGATTAGAGTCCGCGCTCTTAATCACTACATCAAGCTGTCTTTCTTAGCCTACTGAAGAAACATGATGATTTTAATACCTGATGGAGAATATTTAATAATTGACCATCTCAACCAGATACAAACTGCATTCAATTGAGTCTGGTTCCAGAAGAAGAAGCAGCTCTAATTATGTCAAACAGCAGTAATGAGAATGAGGGGGTGGGCTGCTTCTGAAAATGGTCATGGTACTCAAGAAAACAATTCATAGAAGATTGTCAAAGATTCCTTCAGTGGAAAACATTAATAAGTGAAAAAAGTAAGTCTCACATTACAATTAATCTCCTATATTATTTGATTAGGACCTGAAAGTTATGTTACTGCAATAGTGCTGAGGACTGGCCATGTAAAAACAGTTTAGCAGTTTTTTATGGACATATTCCCATGAGAGAAACAAAATGGTTCCTCCTGTTATGCACTCCCCTGTGTGGTGCCTGATCCCATTTGCTTTTTGATTATCTGCATGGGAGTTAGCTATTTACTCATGATTTTCTTATATGACACTTGCAACAAATACATTGAACGGTTCTGCGTGAATGATATAGACTTCGCCAAGGGAGTGACTGATGTAAGAAAAAGAGCCCTGCTGGATTAGACCAGTAGTGCAGCATCCTGTCTCACACAATGGACAACCAGTTCCTCTGGATGGCCAGCAGTAAGGCATATAGGTTGAGGCCTTCTCCTCATGTTGTCTCCTAGCTGCCTCTGGTATTCAGAGGTTTAATGCCTCTGAATGTGGAGGTTCCCCTCAGTCACCATGGCTAGTAGCCACTGACAGACCTATCCTCCATGAATCTATCCAATCTCCTTTAAAGCTGTTTATTGCTGTGGCCATAACTAACTCCTCTGGCAGTGAATGCCATATTTTAGTCACTCTCTATGCAAAGAAGTACTTCCTTTTGTCCTTCTTGAATTGACTGCCTATCAGTTTCATTGGATGCCCTCCAGTTCTAGTATTTTGTGAGAGGGGAAAAAATTATCTTTGTTAACTCTCTCCACCATATGCATAATTTTATAAACCTCTATCATGTTCCCCCGTAATCGCCTTGTTTCTAAACTGAAAACTCATAGGAAAGGTGCCACAACCCCCTAATCATTTTGGTTGCCATCTTCTGTACTTTTTTTCAGCTCTGTGATGTCCTTTTTGAGATATTGTGACCAGAACTGTACACCATATTCTAAATGAGGCTGCACCATAGATCTATACATTGGCATTATACTAGTGACTGTTTTATGTTAAATTCCTTTCCTAATAATTCCTAACACAGAGTTTGTCTTTTTCACTGTTGCAGCACAGTTGGCTGACAGTCTCACTAAGCTATCTACTATAATCTCAAGATATTTCCCCCTCTAAGTCTCATTAAATTCTTGACTTATTAGCCTATATCTGAAGTTGGGATTTTCTGTTCCAATGTACATCACCTTACACTTACCACATTGTCACCCACCTGCTTGAGTCCTTTTTAAACATTATGCAGAATAAGGTATAAGAATTCCATACTGCTTTGTTTCAGATTGAAAGCTAGAAGAGCGGCAAAAAAAACTTCCTCCACATAAAAAATTAGAGAGTATTAATGTTTAGTGCTGTTCAAAATTCATCTGACCTTATCACTTCTTTATGGAAGCAACTTTTATGCAAGTGATTGACCTTTTCAGCAATCAAGGTCAAAGTGTTCACCTCCACAGGTACAGTATTTTCTGGCCTTGTAGCATTTCCCACTGCATTAAGGTCTCACAGTTAAACCCTCCCCTCTATGTGAACAATTTCCCTGTAAGTATATCAAGGAGAAAAATGTCCTAGAACAAGTGACTGAGAAACAATCCTTAACTCAAAAGCCAGCTTGATTTGGAGTACCACTCTTAAAGAACCTAAGAACCACTGGCTTTTCAACCTAATACTAGGAACTGAACTGTATACCTTATGTGCATGCTACTTTCAACTTCCCCTATGGACCCAACAGGGGAAAAAATTACATTTACAAGAGGTGATTTCCATTGTTATCTCAATCCTGCTCATGTGTATGTACACATGTGTGCCAAGAACTCTGTGTTTTCTTTCTGTCACTCCACATTTGCACAATTTGCATCATTGACTCCCAAAGCAGTGTGTACATCATTAAGTGATCACAACTAAATCACTGATACTTTGCCCATGCCTCTTAGAAACAAGTTCTGAGCATATGCAAATAATGATTAACTTTTACAGGTGCAAAATAAGCAACAGGGGTAATTTTAAATGTTGCATGCCCTATCCATGATGACCCTGGGTCATCCAGAAGCCCAGGAAATTGTAAGTATGCATTAGAAGTCACTGCCTGGCCAGCTGCACAGGCACCAACCCACTCAAAATTTCAAGCTGCAAATAAATCATCCATGAAATTTTATGGGGTGCCTGACTTCAGAGAACAGGAGCACTGGGTTGGACTCAGCATCAAATTTCTATTTGTACTATAATGCCTATGCAAGCAGAAACACATTAAAAAGACCATGGAACCCACTTGTACTAAATCAATTCTATTGTATCCTATTTGTATTTCAGTTTCTACAGGATTTATTTATTTATTTATTGTTAGGATTTTTATCCCACCCTTCCCTGCACGTAGGGCTCAGGGCAGCTCACAACAGATTAAAATTACAAATAAAACAATAAAAAGATTCTACAGTTCAATACTTTAACATAATTTAACATACTAAGATGGCTCATTGATGTATAAAATGCCCAAGGTTTTAAAAGGGCAGTGAGTAAACACCCTCCCCCCCCAGTTACTGAATAAGCTAAGTCAGTGGGAGAGTGGAGCAGGGGAGGCCAGAATGATGAGATACCCAGTGGTCTTTGGTTTACAGGCCTGCAGATCTCACTTTGGAGCCAGAGCTGAAATGGCTCTGGTTGAGGCTAAACAGATGTCCTTAGGGCTGAGGACCGCCAGCAACTGTTGTTCAGATGAGCATAACACTCTTTGAAGGACACAGCAGGAGAGGCGATCCTGTAGATACATGGGTCCAAGACTGCTCAGGACTTTGAAGGTTAATACCAAAACTTTGAACTAGAAGCCAGCGCAGCTGGCAGAGTACTGGTAGGGTATGTACTCTAAGAGTAAGGACATATGCTGCTGCATTTTGAACCAAGTGGAGCTTCTGAGCCAACCTTAAGGGCAGTCCAGCATAGAGCGAGTTACAGTAATCCAGCTTGGAGGTGACCACTGTGTGGATCACTGTGGCTAGGTCACAAGGAGGGAAATAAGGAATCAGCTGCCTGACCAGCTAGAGATGACAAACAGCCGTTCTGGCAACCACTGTGACCTGAGCCTCCATCATCTCTTAAAAGCATACAAAGACTGGATTTTTTTAAAAAAATCAGATAATTAGCTCTCCTTTTACATTCAAATAAATACCCACAAATGCTAAAATTCTACAAAACAACCCCCCTCCCTTCACACTGATGAACCTGCTCAGGTCAGGTATGATGGTATCTACAGATACAGACTGTATTTTGACAACCTGTTCAGATGTAGCATAACAGTGATAACGTTCATAATCTAGTTTGGTGTAGTGGTTAAGTGTGTGGACTCTTATCTGGGAGAACCGAGTATGATTCCCCACTCCTCCACTTGCAGCTGCTGGAATAGCCTTGTAGATCAGCCATAGCTATCGCAGCAGTTGTCCTTGAAAGTGCAGCTTCTATAACAGCTCTCTCAACCCCACCTACCATTGTTTGTTGTGGGGGGGGGGGAAGGTAAAGGAGATTGTGTCTGCTCTGACTCAGATTTAGAGTGAAGGGTGGGATATAAATCTAGTATCATCTTCATCTTCCATCACTTGTGTCATCACACTCTTTCTTCTCAATTAATAGAACAAAGTTGGAGTCTAGTAGCACATTTAAGACCAACAAAGTTTTATTGAGATTGTAAACTTTTGTGTCTGATGAAGACCTTTTTTAGTCTTAAAGGTGCTACTGGACTCCAACTTTGTTCAATTGCTTCAGACCAACACAGCTGCCCACCTGGATCTATCTTCTCAACTAATTTCTATGACACAACACTGAGGGTGACCCATTATATAATAACTCACTGTGCTCAAGACAGAGCCTCAACAACTTTCAGATACCAAGTCCCAAAGGGCTTTTAAAGAGTTTACTGTCCACAGAATTATTCCAGAATAGTCTATGGCAGGGGTGTCGAACTCATTTGTTATTAGGGTTGGTTCTGATATAAATGAGACCTTGTCAGGCCATATGTGTCATAAAATATAATGCCAGGTAGCAGAGATATAAATTTTTAAAAGTATACAGACAGATTTTATTTTATTTTTTAAAAAATCCCTTTAAATAAAATATGCTTAAAAGATTAGCACTCTTGCAATATTTTGTTTAATAGTCCCTGATAACTGACACCTCTTGCTCTGAATAATTGCATGGAAATCTGGAGACAATGTCTGTGCTATAGCAATCTTGAGTATGCTCTTCAGTTGTTGTTCAGGTGTGTATCTGTAAATTGCAAGCCTACTTTTGATTTACTGACATTCATTCTAGAAATCTCATGGCCAGAGGAAAACATGAAATGTCTGGGAATTATGAGTTTTTGTATGTAAGTTGCTTCATGTGCTGGTCAAGAACATGTGAAGGCACTATGACACAGACTGAGGGCTATGTTTATGTCTACAAAATTACAATCTTTCCTAGATAAATAACTACAACTCCTATGAAGCACAGTGGTCAGTATCAGCCTGCTATCTGGAAAGCCTAGGTTAAAAATCGCCAATTTACAATGGAAATGTGTTGGGTGAACTTGGTCTGAATAAACACTCTCAGCCTAATCCAACTCACTGGCTTGTTATTCCTCATATAAATAGTTCCAGGACTTTTTTTGTAGAAAAAGCCAGCAGGAACTCATTTTCATATTAGGTCACACCCCCTGATATCACCATTGTTTTGCAAGGGGGGGTTGTAAAAAAAAAGCCCTGGATAAACTTATTTGCATATTAGGCCACACCCCTGACACCAAGCCAGCCGGAACTGCATTCCTGTGCATTCCTGCTAAAAAAAAAAGCCCTGAATAGTTCCATATTGCTTTCTGACTGAAAAAGACTGGATCACAAAGGCATGAATACAGTGAAAAGGGGGAGGCAAACGCAGTTGTACCCAGCAGAGCCCTGGCATAATGAGCCAACAAAATACACACACTCTGTAGCAAGGCAAAAAGCTCATACCTTGAATAAAACTTTGTTGGTCTTAAAGGTGCTTTGTATTTATCATGTGTGATTAAGAGAATGAGCAAAGGAATCTCTGATTCTTTCCTTCCCTCTGTAAGCCAAAATGCCCTCAAACCGAGGTTAGGGAATTGTCAGGTGGGCACCTGGCTTCATCAGGATCTTTTACCTGTGTATACAGGATTCCACATCCAGAAAGTAATGCTTAAAAATATTAGGGACTCTAAGTAAAACAATTAAAATTTATTAAGAAAAATATAGGCTTCCATACAAGATAAAATACTCATAAAAATCATACACAGTCCTAAGAAAAATAAATAGAGAGATAGGGGAACACAAGGGTAGACGAACAGGGTGATATTTACCGATCGTAGTCTTCAAGGAAGGCTCCAATTGCGACGAGCAAGGAAGTGGGAGAGGGGACCCGAAACTTGGCCTTAGAATTGGGGATGGATCTAGGGAGCGGAAATTGGGATACTGCTAGAAACACACCTGTGGGTAGCTAGTCCACAGGTTATAAGGACTCTCTTGAGCCCTTAGGGTATGGGAGGTATGAGGGAGAAGGAAGGTGGTCAGCTGGTGCATGACCTCACAAAAAGGGGAGGCTTCATAGTGACCATAAGGGCTGGACTACTACAATAGCCAATAGGAAGTTCATTGGTGTCACCTAATTGGGTGTCCATTCCTGACCAATGGACTTTCTTGGATCCTGGATACCTGAGTGAACTTTCAGGTTGAAATGGACCAGGGTGAGGCTCCAAAATGACAGTTGGGGAGAAGAATAGGAGTGATTACTGGGTGGGGAGATGATTAAGACTAATAAACTTATCTAAAAGGGTGACAATAGAGAGTCAAATCATTGCCTAGGTAACACCCGGTTTACACAAGGGAACTTGGCTCTGGCTGCAGATGGTCTTCCTCTTCATCTGTCTTCTCCTTGGCACCAGTCTTTGTCTTGAGTTCCGTTTAGACAAAGGCAGTTGCAGTTGGACGATTAGCCACTCCTGGGGTGGGTACATTGCTTACAGGGACAGGTGACATCTGGAGAGTACGTGAGCCGTCCGCTTCGCTGGAATGGAGTCAGGCCTGGTAGGAAGATGGCTGCGTGTGGTGTTAGCCCTCCATAGTGGATTCTATGGTCAGTGCTTCAAAACCGTTCGCCTGGACAGCTCCTGGCGGCGCAGTCTCCTCCACTCCATGGTCGGGATGGACATCATATAGAACGACGGGAAGCCATCCGTTCTCCTGTTGGGCACTCTTGTACCAGTCTTGAGTGCCTTTGTAGCGTTATGGCTGCTAGTACTGCATGGGTCCCTTTTGCCCCTGGATAGGTTTACTCACACTCTCTGGCCAGATTATTCTACCCAACAGTGACAAATTAAGTTTATTCCACTTCTCCAGGTGCACTGGCAACCAAGTTGGTGATTACGATATTCTGTAAGGGGTTTTTCCTCACACCTCCACAGGGGATAAGGAGGGGGAGGAGACTCAGCCAATAGAAGAAAGAGAGGCTTGGCTCAGTAGCTCTGTTGTGCTACTGAGAGAGCCTGGCAAAGCAAGCTCTCCTTCCTCACCTTTCTCCCCAAGGGATGATCCTCAGCCAACGGAGAAAGAGGCTTTGCTCTGTAGCTCCTATGTGATTGAGTAAACCTGGCAAAGCAAGCTGTGATGCAGGAAGCTAGAGAGAGGGAGAAGGAAGCAGACTTGCTCGCAGGTCTGATAGAAGCCCTCTGGGGGCCTGATTTGGCCACTAGGCCAAACGTTTGACAACCCTGGTTTACAGTACTAATATGTTTATTATGATCCACTGGAAAATAAGGTAAGCCTAAGCTGTATTAGAATGCTTTGAGGTCAAAAGTTGTGTAAAAAAGAAAGGTTGAAATAGCTAGGAACCTATACAAATTTGTTCGCCATCTGAATTGCTTTTAACTAGAATTTAACTGTATTTTAATGTTATCTAATGTTACCAATTTTGATTGCCTGAGCCCTGTGTGCAGGGAAGGGCGGCCTAGAAATTTAGTAAACAAATATTTAGAATTGCCTTAGATCAACCAATTACTTCTCAGTGAAAATGCCACAATTCTTCATTATGACATCTTTTTAGTTTGCTTCCCTGGTTGTCAAATTCAGTTCCCTCACTAGTTGAGGACTTTTTAAAAAGTGCACAAAAGTTTTTAGCAAATACTAATTCACAACAATAATTCCAATAGTATTATTTAGCT
The DNA here is from genome assembly GCF_032191835.1 of Heteronotia binoei. Taxonomy (NCBI): domain Eukaryota; kingdom Metazoa; phylum Chordata; class Lepidosauria; order Squamata; family Gekkonidae; genus Heteronotia; species Heteronotia binoei. Next base: position 98,518,441 of record NC_083228.1, on the reverse strand, counting down.
TTTTATTTTTGAAGGTTTACTTATGGCTCTGTTACTCAAATAGATTTTGTTCACATGATTAACATGAAAAGGAAACTACCTAGCACATTTGCCAGAAGCAGTTCAGAAATGAAGCAGTTTTCAAATACTTTAAACAGAATCCTTATTACTGCTTCTGCTTTCATGCTCATTTTTTCTAAAGAAAAAACTGCCATGTGGATATTCTGTGGTCCATCTAAGTAACAAATCAACTGCCAAGAATATTCGTTTCAAACTATTCTCATTGTGAAAGACAGTAAACAATTTAATAGATGGCAAAGAAAAATTTCAGAGTTCGTGTGGGCGGGGAAGAAACCAAGAATTAAAATGAAAATTTTAACAGATGCAAAAGAGAGAGGCGGATTTCAATTACCAGACTTAAAATTATATCATGAAGCAGTTTGCTTAGTATGGATAAAAGAATGGATAATACTGTTAAACAAAAAACTCTTAGCATTGGAAGGTCATGGAAATAAATTTGGCTGGCACGCTTATATGTATTATGGGGGGAAAAAGATAGATGGCTTTTTCTCTCACCATTATATAAGAAACAGCTTGCTAAATACATGGATGAAATATAAGAAATATGGAGATGAGCAGAGCTTGGACTGCAATACTGCAGCTTACCACTCTGCACCATGGGGCTCCTTCATCAGCCATTACCGGGGGGGGGGGGGGGTGTGAGCAGGAATGCACCAGAACGCTGTTCTGGCTGGGTTGGGCACTGTTCCAGCTGGGTTGGGTAGTGTTCCTACACAGAAAAAGCCCTGCTCAGAACTGACTGAGCAGGAAAACATGGTGTGAACACCACAGCTACTCCCCCTGTTTTGGAAAAGCAGTGCTTATTTGTGACCAACAGCACAAAAAGACTCCTCCTCAACTTCTCCTTTGAGCTGAAGAGCTGCCACCCTCTTCCTGCTCCTTCTCACAAAGTGGTCTTCGAGCCTCCTTGGAGCACACTCCTCCCCCTCCCTTCTGGATCCTGGGGGCAAAACCTGAGTGTGTCTGCAGGGTGCATGGAGGTGGGGCGGGCTGACTCTCCTCTTGACCATGTCCTGAGCACCAGAGGAAAGATGAAGGGTTGAGCATGGCACTGTGGCATCTCTCTGCACAGCCCTTTCCAGAGCAGAACGCACCTCCTTGCTGTTCTGCCCATCCCATCCAACTTCCCTCCATGGTGGGCTCGTTGCTGCCCTCTTCCAAGCTTGTGTGTCTTGGACAACAGCCCTTGCTGTTGGCTGTCTCCTTCCCTTCTCTTTTGGGGAGGACAGGAAGGGGACGGAAAGAGAGAAAGAATGGGCTTGAAAAAGAGGAAAGTCCAGTAGTCTTAAAGCACCTAAAGAAACAACAAAGTTTTATTCCAGGTAAAAGCTTGTGTGGTAAAATGTGGTTTGGATCCTGTTACCGTTAGGTGGCTCTGTAACTGGTTGACAGATTGCACCCAAAGAGTGCTTGTAAATGGTTCCTCATCCCCTTGGAGAGGAGTGACAAGTGGAGTGCCTCAAGGATCTGTCCTGGGACCTGTTTTGTTCAACATCTTTATCAATGATTTGGATGAAGGAATAGAGGGAATGCTAATTAAATTTACAGATGATACTAAATTGGGAGGGGTTGCAAACACAGAAGAAGACAGAAACAGGATACAGGATGACCTTGACAGGCTGGAAAACTGGGCTAAAACCAATAAAATGAATAAAATGAATACAGGGATAAATGTAAAGTTCTGCATTTAGGTAGGAAAAATCCAATGTATGGTTATAGGATGGGGGAGACTTGTCTTAGCAGTAGTATGTGAAAAAAGGAACTAGGGGTCTTAGTGGATCATATGCTGAACATGAGTCAGCACTGTGATGCAGTGGCTAAAAAGGCAAATGCAATTTTGGGCTGTATCAACAGAAGTATAGTGTCCAGATCACGTGATGTGATGGTATCGCTTTACTCTGCTCAGGTAAGACCTCATCTGGAGTATTGTGTTCAGTTTTGGGCACCACATTTTAAGAAGGATATAGAATGGGTCCAGAGGAGGGTGACAAAGATGGTGAGGGGTCTGGAGACCCTGTAAGGAAAGGTTGAAGGAGCTGGGGATGTTTAGCCTGGAGAGGAGGTGGCTGAAAGGTGACATGATCACCATCTTCAAGTACTTGAAGGGCTGTCATCTAGATGATGGTGTGGAATTGTTTTCTGTGACCTTGGAAGGTAGGACCAGAACCAGTGGGTTGAAATTAAATCAAAAGAGTTTCCGGCTCAACATTAGGAAGAACTTCCTGACCGTTAGAGCGATTCCTCAATGGAACAGGCTTTTTCGGGAGGTGGTGGGCTCTCCTTCCTTGGAGGTTTTTAAACAGTGGCTAGATGGCCATCTGACAGCAATGAAGATCCTGTGAATCTAGGAAGAGGTGTTTGTGAGTTTCCTGCATGGTGCAGGGGGTTGGACTAGATGACCCTAGAGGTCCCTTCCAATTATGATTCTATGATTCTATCCACTTAACTGGATGGCTGCATCACAAACTGGCTCATTAGCATGGGAAAGAAAGAACAACTGTCTCCCCTTGCCCCTTCAGGACTTCCTCTGCAGGGGAAACGGCAGCCTGGGTCTCAATCCTGCAGGAGAGAGAAACAGCTTCCAGTTTCTTCCCCGCAGTATGGGAGGCTTCTTCTGCCCAAGAAACTGCAGCCTGGGTCTCTCTGTCCTGCAGGAGAGAGAAAACAACCTCCCGTTTCTTTCCCACTATTTGGGAGGCTTCTTCTGCTCAGGAAACTCCAGCCCAGCTTCCTTTGTCCTGCAGGAGAGAGAAAACAACTTGCCTTTCCTCCATGGGCTGTCTCCGTCACTCCTTACAGAAGAGGGGAGGGAAGGAGATACAGTGCATGCTTGAGAAGGAGCAAAAGCAATATCTAAGTCATCTCACAGCACCTGAGACCAACAAAGTTTTACCCCAGGTAAAAGCCTTTGTGTGCACATACACTTCTTTGGGGCAGCTGCTAATTGCAGGCTGGCTGAGTCGCCTGGAAGAGATTTTTAAAAAACCCTTCCCTTTACTTTGTTGGCAGTCTCCTCCTCCTGCCCTTCTCCTGGCACCTTGAAATTAAGACCAACAAAGTTTTATTTCAGGCAGCTGAAAACTCCCTTGTAAAAAATTCACTTGGCTTTGAGCAACTGTTTGTAGTTGCTTTTCCCTTGAATTACAGTGCAGAATTAAGGTTCCTGATCTGGTTGCTGAGGGAAGGAATTTCTCACCTTTGGGCTTTATTGTTTGGCATATTAAACAGCCTTACTCTTGCCTGTTAACTCTGAAGTTTGGGGGTGGGGTCTGAGGAGGGCAGGGTTTGGGGATGAGAGGGACTTTAGTGGGGTATAATGCATACAGTTCACCTTCCAGTGGCCATTTTCTCCCAAGTTAACTGATTGGAATATTGGTATGAGGCTGCTTACAGTGGTCTTTTGGCCAGTTTGGTGTGGAGAGCCAATTTGGTGTAATGGTTAAGTGTGCGGACTCTTATCTGGAAGAACCGGGTTTGATTCCCCAGTCCTCCACTTGCACCTGCTAGCATGGCCTTGGGTCAGCCATAGCTCTGGCAGAGGTTGTCCTTGAAAGGGCAGCTGCTGTGAGAGCCCTCTCAGCCCCACCCACCTCACAGGGTGTCTGTTGTGGGGAAGGAAGGTAAAGGAGATTGTGAGCCTCTCTGAGACTCTTCGGAGTAGAGGGCGGGATATAAATCCAATATCATCATCATCATCATCATCTCTGTTACCTGGAGGTCAATTGTAATCCCACATCTCCATCCATCATCTGGAGGTTGGCAACCCTTGGTTTGGAGCTCCAGCAAAACTTTTCTTAAGTAGATTTCCCACCACCACTAGTTTATAAATACGAGCACTACTACCACTCTGCATATCACATTTAATGTAATCAAGTCTCCAAAAGTGCTGTCAAAATCCTTTCATTTCAAGAATGCTATTTACACGATGGTTTTCAGCAGTACTTTTGAGTGTTGGTGTTTTTAAGTTTACTTATTTGGTGTGACTAACGCTTGCAATGCAAAATTTAAGAGAACTGATAGCATTTCTTTGGTACATTGAAGATATGAAGGCTTGAATAGCATAACATATTTGAGGTCATTTAAGTTTTTATTGTACGAATACTGTCAACATTAATGAGATTTATTGAAATCTTCAGTTATGTGCTGCACTGGTTCAAAATGTATACTAATTTTTAATCTGAATACTTTATTTGGTTGCTTTTATTGAAATCAGTAGGAAAGATTGAAAGTAAATTTGTTTAGACTGAGATAAAAACTAGAGTCCATAAGGTTTCTCATGCATTTGTTTCTTGCCTTTAAACAAATGGCTGCAATATTGTACAAACCAGTCAGGCAACTTGAAATATATGGGACTGTAATATATGGGATATGCATATCAGAAGGTGGGGAAGACCTCATGAGAGGGAAGGTGTGTGAGGGTGAAGTCTTTAATCTCTTTAGAACTTCCAGGATCAATCACCAGAAACTTTATGAAGCAGGGATGGCTGGGTGGCCACACTTCCAGCGATGTCAGGGTGTGTGACCTAATATGCTAATGAGTTCCTGATGGGCTTTTTCACACAAAAAAGCCCTGGCCATTACATATAGGTAATAGGCAGGGAGGGTATTGCCAGGAAGGGTTAATTAGAGTCAAGATGCATAAGTAACTTAATATAGCTACGAATCGCAGTTGGTAAAACCTGTGAATAGCAATTAACAAACAGCATAATAAAATTTACGAATAAAGACCAGCGCCAAGGCTTGATGCTTTGCCTGAATCGAGGTTGACTGCAGAAAGGCAAGCGAAAATCCAGATTCGACACTGAACTCTCTTGCCACTAATTTATCTTTTTAGCAATAAATGAGGTGTGCAGCTCTGCGCCCCGCTTTCCCTTTAATTCAGCAACATGAAGTTCACCTGCCTTCGTGAGAGAGATACAGGGAGCACTGGCCGGGCAGGGCGAGACAAGAGGATGGGCAAAAAAAAAAAGTTTTACTAGGAACTACAAGCAACTCCCCTTGATACCCACGGGGGAGGGGCAAAGTCCGAAGGCCGAGACAGAGCCTCAGAGAAGTGGACGAGGAGACACACCCGGACCCTTCTGCCCTCGGAAGCCCCCTTCGCCACTTCCTTCCTCCGCCCAGCTGCACTTGTTACCTTCCGACTGTTGCTGGGGCCGCTGCCGTTGCAGGTGGCGCAATCCGCCGGAGGGCGGGGACGATGCTCGGCCAAGGCGCCGCCGCCCCCATTGCGGACGTCCCAAGTCCCTGGCAGGTGGCTGCCGCCGTTGCCCATTCCTTTCGGCTGACGTGCCCCTCTCTCGCCGACCACCGAGGCGGCAGGGAAGAGCCCGCAGTGGCGCTGGAAGCGGGCGACGGGCTCCGAGTCGCCAAGGCTGCGCACCAGCCATTGCAGCCAGGCCATCATGTGCCTCTGCGGGGCAAGGAGCAACTCCGTGCGCCACGCGCGCGCCAACTGGGGCCCGTCGGGCAAGCGCGCTCGGAAAAGGACCGAGGGGAAGGGGCGGGGCTTAGGCCGCCCGCGAACAGGTGCAGCCCGCTGACGCCTCACCCGCAACCAGGTAAAGTCGCCAGGCGTTGTCCGCTCGTCTCCGGTTTGATACACCTGGAACAGATTCACATACACACGTTTTATTTATATAACATAAAGTTGCTAAGAACCGTACGGAGGAGCTGTAATAGTAAAAACCTATCAAGTTCCTGAGCCCGGACACATGGGGCATCAGCTTCTCGAAGTTTATGAATAAAAAGGAAGGGCAATTATGCCTGAAGGGAGCAGATTAAGTAAATCGGGCACGTGCTCAGATATCTGCTAACTGCGGACTAAAGTACATTTAAGCTTATTTTAATTGGCATTTTCAGCGATGGGAACAACTTTGCTGACATTCCTCCTAAATATCTCAAGAAATTTCTACTACAAATCCTAAGCAGAGTTACAGCCTTTTAACTCCCCATTAGAAGAATGTCACTCTGCTTAGAATGGCACATTAAGGCAGCAGATGAGGCATATAAAACAGCTCCATTTATCATTAACGCTGTTAATTTAGCTGGTTAAACAGATAAAATCTTATGGCAGCTTGACCAACATATTTACTGTGCCATAAGCTTTTGTGGACTAGAGCCCATAGAATGTGAATTGCACCCTTCATTGGCAGGTATATTTACAAGGCCATAGAAGAAAATTAGTAAAAAGAGGAGCCAAAAAAAAAACCCCTTAAAAAATGGCCATTCAGAACAGCAGGGAATGACAGTCTTCCTGTACTGTGCTGTAATTCTGATTGTCTGCAAAAAGTTGCTGTTTCCTGTTGGAACTTGTCTTGCAGTCTATTTCCACCTCTGCTGTCTCTTTATCTGGAACTGAACAAGACTGCAATGCAGAGGTACCAGTTTGCAGAATGCAGCTGCCAGCATAGCACAGTGCTCTAATTTCTATGCTGCTGTCTTTGGATAACTCTAAGCATCACAGTCTATTGGAGTACTGTCTTGTGCTTGGAAGCCCACAGTTATCCGCTTAATGTACCCTGCTCACCTTTCCTAGCCTCAGCCCCATGGAGGGAGCACAAGCAGGCTGCTACCATTTCTGCAAACCCGGCTTCACTTCCTCCCTCCTACGCAACAGCTCAGAATGAAATGGCTTTCTCCATAAGGATGGGAGGAAGAGGAACTCTGCCACCATCAGGCTCCGCTCTTTCATAGAATCTTAGAATTGGAAAGGACCTCCAGGGTCATCTAGTCCTACAGGATCCCTGGCCAAATTGGCCTGGAGACAACTCGCTGCCTGACCCCAAAGTTGTGAACAGCTTTCCTTGGTGTGTAAGAAAGGGCCACAAGAACTAATCACTGATGCAACCCTTCCTGCCCTCCTTCTCATGATCCTTCTCATGATCTGCCTAAGTTCACAGAATCAGCAGATGACCATCTAACCTTTGCTTTAAAACCTCAAAAGAAGGAGAGCCCACCACCTCCCAATGAAGCCTGTTCCACTGTGGAACAGCTCTATCAGGAAATTCTTCCTAATGTTTAGTTGAAAACTCTTCTGATTAAATTTCAACCTGTTGGTTCTGGTACAACCTTCTGGGGCCATAGAAAACAACTCCACGCCATCCTCTATATGACAGCCCTTCAAGTATATGAAAATGGTGATCATATCACCTCTCAGTTGTCTCCTCTCCAGGCTGAACATACCCGAGTCCTTCAGCCTTTCCTCATAGGACTTGGTCTCCAGACCCCTCACCATCTTCATTGCCCTCCTCTGGACATGTTCTGGCTTGTATATATCCTTCTTAAATTGTTGTGCGAAAAACTGAACACAATACTCTCAGTGAGGTCTAACCAGAGCAGAATAAATCACTTTGAGTGATTTGGACACTATGCATCTATTGATACAGCCCAAAATCACATTTGCTTTCTTAGCTACCGCACCACACTGCTGACTCATGTTCATTGTACAGTCTACTAAGACCCCTAGATCCTTTTTGCACATACTACTGCCAAGACAAGTTTCCCCCATCCTGTAATTATGCATTGGATTTTTCCTAAGTAAATGCAGAACTTTACATTTATCACCATTAAAATTCATTTCATTTGTTTTATCTCAGTTTCCCAGCCTGTCAAGATCATCCTGTATCCAACTCTGTTTTCTACCATATTTGCTACCCCTCCTATTTAGTGTCATCTGAAAATTTAATACTATTCCTTCATCCAAATAATTTATAAAGATATTACACAAAACAGGTTCTAGGACAGATCTTTGAGGCACTCCACATGTCACTCCTCTCCAAGAGGATGAGGAACCATTAACAAGCTCTCTTTGGGTTTGATCTGTCAACAAGTTACAGATCCACCTAACAGTAATAGGATCCAAACCACATTTACCAATTTGTCAACAAGAATATTATGTGGAACTTTATAAAAACCCTTTACTGAAATCAAGATAAACTAAGTCTACAGCATTCCCCTGATCTAGCAAGGTAGTAACTTTCTCAAAAAAGAGAGAGAAGGTTAATCTGACATGACTTGTTCTTGAGAAACCCATGCTGGCTCTTGGTAATCACAGCCATTATTTACAAATGTTCAAAAGACTGGGTATTTGATGATTTATTCTAAAACTTTTCCAGGTATAGACATCAAGCTGACTGGTCAGTAATAACCCAGATCCTCCTTTCTTCCCTTCTTGAAAGATGGGAACGTTTCCCCGTGTCCACTCTTCTGGCACCTCCTGTGTTCTCCAAGAATTTTCAAAGATAATGGCCAGAGGCTCAGAAATTACATCTGCAAGTTATCTTATTACCCTTGGATGCAGTTCATCCGGCCCCGAGGACTTAGTTTCATTTAAAGATACTAGGTGTTTATGTACTACCTTTGTGCTGATCCTAGGCTGCAACTCCCTTCCCTCATCATGTGTTCTGTTTTGCCATGTTGAGCACCTTTTCCCTCACAAGAGAAGACTGAGGAAAATTTTTTTGGCCACTGTGTGACACAGAGTGTTGGACTGGATGGGCCATTGGCTTGATCCAACATGGCTTCTCTTATGTTCTTAAAAGTAGGAATGAAGCAGTTCTGCCCTCTCTTCATCACCTGTTAAAATTTCACTTTCCTGTCCCCACAAGGGGCCAACCATGTACTTACCTTGTACATAAGAAAAGAATGCTTTTTTGTTGTTTTTAGCATATCTTGCTAGCTTAAGCTCATACTGAAAAAGTCATAACATATATGCACATTGCTACACGAACTTCCAGTGGGGTTTTTTTCCTTTCTGAATGTGATTCAGACATGCTGTCTTTAACCCATATTCTGAAATGGCATCATCCCAGAAGGATGGTATTATTGCATTGACGGAGTTTTTGGATTGCCCAGTATGGTCTGATTAACTGGCACCTTTGGCTCATCCAGACAATGTCCAAATTCTGGTGAGGTGCTGAAGATAAGGAGGAAATGGGTGGCTGTTTTTGTTAGAACACACTATTGCCCATTGCTACAAGGAAATCATGAAGATTCCATAATAAAGTGGGGGAAACTAAACCTGCATATTGGGACCTTTTAGAAGGACTCCAGTTAAAAAACACTTTATTAGAATTATTTTTTCAGTAGTCTCTCTGAGCAAGTTGGTGGCCCAGCTTGACTCAGTTCTCCACACATTTACCCAGATCTGCACCCTCCTTCATCACCTAGTTTAGAGTCTTTCCCATTTCTGCATCTTTTTGTGTGTGTGTGTGTGTGTGTTTTGTTGTTGTCTTCAGTTGAGGCTGTGACTCAGTGATGGGCAGCCCAATCCAGAGAACCGCTGTGTAGCTGCGCTCAAGTGCAGAACTAGCGTAGGCTGCCACAGTTGGCTCCCAAAGGGGAAACGTTACGCTATATGCGGAGGGGGAGCACAAGCCTAATGACCGAGAGAGAACTAGTCAGCATGGTGATTCCACCCATGCGCATGCCATTGGCCCACTGCCAAGGCGGGGGTGGGGGAAGCACAGGCTAACGCGGGACCACGGGATTGGCCAGCACATTGCATGTGACGGGAGAAAGGGTAGAAAGCCCACACCAGAGGCCATCAATCCCCACACACCCTCCTGCTGTCAGAGACTCTGCCAATAGCAGACAGACCGGCAGACCGGTGCAGACAAACAAGAACCACAAAGTGCAGGAGTCCGCTGCTCTAAACAGTGGCTGGAATGTATGTGCAGCAGATGCCAAGCAGGAGAGAGAATAGAGGGTACAGATCAGACTTTATTTTTCCGGAACAGAGTGCAACAGTTTCCCTGGTGCACACTGGACAGTCACGCCGTGGGAGGGGCTCCATTCAGAGTGGCGGGCAGAAACAGTTGAGGCAGTGGAGGTGGGGGTGGAGCAACACATGCGGAAGTCTCTGTGTTGGATTCCCACCTGCAAAACAGAGACAGAGATCACGAGCACCTGCAGGGGCAGCAGCTGGAGGAGCAGGCTGCGTTTCAGCCAGCTGCTCTCTTAAAGGGACAGTCTCTGACCCACCTCCCCGCTTCGGGGCAGCTGCCACACACACACACACCCATGCCCTGCCAGGGGTTGAGAAAGCGGCAGAGGGCAGACAGGGGAGCGGGGTCAGTAAATGCCTCCTACTGGAGCCCATTGCCAGGTTCAAGTGCCAGAGACGCTCGCACACTGAGCAGTCAAGAGTGAGGGGAGGTGGAGGACAGTCGGGGGGCACAGTGCAACTTACCCAGCCATGGGCAACAGTCCTTGCATGCAGAGCCTCTGGCAGCCCGGAACCTGTGGAGACCTGGAAACAAGAGCAATTAGCCCCAGGGGAGAGACCTTGCTCTTCCTCGCAAGTCAAAGATACTGTCAAAGCAACCGTGCAGTGCAAAACCTGTCACCAACGTACCTGCCTGTCCCTCACTCTAAGTTCGTATGGCAGGGAGCTCACCAGCAGAACTTCCCGCCATGCAAAGCTGTCCCTAACAACTAAGTTGTGCGAGGCCAGAGCAGAAGTATTTCTAGGATGGGGGGACCGTGATTGGGTGCTGGGGAGGGGGCTCATCAGCCCGAGGCGCAACGGGATTGGTGAGGCAATCACACCACTCCCTAAGGGGTTTGCGAGCTTCTGCAGTGGCGGAGCCGACCTTTGTTTTTGGTTTCAATGAGTGCCTATGGGACACACCACTGTTTTTGCAGGCGTAACGTTGCGCTTCTCAGGGGGGGATGTCATGGCCCAAACTGCTCAGGGAGCCGCCTAAGCCTGATCATGCCCCCAACTCCACCCCCTCCTGCGTCTGAGCACCGCGCTCCGCCTCACTTCTGCCAACGCTTGGGCGCAGCCCTCAGGCGCTGCTGCTCTCGAGCAGAGTGGCACTCTGGCAGCCCCACATGCACATAACTCCCCTCCGCTGTGGTGGCGTCGGCTGTACATGGGCACAAATGCTTCCTGCGCCCACATAGCAGATTATCTGCTCCCAAAAGACTTTCTGCCGTCCTCCCTTTGGATTGTGCTCAAAGCATCTGTTTGGCATGCAGAAGGTCCCAGGTTCAACTGCCACACCTCCAATGTAAAAAGAAAAAAAAGGACCAGGTAATACATGCTGTGCAAGACCTCTGACCTGACAGTACCGACTTTGATGGATCAATGGTTCGATCCAGTACAAGGCAACTTCATGTTGTGGCCAGGAGGCACTGCCTGCCTCTAAGGCTACCCAACTCATGCTAGGGGGACCCCAAGCTAAACAAAATGGAGTCTGATCAAGAAACACTTCATTCAAAATGGAGTAGAGCAGAGAGCTTGTTCTGGTCCCCACCTAAGAACTCCCTCTGGAAACAGCCCTCTCCCCTGCCCAAACTGAGTGCATAATAACAATGGAGACTGCTGGTAAGTATTGCTCATGCCCTATTCCTCAGCTACTGATTAATCAGCCATCTCCCTGGCACTTTGCTGCAACTCAGCTTCTCTTTGTCTAATGCTATGGTAATGTCTGATACCTAGACAAATTCTTTGTTCTTTATGCTTGCCTCTCCTCAGGGGTATCTTTGTTAAATCGCCCAAGCAATTAACACATATCCTGACCTTTTGTAACCTATTGGGTGGACATTATTAAACCAGCACTATCTATTATTACCTGGAGATCCATCCAGGTGACCAGAGTCAGGTCTGCTCATTGGCTTGAGATAGGCCCCCAACAGGTACCCAGAAAAGAATAATCACTGCCCTCCACAAGCCAGCCCCTTTTCTGGGAGGACCTCTTTCCTTCCAAAAAGATTATAACATGAGAGAAAGCTTCATCTCTGTCCCTCTCTCTCTGAGCACATGTAACATATAATTGGTGCCCCCCCATTACTCTAAGTAAGGGGGCCCTCAGACATGGCACATGGTAGTGCATGTCTACATCTTCAAGTTGTAACTGGACCTCACCACATCTGGACCAGGTAATATTGCCTTCCTCAATATCCCCTCAATTCCTCTATCGATAACCTCTACCCTTCCTAGCTTCTTGATTGCCTGTATTGTGTATTTGTGTGTGTGTGAATGTATTCTTTTTACATATTTTAAGTAAACATTATACAATATATTTGCCTGGAGTATTCTTGCTTGAAAACGAGACCTCCATATTATTGAAGAAAATATCCTTTGTTCCTAATTCGCTCTATCTACTCTCCATATTTCCCCATTTTAAAGGAGACGTAAGCATTTTCCGTAACAATGTCATACAGCGGTGGTCCGTGTTCTATAACTGGGTTGTGCATCTGGTGTTCTGACCCAAATTTGGTAGTAGTAGCAGCATTATCATTTTTAGCAGGAGAAACAAAAAGTGTGAAACATAAAGAACTGCATGCAAAGAAAGTGAGAAGGATATATATAGTTAAACCATAGTGAATGTAAGCTCAGTGTTGTAGATTGAAAAAGAAGAAGGTATTGGATTTATATCCCGCCCTATACTTTGAATCTCAGAGCCGTCACAATCTCCTCTACCTTCCCCCCACCACAGCAGACACCCTGTGAGGTAGGTGAGGCAGAGAGAGCTTTTTACAGCAGCTGCCCTTTCAAGGACAACTCCTGTGAAAGCTATGGCTGACCCAAGGCCATCCTAGCAGGTGCAAGTGGTGGAGTGGGGAATCAAACCCGGTTCTCCCAGATAAGAGTCCACGCACTTAACCACTACACCAAGCTGGCACCAAACAAGCATGGGTTCAAGCTCTGATATTTTTAAAGGCAGTCACTGTACAGAACACAGCCATGCTATCTTCCTGTTGCTTTTCCTCATTCTCTCCTGCCACCTAAGATCAAAGCCAGCAGCCTCTGTCTCCATTCCTTCCTCTTTCCCAATTGCATCTTCATCACAATGATTGGTAAATGGAAAATGGTAGAAAGTACACTTTTTTTTGCTAGTCATGATTCCTAGGCCTGTTCTTTAGAGAGGTGGCATACAGTTTTTCTGCTGTCTACAAGTAAAGTAGCAATTATCCCACCTACTTAGTAGATGGGCTAACCATGATCAAATCCATCATTTGCCATATGTAATAATAAAGAGAAAGTGCATTTCAATAACAAAAAGAAAATCAAGCCATCCACAGGCAAGGCTGAGGTTCTTATATACTTCAAGTATGCAAGGAACAAATGTAAAAGTAACATTTAAACTAAAAGGAAAAGGGAAAAAAACCAATTGCTGGATTATCCCTGAGTATACTCTAGGAGACAAGGGATATTGAGAACAGTTGAGTCATTTAAATGGGAAAACATATAAGATGGGGAAATTGGCTTGTTCAAGCCTCTGAAAGCTTATATCATCCTGAAGGGAGAAATTTGCCTGTATGTCTGGGAGGGAAAGAGAATTTCCAAATTATTTGTGTTCCCTTCCCTTGTGGTTCTTTGCCAGCCCCTAGCTTGTTTCCTCTAACACAGCAATTCATAATCTAGTAGTTATCAGGAAGCCACTGAAATGCAGCTACTCATTAATAAAGTACCGTATTTTTTGCACCATAAGACTCACTTTTTCCCCCAAAAAATGTGGAGGGAAAAGTGTGTGCGTCTTAAGGAGCGAATACTGCAAAAAATTCACACAAATGCCTCTAAATTCACACAAACAGCTCTAAAAACTAGGTGCGTCTTATGCTCAGGTGCGTCTTATGGAGCGAAAAATACGGTAGATGTTTCTGAATACTAGAGTGATTCTTTAGAGATGAAAAAAAAATAGTTTCTAAAGTTAAAAAAAAAAAAGACAACCCCCACCCAGCAGCATGATAATGGCTGGACATGCTCAGTGCCTTGGGCATTCAAGAGAGGAAGCAGTTGAGATTCAGTTAAGGCAGAAAGTGGGGACTGTGGAAGATGGAGAAATTGGCTTCTAAGAGCTTGTAATATTTGATAGAAGACATTTGGAGGGGGGGGGCAGGAATTGCCAGTCACCCACAACATGTGAATCCTTGAAGGCCTCCAGTTTAATTAATTTTCATCCTGGAAAAGTGTGGTTGAATTAAGATTGCTCCTTCAACAGCATAGATGTTTTGCTTTATACTGCACTAGTTTGATAGACAATTGGGAGCCGACCACTCTGATCTTCCATATATGCAAATATGTGGAAGTGAGCACAATGGCTGGTTGAGAAAACTTACCTTGAAACATCTAGAGTCTTGAGGCATCTCTCTTTTTGCACAATAACAGGTATAATTTATATATTATATAATTCTGATTAGCACCTTCAAATCAAAATCTTCCCTGGGGTCACAACTTTAATGTTGCAACACAGAGAAAATAAGGTGGATAGTTTGGGGGATTTATACAACAATCTTTAATTAAATAACTGATAATTAAGACCCAAAGGCAGGCAATTAGAGCAGAGTAACTTTGTGTGATGAACACAGCAAAGGTGCACAGCCTGATTAAAGTGTAGATTAATGTTTATACAGAAACTAACATACTTGTTAGTAAAGAGGAGAGAAAATGTCCTAATTACATTACATTATTGCCTGTTTTGCATGCACAGCTTAGTGCAAAGAATCCAAGCAGTCAAGCCTTTAAGCTTGAATGTGGATTCTGTGCCTGTTGTATGCACCATCTTTTTTCTCCAATCCATTTATTCTGCAGCTACAGATGGATTGCTTGGATTCTCTGCAGTAAGTTATGTGTGCAGTCCAACCAGGATCACTGTGCCTGCAGGAGCTGACGGCTCCCCAAAGCTGCAGTTCTGGCTGCCTTCTCCTGCTGCCCAGTTTAAACCAGATGGCAGGAGAGGGCAGTCCAGCTAGGAGCTGTTTTTGTCTAAGATCAGTAATAGTCTCATATCACTAGACTCATGCCTCTTGTAAAAAAATTAATAAATGTAAAACAAAAAGGGACACACCAATGAATGGTGGAAGGTAGAGAATGGGCAGACTGACCTGTGGTTGTGAGATGTGGGTATGAGAGTGGCCATGAGGGGCAGGAAAGGGCAAGGGGGAAATCCAAGGGAATCTGTATGTTTTTGAATGACTTGGAAGAGAAGCAAGGAAAAAACTGGCACAAAAGCATTCTCAGGTCGTTTTCGCCAAAAAGCAGTTTGGCGTTTGCGCGGCTTTTGCAACGGGAGCTTCCGGCTTTTCTGGCTGCTCCGCAGCGTTTAGTGCGAAATCCGCGCAGATCCTGCGCAGTGAAGAGGGGGGTCGCGCCGGCGGAAGGTGAGTGCGAAAACGACCTCAGAAAACCCAGAGAAACAGCAGAAAGCAAACTGAGTGCTGAAGGGAGGGGAAACAATGCAGAATGGAAAAAAAACCCTGACAGACATGCACAGTGAAAGTGAGGCAGAACATCCATGCATAGTAGAGAGACAGACAACCTAAGCGTGGAACAAAAAAGGATATTGTTCTAAGAGTAGCAATCTGGAGACAGACAAGGAATGACACTTAACAGGAGAGAAGATGGTTTATACCATGTCCTGTAAGCCGCCCTGAGCCTGCTTCGGCAGGGAGGGCAGGGTATAAATAAAAAAATTATTATTTATTATATTAAGATGGTGACCTCAGTATCCTATCTAATTGCTTTCTTCCTGCCTCCTGCAGGGTCTTCTCTCCTTCATTGTACACCAGACATTGCCTGTTCCAACAAACTAACAAAATCAGATAAATCCTAACAAGAAACATGGTGCAGTTGCTTTCCATTTTCTTTCCACACCATTCTGTGGAAATGCAATATAATGCCATTTCATGCATCATCAAGTGATATATTTGCATGCTTCTGCCTGATGGAGATGGGATAATGCACAGAACAGTGAGAGCTCATGAAATGTTGTGTTATATCTGCACATGCTTAGAAAGCTTTATTGTAACATTGACTCTGCCCCTTTAAAATTCTTGCTAACTCACAGCTGGGAGTCAGCCTTGGACATTCAGGAGGGCAGCTTTCTACTTAGGCTCTTCATTCAGATTCTTGCTGGAGTAATTTGCATTGCTTCTGGCCTGGGACCAGCACCAGGAGTTTTCTCAGGTCTTGCCCATATGCTGTCTTCTGCAGAGCTTTTATCATGGCATTTTCTTCCAGTCCTTTATTAAGCGCTGCATTTGCAGTGCTGCTCCGTGTCTTTTCTGACAGCGTTGGCTCAAGCCATCCTGGAGCTTCTTGTCAGAGAAAAGAAAGAGGTTCCTGGCAGGTATGTCAACAGTTTCACCCAGATAACTGGAATGGGCAAATGCTGGAGACCAGATGTTTGTGTATAAACTGCTCATGTTGCTTTTGAAGCAATCATTGATGGCTCTGCCTGGATGAATCAGTGCTAGTCCTGGATATCCACTGGGCAAATCCACAACATTTTAAAAATAAAACAAGGCTGTTCAACTTCAGGAGTATGCTGCACTGAGTTTCTGTCTCACTCTACCAAATTCCAATAGTCAGCAGAGCTGATGCCAGAAAGAACATGCACCTCAAAGACCGCCTTGGGAAACCTGCAGAAGAAGAGAGATGCAGGGGAGAGATGCTGAGTGACTCTCTCAACATGACTGCCTGCCAGCTGACATGACTTGATGTTTACAATGATAAGCCTTTAATCACTGCAATGAGTTCATCCTGATCAGCTCTTGTAGCTGGCTTGTCATTTCCACCAATGTTTATCATTTCAGTACAAGCGATGTTGCTTGTAACCTTGAGGCCTGGGTTTTGCATATGAAATAGTAATGCTACCAATGGCAGGTGGAGAGTTGTTCTCACCATTTCATTCTTTCTGCAGATTCCTACTGATCTGCTGTGGGTGATCTTGCATAATGGGAATAACTTTAAATACAAATAGTTGCCTAAGGTGAGAAAATGAAGACACTGTCTCTCTTCAAAGCTTTCACCATTGCATCTTCATTTGTCAGAAATATCACAATGTGAGGCATGTGATCAGATTTCACAGATACTACAATCACTTAGAATGTAAAAAGGCAGGACTCAAGCAGCGTATAGCTAACATTGAACTATATACTATAGTTCAAGCAGCGTATAGCTAACATTGAACTATATACTATAGTTCAATGCACTTCAGAAAATAAAGAGAAGTGGCACTCAGCCAGTTAAGAGTACCTAGGGTATGGGTGTCAAACTTGTGGTCCATGGGCCACAAACATCTTGCTCAGGGATTTAATCAAGTCTGCAGCTCTTTTCTCCTTTTCCTGTCCTCACCTTTTGAAGCTTTGAGGTTGCAAAAGTTCCCAGCTCCTTTTCCCTTCTCTGCAGGCTGAAGCAGGAAGCTCTTCTGGGCTTGCAAAGCTGCAAAGAAAATGCAAAATGGATCTTCCATTAAAGTCTCTGTGCCCAGATAGATTCCATCCTGTTGAATTGTGGTAGAGATTCTCTACCTATATACAGAGAAAATTAAGGGCTTAACCAAATGTGACATTTTACACGTATACAGTTACAATTTATTCATACATGTTATGTCCATCTGATTAGTTCTGAACCTGTTTTCATCATAGACCAGGGGTGGGGAATGTCCAGTCCAAGGGGAGGCAGATTGGTCTTCTGCTGCCTGGCCACCTAGCAGGGAGGTGGCAGAAACATCCCCTGTCTCCCCCCTCATTTAAAGACCCCCATGGGGGCAGGAATGGGGCAAAAAAACACATGCTGCCCCTCCCACTCCATGGAAAAATTGTCTTCCACGAAACTGGTCCTGGTGCCAAAAAGGTTGGGAGCCACTGAGTGTCAGCAAAGGATTCATTGAAGTATCCAAAATGATCTGACTTGTCTTTGTTCAAAACTAAGTTTCATTTAATGATTACAACAATGTTGCTCTCTGCACATGTTCATTGAAACTGATAACGAGTAACTGGAATCATTGGTATTTATGAACATACATCAAAGACTAGGGCTACAAACTACTTCTCATAATAAATCTACATCCGTCCCTGCACTTGTTACTTTCACACGCCGGTTATCTTTTCCCTCAGGCATAGTTACATCCTCCCTCCTGTTGGTGTCCTTGCTCTCACCCGGGAGGCTCCAGAGCGGTCAGCCTGGTATTTTACACTTCAAAGGCCAGGTTGCTCTTTGGAGTTTTGGCAACCCTCTTCCCACCCCTCCTTCCAGTGCAGGGCACAATCATTAATAACTAGCATTGTATTAAGCATCAGGGTTAGTAGGCATGGATTAAAGGAAATCGATCGTATGCTCCCCCCATTGTATGTCCGGTTGGTGCTGGACCAACCAACCCACCCCCAGTACTATGTCAAAGGAGCAAGAGGGGGCGACCTCAAATACTTCCAAGTCCCAGTGGTTTTCTACCCCCATGGGGACCTCTTGGGTCTGCTCCACACAGGGCTCCCCCCTCATTCGAGTCCCGTCCATTTGCTCGAATTCGAGTGGCCGGGGAAGCAGTTCTTTGGCTCGTTCTAGCATTTCCACTAGTCTGGGGGTTATGATCTCCCAAGTGCACCCCGAATCTATGAGGGCTCTTGCGTGCACAAACCTCTTTAATTTTATGTTTAATAAAGTCAATGGGACGAACATCAGTACCCCCGAAATTCTCACCTGTAGTGGTGCCGCTTTCTCCGGGACCTGCCGCTGGGCACCCTCTAGTGCAGGTCGGCCCCGTTTCCTGCTGGCTCAGCTTCCCATGGGTCCTCCCCCAGCTCCTCCAGCATTAAAGAGTCCTCGTCAAGCACCATCGACAGGGCGGTGCTGCTTCGGCCCGATTCTTTCGGTTTGATCAGCTTCTTCACCCCCCCCAGGGGCGCTTTCGGAGTAGGGGTGGCGGCCCGAGTTCTCTCCGGACAGTTGGCCGCTAGGTGGTTCGGGTCTCTGCATTGGTAGTACTTACGGGAGGGGGGGTAGGTTTTGGTTCCCCCCCCCCCCCCGTAGCTTTCTTCACCTCCACCTTCAGGGCCGCTCGGGTTCCGTGGCTTGTCTTCCCTTGGTGCTCTTGCCGTTGGAAGGCCACCGCCTTCATATTGGTTTCGACCTCTCCCGCCAACTGGATCCACCTGACCAGGGTGTCCGGCCACGCTTGCCCCAAGGCCCGATCCAGGAGCCCAGCATTCAGCCCTCGGCGGAACACCATAATTTTCATCGCCTCGCTCCAACCTCGTATCTTGTGGGTGTAGTTTCTGAATTCCAGGCTGTATTCCCGAATTGACTTAGTCCCTTGCCGGAGGTCTTGGATCGCGGTGATGGCCCGAGTCTTTGAATTGGGATAGCAGCGCCTGCAGGAACCCCGCCACGGTAGCCACCTTGGGGCCTCGGGTCTCGTACAGGCTCACGTACCACAACTGGGCTTCCCCATCATCTTAGGTCCTAGGTAGGCCACCCAGCTGTGTTCGTTGGGGAAGGAGTTGCCCCAGTAGTGCATATCGGTGTTGGCTTGGATTATGAAATACTCCACTTTGTCCGGGCTCCCGTCGAAGGTGACGTCGAGCTCCCGGGTCTTTACTCTGGGCCCTGGAGCAGCTGGGGCCCCTGCGCCGATCGGGGCGGCAGGCCTGGCGGGTTGCGTGGGCTGCACTGGGGCCATTGGCTGGGCCCGAGTCAGGGCGCGATCGATCTGCTTCTGGACCTCCTGCACCACGAGCGATAGGTTTGCCTTCATCTCTTTCCACAGGTCGCGGTTCATAGTCTCCATCTCCTGTCTCAGGTCCTCCATTGGGTCTCTTTTCGGGGACGGGGATTTTGAGTCGCAGTCGTCATCCGGCTTCGACCCTGATGGGAGGTCGTCCGGCTCCACTGGGCATTCCCGCTCATCGTCTGGCTCCGCCGGGCACTCCCTCTCGTCATCCTCGTCCAGGGTTTGGCTGCCCTGGTCTCGCTCGTCGGCTGGGGGCCCGGGGTCCCCCGGGGTCTGCAGGATGTTTGCGTGCCTCAGCGCTGCTTCATCCATCAGGGTGGTGGAGGTGCGGGGATGCCAAGCCTTCGGGGTGATGAAAAGCACTTGGCTGCTCACTTTCTTCGCTTTCCGGGGCTCGACGATGTGCCATGCCGGGGTACCCGGTAGCTCAGTAGGTTCGGAGAGCTCTGGGTCGCTGGGTGCTTTTGCAGCCATCCGCTACAAAGTAACTCATGCCAATAAGCCTGGTAGGGATCAGTTTCAAAATGTCAGCAAAGGATTCATTGAAGTATCCAAAATGATCAGACTTGTCTTTGTTCAAAACTAAGTTTCATTTATTGATTACAACGATGTTGCTCTCTGCACATGGTCATTGAAACTGATAACGAGTAACTGGAATCATTGGTATTTATGAACATACATCAAAGACTAGGGCTACAAACTACTTCTCATAATAAATCTACATCCGTCCCTGCACTTGTTACTTTCACACGCCGGTTATCTTTTCCCTCAGGCATAGTTACATCCTCCCTCCTGTTGGTGTCCTTGCTCTTGCCCGGGAGGCGCCAGAGCGGTCAGCCTGGTATTTTACACTTCAAAGGCCAGGCTGCTCTTTGGAGTTTTGGCAACCCTCTTCCCACCCCTCCTTCCAGTGCAGGGCACAATCATTAATAACTAGCATTGTATTAAGCATCAGGGTTAGTAGGCATGGATTAAACATTATTAGTAAGCACAGTTGGCTTCAATGAAGCATTGCCTGTCACTCAGAGTATCAGACTGGAATTTGAGAGACCCAGCTTTGATTCCTCATGCTTCCTTTGCTAGATAACTGTGGGCCAGTCTCACACTCTCACCCTATTAAACCTTCACAGGGTTGTTCTGAGGATAAAATGGAGGCGAGAAGAACAATGTATTATTATTATTATTATTATTTTATTAAAATTATTATTATTAAATTTTATTTATATCCCGCCCTCCCCGCCTAGGCAGGCTCAGGGCGGCTGAGCCACTGTAAGCCACTTTGGGTCCCCACTGGAGAGAAAGGCAGGATATAGATGAAATAAAATTCATTGCCTGGCTCTGGTCAAAGCCACTCACTTCCAAATTGGCTGCCATCCGTACCTTGCCTCCTAGACTCTCCATTCCCAGGTGCTTTGTAGTGTGCATATAGAAGCTTGGTAGAAAACCAGCTAGTATTTTTCTAGCTGTTTTGGCTTTGGTGGTGACAGCAGGATAAGGAGCAAACTCTCTCTATAAACACTTTCCCATGGGATAATTGAGGAGCAGAGAAGATAAAACCTGGTTAAAGGAGAGACTCAGGACCACTCCCTCCACACAGTTCTTCCCACACATAGTTCTTGGTTTAAAAGCATTACTGAACAAACATGTTTCCGGGCTGAGCTCCCATACTGGTTCTATCATTGCCCAGTTTTTTTTATTTTAAAGAACTTACTTGTTGCTAACAGTACTTTCACAGGCCCAAAGATAGCTCTGAATTGCTCTAACAGGGTTTTCCCAGGGTTTAGTTAATATTGTGGCAGGATGGCAATAATGGGAGGGGGCAGGGTTGTCATTGTCTCCCCAAGGAGAAGCAAAGCAGTTTTGCAGAGATATTTTGCAAGGCACTCAATAAATGGAAATTACCTATAAACTGGCATCGAACTGACCCAAACACTATTTTAGGGGTAATTTTATATTAGGATTTCCAAGTCTCAATGCTACACCAGCGGGGGTTGGAGGGAGCTTTCTGGGAGTGAGACAGAGTGATAAAGAAGTGCTTGACATAATGCAGAAGTGACATCAGCATGTCAGGGACATTGTGCCCAGGGCTGCAAAGAGAGAAAGGAAAAGAGGGCCAGGCAGGTTTCTCTTTTCTGGTGCTTGCTTTACTTACCTTCTGTAGCAACTGAGCTCTGCAGCTGGATATGCTTCCCTTCCTTCAGCCTTGCTGCCTTCGGTCCCCCACCAAAGCAAATAGTGGTGGGCAGAACAGCTTGGTTTTGTTTAATAGGCACCTTTTGCATCAGTCAAGCAATGGGTCTGGGGCTCTCTCAGGAGGGCAGCCCAGCCTGCCCCCCAAAAATGTGTGGCACCAGGGCACAGGCACTGCTAGCTGAATGAGTGGCCCACCCTGCAACCCGATCCAAGGCATGCCTGCCCAGGAGGAAGGAGTTCCATTGTGCTCCCAAGAAAGCCTGCGGGCAGTTGCAGTTTGAGCAATATCCCTGATATGCTGACATCAATGTCAGCATGTTGCATTTGGAGGCAGGATTTCCTTCCACCAGCCAACTGGCCGGCAGGAGGTAGGAGCCCCCGCAATGGGATTCTCCACCCCCAACTGGGGAGTGACCTAGACTGCCAAGCCCCCGGTCCAGGTGGGAAATTCCCCACCTGGGAGGTTCCCAACCCACCAGCCCATATTGAGCTGGTGGGGAGAACGTCCCGCTACATCGCTGGTGCGATAACATCACCTGGAAGTGATGTCATCAAAATAGCAGCGCCCTTGTGGGGTCACTCTAGGCATTTATGGGAAAGCACTATGTTTTTCCTGGACACTCTAGCCATTTGGGAGGGAAAACTCATAGAGTTTTTACCTCTCAAATGGTTGGAGTGCCCCAGAAAAACCATAGAGTTTTCCCGTAAATACCTAGAGCGGCCCTGCACGGGCATCACCATTTTGATGACGTCACTTCTGTGTGGGAGTCAGGAAACGAGACGAGATGACCGTGGGTGAAAGCTGACCTCCCCCAGGGCGGGAGCGCTGCTTTATTTAAATCCATGTGTAAGCCAGTGATTGGACAGTTTGGTCACAGGACTGCACATGCTCTTTACGCCATGAGACACTAGGCACTTGCTGATTGGGCTACGTCGGGTGCAGGCAGCACAGGCTTCCACGTGGTTTGCCAGCGTGGCGTCTGGTACTTTTCCTACACCCTACATCTCCCCCTTTTTGTTTTTAAGCTTGTAGTAGGCGTAATACAGTGCTCGTCGCTGCCATGATTCTTTGGATTGTGTACACAATTGTATCAAGTTAGGAAGACACTGAATACAACAGCAAATGCTAATCAATAAAATAACAATAGCAATACCGGCACAAATTAATTGTCGAAGCCAAGTAAGATTTGGAAGGAAAGAGGTGAGCCATGCAAACGGGTCCCAGTCTGGGTGGAGCGCGTTATTTGCAATCAAGGTGTGCAGATGCTCCAGTTCTTTCTCTATTGTTCGGTTGAGATCTAGAAAGCGCACCTCACAGGCCGCGGGCCCGACGATTTTACAAAAGCCTCCTTGGCGAGCCAGTAAATAGTCCAGAGCGAGTCGATACTGTAGCTGGATCTGGTGTAGACTAAAGATTTCGCTCTGTGAATCGCGTATGACAGCGGTTGTTGCATTAATGGATTGCTCGAGACGACAGGTGAGTCCAATGATGGAGGCTCGATTTTCTTGAGCAATGATGTTAGAATAGCTTCCTAGGGTTAGAACACCCGTGAGACCTGAAATGACTGCTCGCCCCACTCCCCATTTCTCGGGACCCCCGCTCAATTGGGGGTCCACAAACACTGTGTCCGAGCAACCTGGTCCCAACGGGCTCCGTCGTTGCCGGTGGCGCGGGGGTGCAGGTGAGGGACGCAACACTGTGACAGGCAAAGTAAGAAATCCAACAGAAGCACACTCATAATCCCCTGGATGAAAATTGGTGGCAACCCCCCCACCCCAGAAAAACCACAAATTAGGGTCCTTAATTATCCAACCACTACAAATGGAACCGGGGGTAAATGTGGAAACAGTAGGAAATAAAAAGGGGAAGGATACTTGCAGCATGTCCCAAGTCGAATTCATAAGTGACATATTAAGGACGTAGGAGGAATTAAAATTCATATTGTTACCCCCTCCCACCCAAAAGCTATCCGTACAATGGGTTTGGTTTTTACGGTGAGCCCAGTATCTCTTCCCGTCCGCGAACCCCTTCCAAGACCCAAAAGCGGGATTATTTGCACCACAGCAAAAACACATACCAGGAAGGGCATACTGATAATGAAACATGCGAAAGCGGGTGTCGTTAACGTTGTCCTCCATGGGGTTAGTAAACATATAGGACTGGTCTAAATTTTGCAATTGAGCCAACACTATCTCTGGTGCCTGAAAAGGGGTGGGCATAAAGGACATAGAAGAAACAGACATGGGGGGCTCGTACACGAGTGTAACATTAGTCCCATGGTGCCAAAACATATAAGCAGCGTGGCGGACCCACAAATTTTGAGGGGGAGACCGGCTCAGTGGCTCTGCATTGAGGGGAACCATAAAAAGACAAAAGAAAACAAACAGAAGGCCCATCATAGAGTTGCGCTGAATACAAGTAATAAAGGCCACAAAAAGACGCTCAGGCGTCGGGGGTTCCTCGCCACCCAGTAGTTCGAGCGCCTGCTCCGTCAGTCGCTTCAGGCTTCCCCAAGTGACCAGAGGTGTCGGAGGGGCCCCTGCTGGCCGACGGCGGCGCTGTTGCTGTACTGTCTCGGTCAGGGACGCATGGGTCTGGAACTCGGGAATCGGGTCGTGCAGACCTTGGTGCCACGCCATCGGTGCTGATCGCTGGACGGACCAAACGAGCTGGAACCCACAAAGGTCCGGAAGCAGTTTCCACAGCTGCGTACCCCCGCCCCCACGTTATCAAGGGAGCAGGCCCCAGCCACGCAGGATCGGGCGCGCGGCGATAATAAACCAATGGCAGGGCCAAGGGGGTCTCTTGCTGAAAATGGCGTTGAGCACGCGTGTAAGACGACTGCTGAGAAAAACATAAATTCATAGTAAAGAGGGTTTGTGCTAAGAGCATTTCACAGGAGACAGTGGAGGGGGGTTCTCCCCCTTTCTGTTTTTCAAGAACAGCCAGGGCAGTTTTTAAGGTACGGTTGGCACGCTCCACAATAGCTCTTAAATCATGTAGTAAGCGCCATTTTCCAGATTTCTTTTTAATAACAAAAACAGGAGAATTAAAAGGCGAGGTAGAGGTCGTGAGGTGACCTGCGGTTACTTGCTCATCGACCAGGGAGTGCAAAGCCTGTAATTTTTCAAGAGGCAGCGGCCATTGTTCTACCCAAACGGGTTCTTGAGAAAGCCAAGAAAGGGCCACTGCGGAAGGCCTGGCCATTACTCATCAAGAATCAGGCTTGCTTTTAGCTGATTGAGAAGATCCCTCCCCCAGAGATTTAACCCCAGCGGGACCACAACGGGCTGAATATAGCCCAAAAGAGTTTTCGTGTGCGCGGAAACGACGGGGAGGGACCGCTGACTTTGACGGGCGGCCCTGGTCCCACCAACACCATGCACCGCTGGACTATCGTCTAACGGCCACTCGGCCGGCCATTGAGCAGAATCAATAACAGAAATATCAGCTCCGGTGTCCAGAAGGCCCTCAAAGGGTTTTCCGTTGACTAAATAAGTTCGTAAAGGCTTGGAAGCAAGGATCTCTTGGTTCACCAGAGCGATCTGAAAAACAGAAGAAGAAGAGAAACCACCCTCGCGCCCCCTTATGGGAAGCGCGTGAACGACGGGAGTCCCGGGCGGAAGTGAAAAAGGGAGTTGGCTCCATGCTTGTACTAGGAGTGGCACCCCCGGGGGAGGGGCTTCCTCACAAGAAGGAATGATGAACACTCCCTGTTCCCCCATCTCATGCAGGGGTAAGAGCAAGGCTGCCGCTGCGGGGAAGTCTGGGGGCACAGAGACAGCCAAGGTGGTTACTTCTCCTGGTAAAGGTTGGGCGGCAGCAGACACCGTCTCCAGGGTCCAAAATAAAGGGTCTCCCTTTGGGCTCGGGCAAGGAGACTGCCCGCTTACGAGTTTTTTTGCTCTGAGTCGCTAGGGGGGGCAGAGCGGCACTGATTTGCCCAATGATAGCCCTTTCCGCACCTCGGACATTTTTTCGATGGCCTATTGTCCGAGGAGCCCCCTTGGGGGGTCCGGGCGCGGCATTGAGCCCGGAAGTGGCCTGGTTTCCCACATTTTATTTATTTATTTATTTATCTGGGATTTATATCCCGCCCTTCCCATCGAGTGGCTCAGGGCGGCTTACAACATATATAAAACTAACATAAAAGTATAAAATTACACTTTAAATTAACAATTCACAATATATAATTAAAATAAAACATTTGTTATAACTATACATAATTAAAACAGCCAGCAGTCGTAAAGCTACACTCCATTCAGCTTCAGGTAAAAATTCAGTATACAATATACAGCATTCGGTAGTCGGTATACAGGGCCGTTAGTTGTGGGCCAGCCGGAAGAGGACTGTCTTACAGGCCCTGCGGAATTGGGTGAGATCCCGCAGGGCCCTTACCTCCTCCGGCAGCTGGTTCCACCAAAATGGAGCCATTACAGAGAAGGCCCGGTCTCTTGTGATCTTCAAGCGGGCCTCCTTTGGCCCGGGGACAACCAAAAGATTTTGAGATCCCGATCTCAGTGCTCTCTGGGGAACATGCGGGGAGAGACGGTCCCTCAGGTAGGCAGGTCCTAGACCATATAGGGCTTTAAAGGTAATAACCAGCACCTTGTATCGAACTCGGTAGGATATTGGCAGCCAGTGCAGCGCCCGAAGTCCCGGCTGAATGTGCTCCCACCTTGGGAGCCCCAATAACAGCCGGGCGGCGGCGTTCTGCACCAGCTGCAATTTCCGGGTTCGACACAGGGGCAGCCCCATGTAGAGGGCATTGCAGTAGTCCAACCTCGAGGTGACCGTAGCATGGATCACCGTTGCTAGATCGTCGCGTTCCAGGAAGGGAGCCAGCTGCCTAGCCCGCCTAAGATGGAAAAATGCGGACTTGGCAGTGGCTGCTATCTGGGCCTCCATAGTTAAGGAAGGCTCCAGAAGTACCCCCAGGCTCTTGACCCTGTGCGCCGCCATCAGCGGCGCACCGTCAAAAACCGGAAGGGGTATTTCCCCCCCTGGGCCACGACGGCCCAAGCAAAGGACCTCTGTCTTCGCTGGGTTTAGCCTCAGCCCGCTCTGTTTGAGCCACCCAGCCACAGCCTGTAGCGCCCGGTCCAGATTTTGTGGGGCGGAGACCGGCCGGCCGTCCATAAGCAGATAAAGCTGGGTGTCATCAGCATACTGGTGACAACCCAGCCCGTACCTTCGGGCAATCTGGGCGAGGGGACGCATGTAGATGTTAAATAACATCGGGGAAAGAACCGCACCCTGAGGCACCCCGCAATCAAGCGAGTGCCTCCGGGACAGCTCATCCCCAATCGCGACCCTCTGTCCCCGACCTTCAAGGAAAGAGGAAAGCCATTGCAAGGCCAACCCCTGAATCCCCGCGTCGGCGAGGCGGCGGGCAAGTAGCTGATGGTCGACCGTATCGAACGCTGCCGATAGGTCCAACAACATCAGTACTGCCGAGCCGCCCCGATCCAGATGCCGTTGCAGGTCATCTACTAAGGCGACCAGCACCGTCTCCGTCCCATGGCCCGGGCGAAAGCCGGACTGAAGAGGGTCAAGGACGGAAGCGTCATCCAGGAAGGTCTGTAACTGCATCGCCACTGCCCTCTCAATAAGTTTGCCCAAATAGGGCAAATTCGAAACCAGCCGATAGTGAGCCAATTGGGCCGGATCTAGAGATGTTTTTTTTTAAGAGGGGGCGGACCACCGCTTCTTTAAGCTGTGTTGGAAATTGCCCTTCCGCGAGGGATCTATTTATGATATCCCGTACAGGATATCTAAGCTCCCTCTGGCAAGATTTAATGAGCCAGGAGGGGCACGGGTCCAATTTACAAGTTGTTGGGCGTGCAGATAAGAGGATCCTGTCAACTTCCTCCAAACTGAGAGGGCTGAAACCATCCAGAACATAATCCGAAGACAGGCCCGGAGCCTCGGTTTCACTAACTGCCTCCAATGTGGCAGGGAGGTCAAGGCGGAGCGACGCGATCTTGTCCGCAAAAAAGTTCGCAAAAGCCTCACAGCCAATCTCCAATTCCTTACAGTTTAGTCTGCCCTGAGGCAGTGTTGTTAGATTCCGAATTATGCTAAATAATTGTGCCGGGCGCGACGTTGCGGACGCAATCTCAGCTGCAAAGTATGTTCTCTTTGCAGTTTTGATTGCCACCTCATAGGACTTCAAAATCTCTCTATAAGATGTTCGAGTCGCTTCGTCTCGAGTACACCGCCATTGCCTCTCTAATCGTCTGAGTTCCCGTTTTAGTCGCCGCAAACCCTGGTTATACCAGGGAGTCGACTTCAAACGGGGGCGCAGAGGACGCCTAGGTGCGATTTCTTCGATAGCTCTGGAGAGTCTATCGTTCCAAGACTCCACCAGACCATCCAAGGAATCGCCAGGGAGCTCAGGGTCCCGTAGAGCCGTCAGGAACCGTTCCGGGTCCATCAGGCTCCGCGGGCGAGCTAAAATACGCTCTCCGCCTAAACAGGTTTGGGGTGGCACACCCACACGAGCCTTAAGGGCATAGTGGTCCGACCATGGCACTGCTGTAGCAGTCATATCGTCCACTAAAACTCCCGCCGCGAAGACCAGGTCTAACATGTGCCCCGCCCGATGAGTGGGCGTTGTAACAACTTGGGAGAGTCCCAGTGTCGCCATGGATGACACCAGGTCCATCGCCCGAGTGGAGGCCGCGTCATCGGCATGAACATTGAAGTCACCCAAGACCAATAGCCTTGGGTGCTCCAATGCCCAGCCCGCCACGGCCTCCATCAGGGATGATAAGGCGCCGGCCGGTGCGTTAGGCGGACGGTACACCAGCCAGATCGCCAACCCCTCCCCAACGTCCCACCTCAGGCCGACACACTCAACACCCCTGATCTCCGGGTCCGGGAGAGCCCTACAGGAGTAAGCCTCTCGTATGAGAAGTGCCACTCCTCCCCCCCGCCCACTGGTCCGGGACTGGTGAAAGACCGAGTATCCCGGGGGCGCCATTTGGGAGAGGGCTACGGTCTCCCCATCGCGCACCCAGGTCTCGGTCACGCAAGCCAGGTCCGCCTCCTGTTCCAATAAGAAATCCCGGAGGACAGCAGTCTTGTTATTAATGGACCTGGCATTACATAACACCAGTGCCGGAGGTGGGTAAGATCGCCTGGCTCCACTACCTGTCACCGTCGGGATGGGACACAGGCAGGAAGGTGGGCGAGCACTACTATGTCTCGGCCTCCTTCCCCTATTAGTCTGCCTGCTCCCACCGTCGTACCTTCCCCTCCCCAGGAGCACTGGAATCCCCGAGCCAGCCATCTCTTGCAGGTAAGAACCAGCTCATCAACTGGCTGAGCTATAGAAGTATACCAGTCTATTCCTATCCCCATTCAACCCTATTATTACCAATAGCAATTCGCCCTCCACCAGCCAACCACCAATTACCCCTAGTTATTTAAAACAGTTCCCCGCGGGCCGTTTGCCTCTGTCCCCATTTCCCCGAAGGGCTGCGGCCAGAAGCGCCATCTCGTGCTGCTTGGAGCCCACCTCAGCACAGGCTGTTAACATGTCGGCTAAGGTGTAGCCAGGGCGGCTGACAACAGAGCTCAGAACTCGCTTGCAGTCAGTGTTGGCATTCTCATAGCCTAACTTCACCAGCAACTCGCTTTGCGCCTCGATGTTATCCAGCTGCCGCTGGATGGCCTCTTGGAGGCGATCGATGAAGGCGCCATAAGGCTCCCCGTTACCCTGCCGGATGGCACTGAATGATTTTTGTGCCTTCTCTGTAACTGGGACCCGGCGGAAGGAGCGGAGGATGCAAGCTTTAACGCCTGCCAGATGAGCGTCAGTGAGCTGGGCTTGAGCAGCCAGGTCAGCAAACTGCCCCGCCCCATAAAGCTGGTCGGCGGTAATTTGAGCAGTACCCGCAGCAATGGCGGCGGCCCGATATTCGCTGTCCCACACGACATATTGGGAGGGGGACAGAATCATACGAGCAAGAGCCTTCCAATCATAGGGCAGCATAGAATAACCTTGTGCGATACCTTCTAAGGTCCCCTGCACAAAGGTAGACTTCAAGCCATAATCTTTAATGGATTTGTTCAATTCTCTCAGGACGGAATAGGGCAACCCTGTCCAAGTTACTTGAACCTGGTTAGGGTGCCGCGGATCCGGGGTCCGTGTTATGGGGAACAACCCCGGAGATTCCCCACCCCAATCCTCTGACAAGTCCAGTTCCCCTGCCTCTCGGGCTCGAGCCAAGGAGCGTTCTAAGGGACTGAGAAGGATGGCGGGAGAGGACTGGGGCGCCGGGAGGGCTGAGCCCAGCGGCTCACTGGGAGACACAACCGTCTGGGGAGCTCCCGCGGGAGCTGAGGCCTCTGACCAAGGGGCCAGGGCCGGGTAGAGATAAGGGGGGGGGTTCACCCGACGTCTCAGGGGGCTTACAGAGGATGTTATCAGTCGGAGTGAACTGGCAAATGGCATGATGAATCCGCTGCCAGGTTATGAGCAGAGACATAGGAGCGCGGGGTTCCTGCCGCAGCTCCGCTCCGATTTTCCCCCAGTCACTGGGCTTCATGGAACCACATTGTGGATACCATGGGCACTGGCAGTCTATCTCCCGCAGGAGCTCAAGGATCTCTTTCCCTGACGGACATCTGTCGGGCTGCTGTGACTGACATAATTTCCGTAATTCATCCGCATGCGCTACCTGTTCTTTGGACAATGTTTCCCCCATACTCACCTGAGAAGGTGCACCGTGAAGACCGAGAGGTCGGGCGAGTAGAGGCGGGGAGCTGATCACGTCGGGGTCACCAGCTGTGGGAGTCAGGAAACGAGACGAGATGACCGTGGGTGAAAGCTGACCTCCCCCAGGGCGGGAGCGCTGCTTTATTTAAATCCATGTGTAAGCCAGTGATTGGACAGTTTGGTCACAGGACTGCACATGCTCTTTACGCCATGAGGCACTAGGCACTTGCTGATTGGGCTACGTCGGGTGCAGGCAGCACAGGCTTCCACGTGGTTTGCCAGCGTGGCGTCTGGTACTTTTCCTACACCCTACACTTCTGGGTGACATCATCATGCTGCACGCACGCAAAAGTCCCCCACTCCAGGAAGCTGGGCGCTTGGCAACCCTAGTGACATACCTATTTTATATAAACATATTTGGCTTTTGAGATCTGTGTTAAGCGCTTAGGGGGCACTTTTAGACCAGATCTTGTATGTGGAGAAATGGGGCACCACTATTACTATTGGTCAGAATACCTTTTTTTCAGCTATGTGGCTGAACAGCCCTGCTCGGTTTTGCAGGCCCTGTTCCACCCTGCCCTCCTGGGGTTTCTCAACACGTGTAGAGGCTTTTTTCCCTGTCTCTCTAGTAACTTGCCACCACCACTTGACCTTTGTAGGAACTGGCCACTGGGAGGGTCAGAACTAGCTTCCCTTCCAAATTCTAAGGCCTTGCCTCTGTGTCCCCTGCTGCCCAGAGCCTGGTCACCATGAAAACAATTTACTGCCTTGTGCACCCCTAGAGGAATAGCTGCTTGCCAGCTGTCTGCCTTCCCTCTGGCACTCCTTTTAAAATAGTGTGTCCAAGTCACAGGATGGTTAGCCTCTAGGTGGGGCCTGGAGATCTCCCACTTTTACAACTGATCTCCAGCTGGCAGAGATCAGCTTCCCTGGAAAAAAATGGATGCTTTGAAGGGTGGACTCTAGGCCATTGTTCAGTGTTGAGGCCCCTCCCTCCCCAAACCCTGCCATCTCTCAGATCCACCCCAAAGTCTCCAAGTATTTTCCAACACAGACCTGGCAACTCTAGCCTAAGATGGTGGAGGTCTTTGTGGTACAGAGAACCACTACCCGCATCAAAAGTTATAAAACATTTATTAAAAAGAGAATGTTTACAAGCATACTTTTAGCACAGCATCAGACTGAGCAAGGAATTCAAAAGAAAAGGGCAAAACACAATTCCTTTGCCCCTCCCTCTATACATGCCCTATCTGATGTTAAATATAAGGCAGGCTCCTTAGCTTGGGAAGTTAAGGATCTCTACAGAGCTCCATTACCTTGAAGGCTCCCTCAAGTGTAGGACAGCATATGGCAATGGCTGCCTCCTGCAGCTCTCTGTTAAGAGTTCTGTCTGCTCTGATGGAGTCAGCAAAAAGAGCCCTCCTCCTTGCTCCCAGGAGTTTTTATCACATCTGTTTTTCCACTCACTGACCAGGTCAGGCTGGGTCAAAGAAACTTTTCCTGAAGTCTCCAGAAGATTCTTCTTGAAGTCCTTCTAGTATTTAACACCTCCAAATTGCTGTCACTGCTAGAGGAGGAGGAGACTGGAGCATCCTATTGTCTTTAGCTAGACGTATTAGCATTTCTTAAGAGGTAGCTGAGGTGAGGCTGGATAGCCATTGAACTGACTTCCCCTTTCCTGCCTGTTCTCTGCCCAGAGGGGGGGGGGGGCTTTTAAAACCTCCTAGGAAATATTTTACTCAGGTCAGACTTGTACCCAAAAATGCATTTCTTTACCAACTACATGTAGCTTGAAAGCTTTGCCCTTCACTTGGTCACAGCTAGTCTACAGTGATCCATGCCTTAACACTAGATTACTGCAATGAACTGCAGGGGGCTGCCCTTGAAGAAGATTTCAAAACTCCAAAAGACCTTTTCTTTTGAAGTAAATGTGAAGTTATTTATTTTGCCCTTTGTTGGGTTTTATGATGTCAATTTTATTTCTGTTAATTATGTGTTAACTGAATTTTAACTTCCTGCTATTTGATTTGCATATGGAAATTGCTTTGAGCATATTTGGGAAAGCAATATAAATATTAAATAAATAACATCAACTGCCAGATCTATCCAGGCTGTTTCTTCAGGTGATCACTGCCTTGCTGTGCTTTCTCAGCATAATCTGTTTATCTGGAATATTTTTTTTTCTTTGTGCTAGATCAGCTGTTGTCTCTGAATAATGTCCATCCTATACTCAAGTCCACACCCATTCTCAGTCATCTGGATAAAAACTACTTACAATTCCATTCAGACTGCTCTTTGCCCAGTTCTTTGCACTAGGAAGAAACAGATCAAATAAGAGAGTAGAAGGCTACCTTGCACCTACTTACTGACATCAAAAGTGACTCATAGCTGACTTGTAGCTGAGGCCTTCATGTGACCAGAGGAACTGCATTCTCTTCCATAGTAAAATTAGATTTTAAAATACAGCAGCAGCTGACAGCTTATGGGGGCCCTTTCTTACAAGCCCAGGGAAATGCTGATTGCCACTTCGGGGTCAGTCAGCAAGTTTTCTCAAGACCAGTTTGGCAAGGGATCCTGGAGGTTTTTGCTATCTTCTGGTCATGAAGCAGGGGTCACTGGGAAATGTATATGTGTGGGGGTGGTATTTGTGAATTTCCTGCATTGTGCAAGAGTTTGGACTAGATGACTCTGGAGATCCCTTCCAACTCGATAATTCTATGACCAAATAAATAAATAAAAGTGTTTTAACAAATCTGATTAAAATCTGATTAAATAAATAAAATGTTGTGTTTGTATATAAAATCAATGTCTTCAAGTACATTCGATCCATCCACTTCATTCTCTTACCACTGCAATTGGTAGTGTTCATCCAAGTGGGGAGAAATAATTATGTGCATACCAGTACTGAAACAAGAAAGTGCATGCATACTCCTTAAACAAATCCAGTGCTGAGACCTCCATTGCGAGTTAGATTGGTATACATAAGCTCTGCTGCACTTGCTGCTTACTGCTGCTCCATCAAACAAGACTTGGAGATGGGAATTCATAAGGAGTTTCTGGTGTTTCTGAAAATATTGTTTGGGTGAGAGAACATAAGAACATAAGAGAAGTCATGTTGGATCAGGCCAATGGTCCATCCAGTCCAACACTCTGTGTCACACAGTGGCCAAAAAACCCAAGTGCCATCAAGATGTCCACCAGTGGGGCTAGAAGTCCTCCCACTGTGCCCCCCCAAGAACAAGAATACAGAGCATCACTGCCCCAGACAAAGAATTCCAGCAATAAGCTGTGGCTAATAGCCACTGATGGAGCTCTGCTCCATATGCTTATCCAGTCCCCTCTTGAAGCTGTCTATGCTTGTAGCCGCCACTACCTCCTGTGGCAGTGAATTCCACATGTTAATCACCCTTTGGGTGAAGAAGTACTTCCTTTTATCCGTTCCAACCCAACTGCTTAGCAATTTCATTGAATGTCCACGAGTTCTCATATTATGAGAAAGGGAGAAAAGGGAGAGCCAGTTTGGTGTAGTGGTTAAGTGTGCGGATTCTTATCTGGGAAAACCGGGTTTGATTCCCCACTCCTCCACTTGCACATGCTGGAATGGCCTCGGGTCAGCCATAGCTCTGGCAGAGGTTGTCCTTAAAAGGGCAGCTGCTGTGAGAGCCATCTCCAGCCCCACCCACCTCACAGGGTGTCTGTTGTGGGGGAGGAAGATAAAGGAGATTGTGAGCCGCTCTGAGACTCTTTGGAGTGGAGGGCGGGATATAAATCCAATATCTTCTTCTTCTTCTACTACTTCTTTCTCTACCTTCTCTATCCCATGCATAATCTTGTAAACCTCTATCATGTCACCCCGCAGTCAAAGTTTCTCCAAGCTAAAGAGCCCCAAGCGTTTTAACCTTTCTTCATAGGGATAGTGTTCTAACCCCTTAATCATTCTAGTTGCCCTTTTCTGCACTTTTTCCAGTGCTATAATATCTTTTTTGAGGTGCGGTGACCAGAATTGTACGCAGTATTCCAAATGAGGCCACACCATTGATTTATACAGGGGCATTATGATACTGGCTGATTTGTTTTCAATTCCCTTCCTAATAATTCCCAGCACGCCATTGGCCTTTTTTATTGCAACTGCACACTGTCTTCACATTTTCAGTGAGTTATCTACCACAACCCCAAGATCTCTCTCTTGGTCAGTCTCTGCCAGTTCACACCCCATCAACATAAGAGAAGCCATGTTGGACTGGATGGGCCATTGGCCTGATCCAACATGGCTTTTCTTATGTAACATGTATTTATAGCTAGGATTTTTGGTTCCAATATGCATTACTTTGCACTTGGCCACACTGAACCTCATCTGCCATGTTGACGCCCACTCACCCAGCCTCGACATTCCTTTGGAGTGCTTCACTGGTTTTCACCACCCTGAACAATTTAGTGTCATCTGCAAACTTAGCCACTTCACTGCTTACTCCCACCTCCAAATCATTAATAAACAAGTTAAAGAGCATGGGACCCAGTACTGAGCCCTGCAGCATCCCACTGCTTACTATCTTCTACTGCGAAAATTGCCCATTTATACTCACTCTCTGCTTCCTATTAATTAGGACTTGTCCTTTTACTCCATGACTCTCGAGCTTACTAAGGAACCTTTGATGAGGAACTTTATCAAAAGCTTTCTGGAAGTCAAGGTAAACAACATCTATTGGGTCCCCTTTGTCCATATGTTTGTTCACCCCCTCAAAGAACTCTAACAGGTTAGTGAGACAAGTTCTTCCCTTACAGAACTCATGCTGAGTCTTCCTCAATAACTTGTTTTTGTTATTGAGCAGTAGCCACAGGTTCTAAAAACTCCTTTTTTGAGTCTTGTCTCCAGTGATGATTGCCTAAGAGGTCTCTTCTGGTCACTTGCAAGATCTGATTGTAAGAGAGAGATGCTGTTGCCTGGGAAATCAGGTGAATCAAAGAAAAATAAGACGCCTGCTGCTACTAATAGTATGCACCCAATCACAAAAAACACCCATTTTTCCAGGGGTGTTTCTAATTACCTAAGAGACCCCATGATTCAGTTTACTGTTCCAGAAACTACAGTGACAACCCAAAACAGTACTGTTCCAGAAACTACAGTAACAACCCATTTTTGCATGCATTTTCAGTTTGGGGATGCACACCCCCTACTAGAAATTGTTCTTTAGGATGTCAGATTGAGATTTATTGCATCAATTACTGCCTGATCTTTTTAACTGGAGATGCCAGGGATTAAACCCAAATCAATCAAAGAAAATGCTCTATTTTTATTTATTTATGTCCACCTTTTTCACAGAGACTCAAAGTAGATTAATTTTTTTTATTGGATTTATATCCCGCCCTCCACTCCGAAGAGTCTCAGAGTGGCTCACAATCTCCTTTACCTTCCTCCCCCACAACAGACACCCTGTGAGGTGGGTGGGGCTGGAGAGGGCTCTCACAGCAGCTGCCCTTTCAAGGACAACTCCAGCCAGAGCTACGGCTGACCCAAGGCCATGCTAGCAGGTGCAAGTGGAGGAGTGGGGAATCAAACCCGGTTCTCCCAGATAAGAGTCCGCACACTAAACCACTACACCAAACTGGCTAAATGAGTCAGTACAAGCAACAAAATGAGACAGAATAATCCACGCATTATGATAGTGTAAATATTAACATGGCACATTAAGTGGTACATAAATTACATAATAGGATCCTCCTTACAACAAGCTAAATGCAGCAGGATAAACCTGCCCTTGCAGATGACAGCAACATCTTGAGCCAGTAGCAGGCTGGGATATTTCCTAGTCATCTGTAACAGCTGGAATCAATGGATGTGTGACTTCCAAAGGAGCAAGCGTTGCACCATATAATATAGGGATTATGATGGAAATAAAAGAGAACCAAGAATTCAGTTTAAGAAGATTTTTGGTAGGAAAGGAGCAGATCATGCCAGTCTGCTTCACCTTAAATGGCAATCCCAGTGGTGGCATTCTGCTACCAAAAACATAGGGAGAAATGAGCACTATGCTACAGATTACAGCTCAGATTCTCTTCCCTGTGTAGTGCCAAAATGGACTATTTCAGGCTTCCTCTGGACCCTTTTTCAATATTCCTCTTCTCCCTCACTCCTAGCAGGGATTCAACAGGTCAATGGGCATTATGTATCTGGTATGTAATTAAAATGGTCTTGATCATGAGGCCATAAATGTTGTTTAACTAATTAATAAATAATAATTCAAAAAAGGCTACTATTATCATTTTAGTGTGATAAGCCTTTTCTGTGTTTTTATTTTAATTGTTATTAGTGTTATGTTGTAACCTACCTTTGTGCAAGATTTAAACACACTTGGGATAGTGTTTTTAAACAATCTATTTGCTCCGCAATGAAGATGTCTAAAAGTCAGTACTTTTTGTGGTATTGTTAAAATACATCCTTGATTGACAGAGTAAAATTATACATTTAAGGACAGTTTAAGAAGATAAGCATGACTAGTGGAGAGCAATTTTTTTAGTACCTGAAAATAATAACTTACAATGAAAGTATTTCTTTATCCACACTTGATAATGGTTTATGAATATGCCTCAGGCATCAACAAAACTTGTTTAAATTCCAGAACTAAGGCTGATTAATTAAGATGTAAGAATCCAGCTTAGTTTTCAGATGCCAAGTTCAGCCTTGCAAAACTGGCAGAATGCAAGTTATGTTTTGACTTGTAAACTGTCTAAAAACCCTCAAATTACATAAAATCATCTGGTATGCCAACACTTTTTGTAAAACCTCTCTTACAATAAGTACCTGATGAACTTTCTAATAAAGAACCAGGGTACATTTTCTAAGTCATATGCTTACATAAAGTGTACTTATAAGTACATAGGGTACATATGATTGACATGAGAGATAGGGTTGCCAGTCTCCAGGTGGGGCTTGAAGATCTCCCACTTTTACAACTGATCTCCAGCTGGCAGAGATCATTTCCCCTGGACAAAATGGCTGCTTTGAAGGGTGGATTCCATGGAATTGTACCTTGATGAGGCCCCTCCCTTCCCCAAACTCCACCCTTTTCTGGATCCACCCCCAAAGTCTCCAGGTATTTTCCAACACAGACCAGGTAATCCTGGGGGGGGGGGGGACAATCATATAAAACAGGTGTCCCACAGGCTGCCTATTGCAAAACCTTGTTTGCAGTCCAAATCATACAAAAACAGTGATAGAATCTTCTACCAAAGTTACACTCCAGTCACCAGGAGAGGAAGCATAATAGACATCAATTTCTGTTTTGTAAAAACACACTAAAAATGAAGTACCACACCTAGGGTTGCCAAGTCTAATTCAAAATATCTGGGGACTTTGGGGGGTGGAACCCTATGAAGAAAGGTTGAAACGCTTGGGGCTCTTTAGCTTGGAGAAACGTCGACTGCGGGGTGACATGATAGAGGTTTACAAGATAATGCATGGGATGGAGAAAGTAGAGAAAGAAGTACTTTTCTCCCTTTCTCACAATACAAGAACTCGTGGGCATTCGATGAAATTGCTGAGCAGACAGGTTAAAACGGATAAAAGGAAGTACTTCTTCACCCAAAGGGTGATTAACATGTGGAATTCACTGCCACAGGAGGTGGTGGCGGCCACAAGTATAGCCACCTTCAAGAGGGGTTTAGATAAAAATATGGAGCAGAGGTCCATCAGTGGCTATTAGCCACAGTGTGTGTGTATA
This sequence comes from Heteronotia binoei, assembly GCF_032191835.1. NCBI lineage: Eukaryota > Metazoa > Chordata > Lepidosauria > Squamata > Gekkonidae > Heteronotia > Heteronotia binoei. Next base: position 98,480,281 of record NC_083228.1, on the reverse strand, counting down.
TATAAATTTTTTTGCCACTCTGTGACACAGAGTGTTGGACTGGATGGGCCGTTGGCCTGATCCAACATGGCTTCTCTTATGTTCTTATGTTCTAACCAGGAGACTTTCACATTCTCTAAAATAAATAAATTAAAATACAGCTGTGCAGTTATCTTGAATACAGCCTTCATTTTCACATCCCCCAGAAGCTGCACATCCTCCCTCCCTCCCTCTCTCTCTTTCACACACACGCAAAGCAGCCAAAACAGTTTGCAAGCACACACTTTTGTGATCTTACTGAGACAAGATCTGCTCACAGAGTTGTTGAATGTAACTATTTGCTGTATATTCAAGCAGGTTCTTCAGACTAACACAGGGAAACCAAACGTTCTAGTTTACTATTTGTTCTCTATTTTACTGTGCAAACAACTTCTGAAAGGAATATAAAATAAATGGAGGGACTGGGCTAGTTTCCCTTTCTTACAGCTTCACAGCTCACTGGGTGCAGCCACCGCTGTTCTGTCAGCTCACCCCACCCCCATTCAGCCTGGCTCCTACAGATTTAAAAGCATACAAATCTTCCAAAAGCAAGCAGTTTCCAAGCTTCTTCTAGTCTTCTGAGGTGGAAAAACACATGGTGGCTTTTGGGGCGGGGCTTCCCCCTGCCAGCCAGCTTTCTAGGGGCAGGAAGGAGCCTGCAAAACCAGGGGATCCCCTGCTGAGACCTGGGGTTTGGCAAGCCTAACTTCAGAACTAGAATCACTTCAATACCAAAGTGTGCTTGCTCCCTCCAGTTTCCCAGAATGCCGCTTGATTATCTCTTAAATGGGCAGTAGCATACAAACAAAACTTTCATCAACTGTTATGAGCCTGTCCCCAAGTCCTAGTTTTAAAAAAGGATGGTAACAGTAGATTTGGTGTAGGCTGTAGGAAATTAAATGATCACTGTAAATTGATCTCTTACCTTCTGTATCAGATTACAATTTAGATGCCAGAGGCAGATAGGTCATTATGGCCACTAGGACTTTTCCAGTGGCACCATCTTAAGGAATCACTGATGTAAGAGCAGGGGTGGCCAACGGTAGCTCTCCAGATGTTTTTTGCCTACAACTCCCATCAGCCCCAGCCAGTATGGCCAATGGCTGGGACTAATGGAGTTGTGGGCAAAAAACATCTGGAGGGCTACCGTTGGCTACGCCTGATATAGAGGAAAGTGTTGTGAGAGAGGGTCTGGTATTATTTTACAATCCTAGAAGTAGGGTAGGAATACAAAGTATAGCTAGGTTTTGAGAAGTGGTGGAATGAAGCACTTTAAAAATAAGCACTGTTAAAAATAAGTGATTAATAGTCTTGAATGTTTTGATCAATTGTAGTAACAGGTTCAGTGTTATTTTCTAGGCCAAGAGAAAGTCTGTTATAACTAGCTTGGACACTATCAGTTCTTTTTCTGGGAGGATTGGAGTCTGATTAGTATATATGGGGGGTTGGCTTACAGAGATCAGAGCTAGAGTTTATGATAAAAGAATGGTGATGTAGACTTCCGGGTTTTGGTCATGGAGGATTGAGCTTCTCTTCAGCCGACGAGCAGATCAGAACCTCTGTTCTGGGCAGAGAAAGTGATCTTAACACCTGCTGCCTACCTCTTCCAGGCAGGGAAGGGGCCAAGATATTTAAGTTCTGAGGGGATTTACTTTGGCTGACGAGGGGCTCCAGTGGGGTTTCTTTTTGGCTTTGAAGAGTCCCCCGGGAAGGACTGCATGAAATTGTCTACAGAGGATCTTTGAGGCCATTAAATTATCTTAAATCCATCAAGATACAAAGCTTCTTTGAGACTGATCAACATCTGATAACCAAGAGAGCAGTGCTTAGAAGGAAATCAGAATAGAAGGTAAAAGATTTATATTTATCACTCCAGGACAAATAAAAGACTAAATAAAAATAAAAACAAAGGTCTGGATCCAGAAATGTCATATTATATCTAGGAGGATAAAGGAGGGGTTAAAATTGGGACTTAAAAATTTGGAAAATTTCCTAAAAAAGGAAAAAAAATGGAGAATTTCCTAAAAGAGGAAAAATAATATTTGTTTGGAATACCTGTGATCTGAATAGACAACCCCTCCGAGAAGATTTGCTGAGCTGGTGATTATAATACAGGAAATGTCATTATTGAAATAACGTGAGACTTCACAACCATTGAAAACGAGACTTCATGTCAAGAAAGGAAGGAAGGTAAAGGAAGGCGCCATTAGGAGAAGGGAAAAATAACAAGTCCTCCAGCCCTCTCTGGGACTCAAAATCATAGAGAAGTATCAGCCGCCATTATAAGAAGGTCAAAACTTTAAAAGTTAATAAAAAGAAATCTGGACATTAAAAGACAGCAGAGCCGGCAGATATCGTCATTAAAAGGTAAAATCTATTGGACTACGTACTTAGAATTAACTTTGGTGTAGTTTTGGAGAAAAAAGGGAAAAAAATTCAGACAGACAGAAAAACTGCAATGGCCATTTTGAACAATTTTTTTTTTTTTAAAAAATTAATATCTCGACTTAGGAACATCAGAGAATGGCGATTTTGGGCTTATGCAACAGGGCATGATCTAATCTACAGGACTGTGTACTTAAAATCTGAATTTGAGAGGTCAGCTTTTGAACCTATTTAAAGCAGCAGACAAACAGTGATGTCGGTGCAAAGATTAGCAGCAAAGCAGATGCAAATGAGTGTTGGGTCACTTGAAGAAGAGAAAATGGCTAAATTTAAAGCTGACAAGACTGATAAAGCAGGATGGCAAGAAGCAATGAATGCTATGGAAGCAAGATTGGCAAAGATAATTAGAGAAACAAAAACAGAACTAAAAATAGAACTAAAAAAAGATATTGAGACCAGTGCAGAAGAGGTTAAAAAAGACATTGAAGATCTCAGAAAAGACTCACAAGCAGCTCTACAGAAAGTGCAAAAGGTATAAGAAAAGGTGAAAGACCTAGATACAAAAATGGATAATGCAGATTCCACTATGCAAAAAATGCAGGAGAAAGCATTATTAGCTGATTGTAAACTAATGGAGAACCAAATATGGCTAAGCGGGGTGCCTGAGTCTACTACTACTGATCTAAGGCCATATATAATTGAAATTATTGCTGAATTTTTAGGAGAAGACCAGAAGGAACTGATCATTATTATGATTATATCTACAGAGTAAATTCAGAGTATGCAAAAAAAAATAAGTTACCAAGGGATGTGGTGGTGAGATTTGAGACAAGAGACATGGTGGGAAAGATTCTTAGTGAACAATTCAAGAGCCCACTGGAGGTGGATGGCAGTAAAGTAAGAATTATGAAAGAACTGCCAAGGAAAGTCATCAGTGACAGGAGACTTTACAGAAGATTAACAGAAAAGCTGAGAGAAAAAGAAATAAGATATAGATGGGAACTTCCAGAGGGTTTGAGTTTTGAATTTAAAGGACAAAGATTTACCATCTCAACCGTTCAACAAATGACAAAATTTTTGAGTGAACATAAAGATTTTGGGGAACCAGATAAAGATTAAAAACCATTATAGATTACAAATTAATATCTTGAAATATAAATGGACTTAACTCACCATAAAAAAGGGCAATTTTTTATTGGATCAGGAAACAAAAATATAATATAATTTGTCTACCAGAAGTACACATTAAACAAATGAAATACAAATTTTTATGGAGTAAACAACTAGACGTGGAATTTTTTTCATTGGCCAAGGAGAAAAAAGGGATAGTTTTTTATATTAAACAAGAACGAGACCCAAAATTAATCTTTAAAGATGATGATGGCAGATATATTGCGGTAGAAGTGACACTGAACTACAAAAGAACTTTGCTGTTGGGAGTATATGTTCCAAATGGAGCAAAAGACTCTTTTTTAAAAGAACTAATGCAACAATTAGACCAAGTGGTGTACAATCAAATTATGATAATGGGAGATTTTAATGGGACAGTAAAAAATACTTTGGACAGAACGGGGGGGGGGGGGAAATAATGAAGTGAAACTACCAAAATCATTTTTCAATTGGTAAAACAAGAGAGCTTAGAAGACATATGGAGGGAATTAAACCCCAAAGAGCGTGATTATACTTATTTCTCAGCAAGGCATAATTCCTGGTCGAGAATTGATATGATTTGGGCCACTAAAGTTCTCGGACTTTTAACAAAAAAAGTAGAGATACTTCCTAAAATAAGAGCAGACCACAACCCAATATTGTGGTCTGCAAAATCGGAGGAAAAGACTAAGGTGGCGGATAAATGAGCATTTGCTACAGAAACAGGAAATAGTGGTGTCTCTGGAAAAGGAAACTAAAGATTTCTTCCAAATAAATGAAAAAGATTTAGTTCCGAATTGTGTGGGATGCTTATAAAGCAGTGATGAGGAACATTTTGATAACATTGAACAATAAGGATAAAAGAGCCAAAAATAAGCAAATGATGGACATCCAGAAAGAAATTGGCAAAAAAGAGAAAGAGCTTAGAAAATGACGTGGGGAAAAGAAGATTATAAAAAAAAATTACAATATTACAAAGCCAATTGAGCCATTTGTTGAATAAAGAATTGGAATGGAATTTAAAAAGATTACAGCAGAAATCTTTTGAAGGTGCAAATTAGCCTGGAAAATACCTTGCATGGCAAATGAAAAAAAGAAGGGAGAATAAAGTAATTAGCAAAATTGTATGTGGAGGAAAAGATATTGTGGACCATGAAGGCATTAAAAGGGAATTTTACAAATATTATTCCAAATTGTTTAAAAGCCAAAAGGTAGACAGAAAAAAAATTGATGAGTACCTACAGAAAATTAAGATTAGCGCATTAACAGAAAACATGGAGAATCTGTTGAATAAATCAATTGAGAAAGAAGAAATAGAGGAGGCGATCAACTCAATGAAATTAAAGAAAGCATCTGGTCCAGATGGATTTGCAGCAAAATTTTACAAAGTTATTTCGGAGACGTTATCACCAAAACTTCAGATACTGATGAATACTATAAGATTAGATGGGAAGGTTCCTAGTATATGGAAGGAAGCAGTGATTTCTTTGATACCAAAAGAAGACAGAGACACCAGAAATGTGAAAAATTATAGACCATTAACATATAACCAACTCTTAAAAATTCAAGGAAAAAAGATGGAATTGAAAACAGCTGAGAAAATATTATATAATATAATGGTTTCAATTGCAACAAATGAAGAGTTTGCTTGAAAAGGACATCAAGAATTACAGAATAAGACAAGAACAAACAGAACTGAAACGAAAAGCTGGTCTCAAGGACATATAAATTACTATTGAAACAGTCTACAGAAAACTAAGTAGTCAAATCACAAATGATAAAATGGGCGCTAAATATAAGGAAATACAAATGGAGTCATGGGAACATTTATGGAAGAACTCTATGAAAATTTCTACATAACATCAAAGAAATTTTTTTCAAAATGTTATATAGGGGGTATATGTCACCCAAGAAATTGGCAAAAATGAACAATCAGCTGTCGGATAGATGTTGGAAATGTAAATGTAATGAAGGATCTTTCTACCATATGTGGTGGACTTATGAAAAGGCTAAACAAGTTTGGCAAATGATTAAGCAGAAGATTTCGAAAGTACTAGGATATAATATCAAGAAGGCACCAGAAACTTTCCTGTTGGGATTACAAATGGAAAAATTTCAAAAGAAAGATAGAACAATAATTTGGTATATGCTTTCAGCTGCACGGACTTTATATGCGCAAATGTGGAAATTTGATAAAATACCAGAAATATGGGAATGGACTTTGAAAGTTATGTATTGGAGTGAAATGGACAAACTTACAAGAACCTTAAAAGAAAAAGATTTAGAGAATTTTAAAAATGACTGGAGAAAATTTCAAAAATATATTGAAAAACAATGGAATGTTAAAGGACATGTGGTGATCTTTGACAATGGTTAACTTTTAAAGAAACAATATATGGATTACAGTTATTGGACTATTGGATTAATGGATAATAACCGGGTTTTTTATCTTTTCTTTTCTTTTTTACTTCCTAACGATTAAGAAGAAATAACATGATGATGGACTATTATTATAGCCTTTGGGTTTTTGGGAAAAAGATTCTTTAATAGATTTTATTACCTTATAACAAATAAGATTAAATAACAATATGGGGACGCTTATTAAGAGGTAGGCACTGCTGGGGGTCACAAAAGGGGAGGGGTGGGATGGTGAAAAAGTTATATATGTGTACTAAAATTTAACGATAAATGTTGATATGTGGATACAGTATATTACAGTACAATAAAATTGTTTTTACAAAAAAAAGAATGGTGATGTATAATATAGTGGGCTCCACGCAATGAAGAGGTGAGATGGTAGTGAACATACTCTTTTATTCGTACAGCATACTATAGGGCTGCACTCAAAGACTAGCTACTGGGCCAACAGGGCCAACTATATATACACCCCAGATTTCCAAGCTAGCATGGTTTTTGGCCATTCAAACCAGCAGGGAGCCTGTGATTGGAGCAGGACAGCAGGGATTTGAATCCTACTACCCATTGTTCCCGAGTCCCCAAGCTTAGTTCTATAGGCTTCAATGAGCCATACAAGAACTCCATATATTTGACACATTTCCGATCACATATATAACATAATGACACTTAATAACTGTGCATGTTTTGTTAGTGGGCATTAATTTATGGCTGTGTTTAAGCACCAGTCACAACTCAGGTGAAGTGACCCCCCCAGCTGAACTAGGGACTGTGCAAAGAAAGAGAAATCTGATTTGGAAAGAGAGCTAGAGAAGCAGTCAAACACTAATGTGAGTTGGCTGAGGCATTTCTCCCCCATCCCCCATTTGGTGCTAGCAGATCTGGTGAGCTGTAGTGAACGCCTCTGCTTCCCCCTGTTGTCAACAGGTATATTTATAAATAAATCAAATATTACAGAAAAGTACCAGTACCCTCTCTCCACTGAAGAGAATTATCCAACTTACTCTGAAATGTTTTATTTTTAAATTAAATATGTATCTGGTACAATAAAAATATATATGCAATAAAAAGATCTTATACATAATAGGTACAAGACCAATATGTCTACCCAAACCATAAAGCCCTGTGAAATCCCTAACTCTGTTCATCACATTTTGCTGCAAGTTCCATTTATCTGCAGAACCCTCAATCAGAATGAGTCTAACTTGGAAGTATCTCTGTTGGTAGGTGGTTAGGTTCCCCCCCCCCCCACCCCAGTTCATTGGAATACCAGTCTAGCTGTTGTAATCATATGTAAAGCCAATTCATTAAGATTTTGAAGGCATATCAGCTACATAATTTAACTGGAAGATCTTTGGTTTACAGGGTATCTGTCACTCCAGATATAATTTCCGCCAGTTGTTTCCAATAACCTGTTACCTACTAATTCAGACTGGAAAAAGTCTGCCTTCGCTGCTTCATAAAACCAGCATTTACTAGTCCCAATTCCTAAAAATTACTGCTCTGATTTGGAAACCCATAATCAATTCGGGCTACTTAATGCTGAGATTCTTCCACTGTTTATTCAATTGGCAGCTTGAGAGTGCTGGAATAAAACTGTAGATTTCAAAACTGACACAATTGGCTCCTTGGAGGTCCTTGACTTCTTTGGTAGAGAAAGAATGTTAACAATTATTATTAATTATTATCTATAAGAAGTTTTTTAACTGTTACTTCAAGATGCCAGATGGAAATGTTCCTCACTGTAACCGGGAATCAAATATTTAGTTGAATTTGAATTCCCATCCTATCATTGTATGCTGACAATACTTAAATTAAGATGGGTCCCTTTGATTCTAAATAAACGTATATTACTTAAATGTTCTTTGTCTTCTTTCATTTCTGGAAATACAATACCAGGTTTGACTCGTGAATACACAGGCATAAAAGTCTCAAAAGAAACACAGACTGGTTAGGTTCACTTTAGATGCGGTTTCTGTAATATAACCATTAACTCACTGATAGTAAGCAACTATAATACTAGCATTACTATGATATTTTATGTTGTTGTCATTGCTTATTATTAAATATAGTAGTCATCAAGTAGAAAATATTAAGTGTAAGGAGCAGTCATTTCCCACTTTCTTAAGTTACAAAAAACTAAACCATGCTTATTTATCATATCTAACTACAGAGCCAGAGGAAATCTGGGGTGATAGCTTTACTTTTTTTTTACTTGATCCCATGTGCTGAGTCATTATTGTCATTTTATCATTATTATGTAACAGTGTCTTCTGTTGGGTTTCTTTACCCAAGAAAAACAAAGAAGGGAAAGAAACTTAGCCCAAAAGCTGGAGTAAGAAACCTAAAAAGTTAATATGCAATTAAAGGGCCGAACATTAAAAACAAAGTGTAAATAAATCATAAATCAACATACATGTATTTATTGTTGAAAGCTAAAACCATTTAAGGGCCCATCATAAGCCTCTATCCTATGAAAAATCATAAAACCTCAATGGGAACCCACTCAACTTGACCGGACGCATTTCAACCTAAATTGGTCTTCAGAGGTCAAAAAGGTAAGTACACATATTGGCTCATCATACAGAACAGAATAAAACCATAGAACAATGTTGGACCACAAGGAAATTTAGTGAAGTGACAAAGACTTAAAGATATTCTTGAGGCCTCTTGTTCTATAGTCTTATGTCTTAATCAAGAGCATACCTATAACATTCAGTGTTTTTTTGTATGCCACGTGGTCCAGAACTGATCAAGTAAAGTCAGAGCCTATGTGCCAAGAGTTTCTTTACCCAAGGCCATATTTGCAATGGGACCTATGTTCAATCAATGTTCAATCAATTCTGGCTACCTTTCACCTTTATCTGTTATGCATTTTTTTGTCTAACTCAGTATGGCAGCTTGATGATACAATGCTATCCAGAACAGCAGTGCAGCAGCATCTAGAGGTCATAAACATAATTGCAAGACATTGAACCCTTCCTATTCTATAGAATGCATAAATATACAATAATGGACCAGATCATTGATGGAGTCTCATTTATCTGTTCTCCCAAAGACAGATGTGGGGAAATTTTCTATTCTCCCTCCCCTTCTTTTTTGTGCAAATACCAGCAGCATAAATTGTAAGAATTATGCTTATTTCTCAAATTAACAGGTGCTCTTGGCCAAGGATAAATTTTGCATCCTAGGCACAAAGCAGGCAAACAGACAGACATCTTGAAAGCTAAAATACATAAGAACAACATGGTGTCTTTCTTTAGTGACAAGCTGCTCTAAGAAGAAGCTCTGAGAGCTTTATATCAGGGGTAGCCAACAGTAGCTCTCCAGATGTGTTTTGCCTATAACTCCCATCAGCCCCAGCCAGCATGACCAATGGCTGGGGCTGATGGGAGTTGTAGGCAAAAAACATCTGGAGAGCTATCGTTGGCCACCCCTGCTTTATATCAACCAGTAGCATCAGATTGGCTTCTTGAGTCACCTAGGCTAGGAGAATTATAAGTAGTTATTATATAACTGTCCTAAATAGAAGGATCAGAAACTCCATCCTCTGACCAGCAACACTTAGTGGTACAGAGCAGACCTAAACAAGATAGAGCTAAACAAGATGGACATTTGGACACTAGTGAATGGATCTTTCTAGCATTTTAAAAGGAAAATGATCATGCAATACACTGACATATTAAAGCTGGGGATCAGAGGAGAAGGTATATCCTTCTGGGCTTTTCTGCATGTTTATTCCCCCATTGGTTCTGGCCTCATAGTGCTTTACTTTATCACCTGATTTCTGTAGGCATTTTTTCACCTTTCATTTTCACTCTTGTTTTGTCTCTCTCCCCCCCTTCCCTCCCCAGTTTTTTTTTTTAGACCATTTTTACTCTTATATTGTTCTAACCAATTCTGAGTCACCTTCCCCCCCCCTTGTGCATAATGTTTCTGTTGGTTTTCTTTGTCTGTCTATGGCCACCTCCAAAGGGGGAGGCAGTGGGACATCATAACTTCATGGTCAGCAGAGACTCACCAGACCAGAGGCAGTGTTGTTCCTTAATTGCCTCTTTACTGGATGCAGGGAAGTCCACATAGGCTTCCTCATAAGTTCCCTTCAACCACCTGCTTCTGCCTTCTAAACCTTGGGAGGCTGAGCTCTGCCTCTGCCTTGGGGCATTTCCACTAGGGGTGAGGTCAGATGTTCAGAAAATCCCGCTACGGGCATGAGTGGAGTCCGGAAGCATGTCAGATTTTAAGCAGTTGTCCAAACGTCAGCATCTGCGAATGGTGGTTAGCTCGTTTGAGTCCCGCGTTGAGACGACTGGGGTGTGGACTAATTTGATACTGCTTTAAATCTGGAACAAAATTCTTCTGACGGTTCCTGAGCAGAATTTCTCTGTTTGAACACTCCATCATTGGCGACTCGTCGGAAGCACACCACCGCTTCCCTTCCAAAGCCCCCTGCAAGTGATATCACTGTGCCAGTGAATGAGCGAGCGAATGTTGGCTCAATAAATCGTTTACCCGCCCCTATGTCCGGAAACAAAACTCACTTTTGAAATTAGATGTGAACTAGATGTGAACTGATTTTAATTCCTGGGGTTTTTTCTGAATGCGTAGTGCTCGTGCTGGAAAAGTAGTGCCAATGGACTAGCAAAACTGTTAGTGATCCGACCCATTTAAAAGCGACGCACATCCCCGCCCTCAAGAACAAGATCATGGTGGGTGTGCGAGGTCTCTCATGGAGAAGGGAGGAGATCGATAGTGCAGATAGCGGGCATCACTGTACCTGCGCTAATGCAGATTGACGTCTCATGAAACGAGGTCCGGTAGAGCACTCTGATCGATCAGCGACGGGACCCACATGGGATAGAACGGGAGCCTGGCTGTTGTCTGATCGGAAAATTGATTGTGCGGATTATAATAGAGGCGCGTTGCAGATGGATTTAATGGTGAGTGTGACCGCACCCTAGGTCCTTCCCAATTTGGTAGCCTTATCTTGCTGTGGGCTCCAGCTGCTTCTTTAGGTTTCTCTTTCTTCCCTTCTTTGCACCTCCTCAGCTTTGCCCAGCCAGCTTGTATTCCTGACCTCCCTCTTCTCTTTTGACATTGTTATTTTTATCCCTGGGGCTCCATCCATGTTGGTCAAGCCTAGCACCACCCCTTCCTTCTCAGAGCCTGGTTGCTCTCTTAACCCTTTCCCTGCCTTGCTGGGTTTACCTCCAGCTGAGGTTTGCACAGAGAGGCTCCTGCCTTCTCATGAGGTGCCCTGTCTCATCCAGAAGCATCTGTTGCCTTTTGCCCAGTAAGTGGAGCCTCCTGTGGCCTCCACTGCTGTTTTTGTGCCACATCCTCCCACTCACCTCCAGACCTCCGTTCGATGATTGGATAGCCATCATTGTCCAGCCACTCATTGTCCTCCCTTTTGCTTCTGATATTCTTAAAAGCCCTGAAATATTGATAGACCATTATATATTGAGTTCCCAACTTTCATTCTAAAAACAAAAGCTTCTATCCCCTTCACTTGGGGAGAAATAAAGAAAAAGGCATATCTAGAAACTTTTAAAAAAATTAAAAGCTGAGACCTCAGAGAATTTAATTACCTATCATTACAACTGTATATCAATATATCTGTGTTTTAGGGCTATTTTCCTTTTCTTTAATGATTGACTCATTTGACCTAAGGTCTCATGCCAGCCCACCTCCCTGAATATCCTCCAGGTCCCCAATAGGGGTCAGTCCTCAGAGGTCCTCATGGCTTCCAGGTGTGCATGCATGTGCACACACACACAAATACAAAAAAAAATCTAACCAAGTTCTTGGAAATGCAAATATATCAAAAGAATATTTGTTTCATCATTCTCTATGATCTTGTCTGGTTGCTGCTTCCATTAATTTCTGCCTGATGATAAACGTTACCTCTTGCAAAGTTTCAAGTGCAGCATAGTTACAACTCTATCATGACATTCTTTATAGTCAATTTGAGCAATTTTACTGCAGGCATTAACGGTGTGGTCCATTGAGTCATCCTTTGTCTTGCAAAGACAACATTTACTATCAACAGTGGTCTTCTGAATCTTGGCTTTATTTCAAGGGCCTTCTCTTGTGCAGCTTGTAAGCAGCTCTGAGACTCTTCGGGTAGTGAAGGGCAGGGTATAAATCCATTCCTCCTCCTGTATCTCAGACTATCTAGTTAGATAAGAGGTACCACTTACAATTATCTTTAGGATCTCTTGATTACATCAAAATAGATGTTCTGCTTAACACAAAAGGGCCACTTTTTTGTAGCAATTAGAGTGTTGGACTAGGATTGGGAAAGGCTGGATTTAAATCCTGCTTCAGTCATGAAGATCACTGGGTGAGTTTAGACCAGTTACTCTCTTTTTCAGCCCAACTTAACTCACAGGGGTGTTGTGAAGATAAAATGAGATACAACTACATACGCTAATGTGAGTGTAACATGATTCATACAACAGTAAGAGCAGCTATATGTATATACTTCTTTCTCTTCTTCTTTGAGCACATAACACAAATATTCACTCAATCATTCAAGGCAGGCATGAGCTCAGTATGGGTTTCTAAATCCATCACTGTTGAGTTAATATGAATGTATAGGTGTGTGTGCATGCTGTGGAATCTGTAGAAAAGGAGCAGACTGCAGATAATATTTAACTCTTTCCATACCCACTGCAAGAGATAATGCATCTCTGGCTGTAATCTTTTCAGTAAAGTTTATTTCTGGTTTCAGAACCCTGCTGGGGAAAAACAGGTCATGGTGTTTTTGCAGGTGGACTAGGCAGGCAGGGGAAGAGTTAAGCATGCTTCCTCTGGACTGAAACAGCTACAGAGTTATAAAGTAAACACGGGACTGTGAAATCTGAATTTGTCTCATAATGCAGTTTTCCTTCAGAACTGTCAATCTATTTTTTTTTTTAATCCATGAATGGGAAGGGGCACATGTCAAATCTGTTGCCTCCACGGATTGTCAGAAGCCCAGAATACTGGGGCATCACCAAGGAACAACGTGAGTATAGCACTCTTTGTGTACACCTTAGCAGACCGGGTGTGTGGAAGACAAGTCAGCCTGAACAACTAGAATGATTGTCTGAATCAGCATTCTCCCACTCACCCAATATTCAACAGTGTCTTTAATGATTAAAAGGCAGATTACAAAAATAGTCAAATAGATGTACTGTAAATAGTACTTGGTGCCAGCTTTTCAAAGGTTTTATTTAAAACTATAGATCTGAGCACTAAAGAGTTTATTTTTAAAAAAAAAATTATCTGCTAGTAGGATATTTTTATTCTGCTCATTAACATGCTCATTCTGCATTTTGGCTCTGAATTCTATTCCCAGGTACCATAAAGACAAAGGGATTGAATGCTAGCAAGAGGAAAGCACACTCTGCAAATTGCTGAGCGAGCATGCACTAAAGCAGCTGCTTCCCACAAATTTATCTGCTTTGGATAGAAGCAATTAACTTTCCTATTTATGTGGTAAGTAACCAGATAATACTGTGTAATTATATATGATTTGCATTGCATGAAATGGTATTGCTAATTTCCACTGAAGTGTTGCATGCTATTTAAAATAATTAATTTGCTCCAAATTGTTTTCCTGTTGCAAGTATGGATGACTGAGTTTGTCACAATTCTGAAAGATTTTTCTACAAATTTTTTAAAATGTCCTCAGACATCTGTACAACTGCAGCACATGATTTTTGCATAAAACATCAGTAGAATGAAGTCTGCTGGAAGCAAGAGAAAAAACTTATTTCCCAAAATGATTCTGAAACCTCAGTCCAACAACTACTCCTCATGTTATGCAGAGGGTGAATGCGTCTGACATGGAACCACAAGCAATCGCAGTTCAGAGGCTGCAAAAAATTCCACTCAAGCATTCTCTTTTGCATTCTGCCAAATGGAGCGGATAAACTCTTGCTGAGCATGGATCCTGAAGTCAGTACATAATTACAGCCAGAATCCATAATCCTTCTATTTTACATGCCCAACCTGCTCAGAACTGGTCTGCTCCTTCCTGGCTTACGAAACATGGCCTGGTAAGCAGGGCTTTTTTGAGCAGGAACACACAGGAATGCAGTTCCAGCTGACTTGGCTTCAGTGTGTGTGGCCTATTATGCAAACTGAGTTCCTGCTGGGCTTTTTCTACAAAAAAGCCCTGTGTGAAACAATGGTGATATCAGAGGATGTGGTCTAATATGCAAATTAGTTCCTGCTGGGCTTTTTCTACAAAAAAAGCCCTGCTGGTAAATGGAAATAGCTTAAAAACCATCAAAGAAGCCTTCAGCAAACACCCACCCACTTGTGACCAACATGATCCAAACACACAGGAAAATCTCATCTTGAACTGGACCCTGCATGCACTTTGAACCAGAGTAACCTGGGCTGTAGCCTGATATTATTTTTGGCCCTGGATTGGCCCAGTTAGAGCCTTCCTCTTTGAACAAAACAAATTCATGCCTGCATAGTATGCAATCTACACAATTTATTACTTTTGCTGAATCTTCAGTAATACAGTACCAGATTTCTATTCTTTGTCCCAGGAGAAAGTATTTTCACATGTTTACTGCAAGTAGCTGTAAACATGTGAAAATACCTAATAATATCAAGAGAATTTTTTTCCCCACATGGATACCTCATTCCAATGGATTTTCACAACAAAAGATTCCCCCCCACACACCTTCCAGATGACTCCACTTGTGTTTGGCTATACTGTCTATTTTACTTGGGGACAGGCATTGTTTTCTAGACATTTGATCTTTTTCTTTGTACTTCTTCAGGAGAATCTGACTTCAGCTGAAGGAGCCCAGAACTGGTGCATCAACTGGAATATACTGCATCAGTTATGTTAACTGAGTTCAGATAAGCAGTTTGTTCTGGCCTCAAAAGAGCCCCGTGGCACAGAGTGTTATAGCTGCAGTACCGCAGTCCTAAACTCTGCTCATGACCTGAGTTCGATCCCTGGCGAAAGCTGGGTTTTCAGGTAGCCGGCTCAAGGTTGACTCAGCCTTCCATCCTTCCGAGATTGGTAAAATGAGTACCGAGCTTGCTGCGGGGAAAGTGTAGATGACTGGGAAAGGCAATGGCAAACCACTCTGTGGCGGAACCAGCCCGATTCTGCCTTCAGACCCGGTCCCGTCAGCTCCCTATTGAGTCGCCAACTCCTGGAGGGAGCTATTTCTCCTCCTGCCCCTTGGGCTCGCTGCCACCACCTGCTCAGTCTAGGGGTTCCGATTGAGAGGAACAGGACTCCCAATCCCCCTCCTTAGCTATGAGGCCCGACCTCCAGGTCCTCTGCCACCCTGTACTTGGGTTTCACAGAGACCTCAGCACTTCTTTGGGGCACCCCTGGAGGATTGGCACCTTATCCAACTGCATGCCTTCCCCCTTCCCCGGGGCCCCCTTCTCAACACAGCGTGGTCTAAAGCGGTCTGGGGATCTAGGTGGTACAGAGATTGACTGCCAGCATTTAAACAGTAAAAATATATTTATTTAAAAAGAGAAAAAGATAGGAAAAGAAAAACAAAACAAAAACAGTTGCGTTTAAAAAGTTAGCACAGCACAGCACACGCACAGCAAACAGCCTGACAAACAAAATGTGTTATAAACGCGTCCTGCTGGCCCTGATCTAAACTTGCCCTGTCTTGTGAATTACTTACTTAGTCTGCCTGCCTGGGGCCTCCCAGGCAGGAGCCTCCATTGCTCACCACATGCTCGCTCGAGCGCTGGCTTCCAACTCCCTTCTCTTCCTGCTAACACACATGCCAAGAACAAAAGCACTTCCTGCCTCTCTAGGAGATTTTCCCCCTGGCGTTGTTGGTTTGGCTCTGGAAGGGAGGGGGGAGTGAGGGGAAGGCTACAAAGCCTGCTGAGGGATTTACTGACCCCTGCCAAATGAAGCACCACCCCTGACTAAAATGGCGTTTCTCCACACACTCCGTAAAAAGTCTGCCGTGAAAACATTGTGAAAGCAACGTCACCCCGGAGTGGAAACGACTGGTGCTTGCACAGGGGACCTTTCCCTTCCTCTGGCCTCAAGCTTTGGATAATCTCCCCAAGAGTAGGACTTTCCATGCAGATGGTCACTGAGCAGGATCTGAGGTGTAGGAGTGGGCAAGGTCTGGACCCAAATCTAGCAGGCAAGGAATTGTGACCTTGCAAATTGGTTAATCCAGTACAGCTGTCTTGCAGACCCAGCATAAGTAGGCTGGGAAACTGGGCCTGGTTGTATTACTGACAGGTGCAGGCCCTGAAGCAGCTCTGCACACTACCCACAATCCTGCAAAGACTCTTCCTCAGTGCATAGCTCCACCTGGTGTTGCATTTGCCAAGCCTTGCACTTCACCTCCTTCGTGCTGCTTTGGCCCAGGACCTCCACTGCCAGGGGGGCTGGAGGACCAGGTTCAAGTCTTGCATGCCAGAGACCTTGTGACTATCTCTGGGACTGGCAGAGAGGCTTCCTTGCAGGCACTGGCAGGGTGGCCTCTGGCACTGAGAAGGATTCATCTGCTGGTCCCTCTGATCTTCCTCAGTCACTGACCTTGGCTTCTCCCCAAGGGATTCTGAGTCAGAATCAACAAGTAGGCTCAAGAGGGTCATGAAACAGCTACTCAGATGCCAAGAGAAGTCTTTAGGTTTCTGCCATATCAGGAACCAGTTTCAGAAAACCAGACTGCACAGGACTGAGTCCCATACATAAAGGGGACTCCCCCCCCCCCAAAAAAAAACCATTGGCATGCACAATCGCACTATGTAGGAGTGTCATTCCTTGGACCTGAGCCTGACAATTGTTTTTTAATGTCCCCAGAAGACACTGCTGGTTGCTGAGAGAGCAAAATTCCCCTGGGGAAGTGTCCACCTGCATCTTTGACAAACTAGAAGAACAGTCTCCTGAATGATAAGCGCTCTGGCTAGGATAGTGGAAGATGTTATGGGAATTTCCATTCCCTAAGTGTCAAGTAAGCAATGAATAAAGGAAAATTAAGTCCATGCCTCTGTCTCCATCTCGAAGGAGTACAGTACAGCTCCCAGGGGTCATTTTGTAGAAAAATAGGTAATAGAGCTCATTAGCATATGCCCCCCAGCCAAAAATAGCCTGATGCAAGAAAGGAGAGCCCCAGGCAAGTAAGGCCTGCTTGGGCTGACTAGAGATCCAGCCAGCTCAAGCAGGCCTCGCTCACTTGGGGCTCTCCTGGGCCACCCCCATCCCCAGTCAAAAGGCCAGCAAGCCACCTGCCGCCCAAAATCACATAAGAAATGGAGAAAGGGTGGTGCGGGTTTCTCCAGGGGTTAATGAGGGCTACTGGGGGTTTGACAAAGCCCCTGGTGGCTGGCTGGCTGCCAGTTCTCTTAATCCAGGGATTGTTATGCAGCTGCACCTACTATTCAATGGACAAGGTAGGTGGGGAGGAAGAGTGGGAACTGTCAGAAAGGTTCAGGATCTGTGCTCCTGTGAGCTCCTGCTGAATCTAAGGCCTGAGGAAGACGTAGAAAAACCAGGAGGAAGGTGGCTGAGAACAGTCTTCTCTTTTTAGGGTGTGTCTGCCTTGAAGATGTCTTGAGACTTCCATCATCTCTCCACTACCAAGCATGCCCTCTGCTGGGGACTGGTTCAGATGTGTACTGTAGACTCTGTTGTATTTGCCACAGAGTTTCTGGTGATTCCTGGAGCTACCCTACATCACTTCCAGATTTCCCCTCCCCCCAAAGTGACATAGCAGCACACAGGATGTCACAGCCTCCCCTGTGTCCTTGCCCCTAACCTTCCTGCCTGTTGCCAGTGATAGGAACCTGAAGTAGCAGAGGCCTCCTGCAAAAGGAGACCCCACTAAGCTGGAGGACTGGTTAGCCTGCTAAGAGGTACAGACTGGTGTGCTAAGGGCTGCTTTAATGGTGTGTTCTGGCACAGCAGGGGACTAGTCACATAAATAGGACCTCAAGGGCTGGATATAGATGTCAGTGACACAGCCTACGACCCCCACCCAAGATCCATTTTCATGTTCAGAGGCCCTTCTCTCCTTTCTGTGTATAGGAACCAAGTAACTAAAGTATACCAAGTATACATATGAGAGCTACTAATTCTAAACCATTCCCTTTCTCATGGCACTGCCTGTCTCTGCTTCTTTGCAAATGACCCCTGTCTTTGCTGCTATTGCTCTGAGGTTGTCATCTAACATTACACTGTTTGGCCAGTCTGTCAGCACTCAAACCAAAGGGATCACTACAAAAATGCTGCTTTAGCCAAGGCTGAGCTCCCTGGATTAACCAGATGAACAGCTCCAGGATTTGAATTACAATCTCTGGAAAACTCATCTAAAATAGAATCACAAGGATAACCATTTAGAATTGAACAAAAAAGATGCTGATATTCTACTATCATCACTCTATCTAATTTGAAACAGGATGTTCCATGTACAGATGCACTGAGTAAGGAAACAGGGAAAGGACAATCAGGAAGACCCTCTCTCCCGCACTGTGAATAGTAGGGACTCATACTCCTATAAGGTAAAAAGGTAGTCCCCTGTGCAAGCACCAGTCATTTCCGACTCTGGGGTGACATCGCATTATGACGTTTTCATGGCAGAATTTTTTACAGGGTGGTTTGCCATTGCCTTCCCCAGTCATCTATACCCTTTCCCCCAAACAAGCTGGGTACTCATTTTACTGACCTTGGAAGGATGGAAGGCTGAGTCAACCTTGAGCTGGCTACCTGAACCCAGTTTCCACTGGGATCAAACTCAGGTCATGAGTAGAGAGCTCGGACTACAGTACTGCAGCTTACCACTCTGTGCCAATCGATGTCCAATTGATGTCCTTCAAGATTAAATAATTTCCATTGAACTCCTCCTCAAACCAGTTACCTTCTTAATATCTCCTGGTTGAATGGCTAGCAAATTCAACCTGCCTCATAATGGTTTGGATCAGAACCATTCTGAGAGCAACAGGATGTTTTCACAATAGCTGATTCATGCCTTTGTTTCTTTAAAAAAATGTCCAAAATGTTTAATAACAATAAAATAATACCAATAACATTTAAAACATGCATCTGCAATCATAACTGGCATGTGGACGCACAAGGAGAGACAGAGCCCTTCAAGTTATGTGGGTTCCAGTTGAAATTTCCACTTGGTCTTCAAGGACAGTCTCACATAGAGCACACTGCAGTAGTCAAGCCTGGAAGTTACACACCTCATCATAGTCCCGCCAAATTACAGTTTATCTTGTGTATATCAAGCATTGTGCCAGTTTCTGAAATATCACCTATTCATCATGTGATGAAAATCAGACCAAACCATAATAAATGCAGAGTTCAAATTCTAAAAATAGGAAAGAAAGTCTTTGGGGTCAAGTTCACATCCCAGAAATTCAGCAGCAGATATACCAATTACTATGTATCCTTGTTATGCAGAAAACATTGTGTCATCAACAGCTGCCTTGATCTGTTCAATACTGTCTAGCAGTGTTACACATCTGCTAGATATAACATAATCTCATTTCTACTGTTCAGAAAGTGAACTAAGGGTTCTTTTAAAATACAACTTGGTAGACTTGTTTTGTACTACATTTTCTGTTTGCATGCTGGCTCCTCTCCCCTCAGTGTTTCCAATGTTTTCTTTCAATGTAAACAACTGCATTTGTGAGTGAATTATGCATATAGTACATGCTGCTGTTATTCTAAAGGAATTTCAGGAACTCTACACAGTACTCAAATTGCAGGTCACTCAAAGGTTGTTGATTGACATCAGCAGAAAGATTAACATTGACTCCATTGGACTGTACATAAGCAGTGGATACAAACACAGTAACTCTGCAGTGTTGATTAATGCTTTTCATATGGAAGAAACATGCAAGTCTTGCAACTTTTAAAAATATATTAAATAACCCTGGAGAGGTCAGTATGATGAGCTGTAATTACATTCCCCTCTCTTTGCTCCATGACCTCTTCACTCTTGCAACCATATCCCTAACCTCTGACCTCTTTGCCTGCCCTATCTCACTTGATGCCATTGGCTGATTTACTCTGATGTCACAGTTGGCATTTTGCAGAAACAAGTACCAAGCCCCATCTTCTCTGGTCTGGTCAGCATTGTGCTTGTCAGCTGACTGCTAAGAAAGATCAAAGAGCGACCAGGAATTAAGTCAGGGGTGGTCACTTAGGAGTGATTGGTCACTCTCCAAGAAATTAAAAGTAGCTCCCCCCCTCCTCCAGACCAGTCCTCCTATAATCACTTTTTTAGCCCTCTTTTTAAAGTTACCACTCTGTAGCTCCTCTCCTCTCAAATTATATAATTTGGGGGTGGGGTTACCCATTCAAACACTGCAGAGTTGCTGAGAATATTTGTAAAATTTTGTGATTGGCCCCACCCACAGAGTTGCCATTTGTGACTGGGTCCATCCACGGAGCTATCTTGTTGTGCCTAGCAATTAAGCAGCTCCCAGAAGCATAAAGTCTGCTTTCCCCCGCTATAAGCAACTCCAGTTAAATTGAACTGTGCAGGCACTTTCTGCCTAGATCAGGAGCTTGGTGCAACCTGCCAAATTGTAACTTGTCCTGAAAGGGGGAAATACACAGTTTCCTTTATGTTTCCCCCAAAAGAAATAGATATCAGCTTTGATGCATGTAGAGACAGTTAACAGCACACTTCTTTATTGCCCACATCATGGGTTGGGGAGGTATGAGGCAGGAGAGGCAGATAGGAAAAGGTACTGATGCTAGAACTGGATCTATATGTTTTTGTTGGGGGGGATTAAAAAAATGACACCTCCTTATGGGCCCATAGAATAGAATGGACTCCATACCCAATTTGGTGTCCCCCCTCTGGTGACGCCCGGAGCAAGTGCCCCCTCTTCTCCCTCCTAGATCTGGCCCTGACTGATGCTGCTGTTTTCCTATCTAGAGCAAAGATGTGTCTGCCTTCACACAAAAGAGAGAGAGAAAAGCTACTGTGATAGTTTTAAAGTGATTGGGAAGAAAAGAATTATAGAATCACTGGAGGAGGGGGCTTCTTAACTTCTTGGAGAGTGACTGGTCACTCCTGAGTTGCCTTCTCCCCACCTCTAACCTAGATACCCTAGTCTCCTTGTTGATGCTAACTGGTTATAGGCATGCAGAGAACTTCACTGCAAACATATCTGGCCCCGATCAATGAGGAACCTGTTAGGGAATTCTGTTTGAAATTCTATTTCTTTATCTCAAACAGTGTGATGGATCACTGGATCAAATAATCATTGAGAGGCATTTAACATGAAAAAGCAAAAACATATTTATTTCTACAGGGAAAAGGTACTGGGAGGTGAAAATAACAAACACTATAGAACTACATGCTTACACTAGAAGATCATGTGCTTAATGGAGGCTACTTCCTCCTTCTTCTTGAACTCTCTGCCTGAACAAAGGAAATCACCTGACTAACAGACCAAGCAAACAAAACAGCTTTTCCCATTTCTAGACCTTGATTGACAGCAGTATCTTCTTCCCAGGTCATGCAGACAATAGGGAACCAGGCACAGTGTTAACCCTATAATGCTGGAACTTTAGAACATTGCAAAGGACATACAGAACAGATACATATTTCCAACACCCTTTCTCAATGCCTAATGTCAAAGTCATTATACATTCAATAGTCATTTCTCATTATTCACTGTAACATTTACATCAACTAGATTCATCATTTCACGTAAACGTTCAAATCTAGCACAAGGTAATGGCTTTGTAAGTATATCAGCTACCATAGCTTCTGTACAACAATATTCTATCTTAATCAGCCCCTTCTGGTGTAGATCTTTCACTAGCTCACATTTAATACCAATAGATCTACTTCTGGCTGTTCTTCTTTCCCCTTGACATATAGCAATACAAGCTTGGTTATCTTCAAACATTACAATAGGTACAGGTTCTTTTATCTTGAAGTCTTTCAGCAGATGAAAAATTAATTCAAGTTCACTGCAGGCACTGGCTGCTGACACATACTCAGCTTCTGCTGTAGATTGTACCATTATAGTCTGTTTTCTGCTAGTCCATTCTACAAGTCCATTTCTGTAGAAGAACAAGTATCCGCTGGTTGATTTGTAATTGCACGATTCTTCTGCATAGTTGGCATCCGTTTATCCAACTAGTCTAGGATTCTCAGAAAGTTCAATGATCACTTAAGTTCATAGTCCCTTTTAAGTATCTGGCAAGTTTCTTTACTGCATTCCAATCATGGTGATTAGGCGTACTTACTTTTCTGCTCAGTATTCCGACAGCAGCTGTGATATCAGGTCTGGTAGTTTTTCTCAGGTACAGGAGTTTTCCTATAGTTTCTCTGTACTCTCCAATGTCTATGAGTGGCTCACCACCTTGAGCTCTCAGGTATGCAGGTTCAAGAGGTATCTTAGATTCTTTACAGTCTCTCATGCCAAGAGATTCTATAAAGTCCATAATCTTTTGTCTTTGGCATAGTTGAAAGGTTCCATCCTCAAGTCTCTCAATCTGTACATACGAACATATATATGAACATATGAAGCTGCCTTCTACTGAATCAGACCCTCGGTACATCAAAGTCAGTATTGTCTACTCAGACCAGCAGCGGCTCTCCAGGGTCTCAAGCTAAGGTTTTTCACACCTATTTGCCTGGCCCCTTTTAGTTGGAGATGCCAGGGATTGAACCTGGGTCCTTCTGCTTACCAAGCAGATGCTCTACCACTGAGCCACCATCCCTCCATCCTAGATAGTGTTTAATATCTCCAAGTCTTTTGACTTCAACCTCTTTGTTCAGCTTTTCAACAATGTCCTTAATGTCCTCTTTGTTCTTGCAGCTCACAACCAAATTGTCAATGTAAACCAGTATGTATTGATATTCTCCATCTTTAAGTCTAGTGTACATGCAGGGTTCAGCTTTCACTTACTCAAATCCTTGTTGCTGTAGTAGTCCAGTTATTTTGTCATACCAACTTTTTGCAGCCTGTTTCAAACCATACAGTCCTTTGTTGAATTTGAAAACACAGTTCTCTTTGCCAGGGACTTGAAAATCTTCAGGTATTTCCATATAGATTTCCTCTGATAACTCACCATGAAGAAATGCTGTCTTAATGTCTAGGTGCCCTACGAGCATATTTCTAGATGATGCCACACTCCGTAGTGTTTTAAGTATAGCACTATTGATAACTGGTGCAAAAGTCTCTGAATAATCAGTTCCAAATTCTTGTGCATAGCCTTTGGCTACTAGCCTTGCTTTGTACAAGTCTATAGTTCCATCGTCTTTGTACATTATTTTGTAGACCCATTTGGTTCCAACAGGCTTTTTTCCTGCAGGTAGCTT
Organism: Heteronotia binoei; assembly: GCF_032191835.1. Lineage (NCBI taxonomy): Eukaryota > Metazoa > Chordata > Lepidosauria > Squamata > Gekkonidae > Heteronotia > Heteronotia binoei. The sequence goes on along the minus strand of NC_083228.1, from coordinate 98,457,005 downwards.
TGTAAGAGTCCATACATCTTTTTTATAAATGGATAGTATCTCTTGTTCCATTGCTTGAATCCATTTCTCCTTTTCTTCATTAGGTAAATCACACACTTGTTTCCAGTTCTTGGGTTCTTCTTTAGGTTTCACGGTCTCTATAGATCTCACAGTGTCACCGTATCACTATTTCTGTGGTGGTTGCCCTTTTGTGCTCCTTTCTGATCGTCTTAAAATGAGTGGTGGTTCTGTCGCTCCCTGCGGTACGGTCCCCATTTCCCCTTCTGGTTCAGTAGAGCCTTCAGAAGGTAGACCTGCTGGTTCACCAGTGGTCACTACAGGTAACCAACTATACCAATCTTCAGATGCATCTTCAGTAACCTCAGGATCAGATTCAGGTACACAGGGTGCTTTAGGCAAATTACTGTCATCCACAAACACAACATTACAATGTTTGGTTTTATTCAGCTTTGGATCATAGACTCTGTAGCGTTTTCCCACTGAGGGATATCCTACTATGAATCCAATCTAAGTCAAGCATCAAGCTTCCCTCTATTTTCTCTAGGAACAAATGCATAGACTTTTGCTCCAAAAGTTTTAATATGCTTAAGTCCTAGCTTCTTGCCAAACCAAGCCTGGAACGGAGTAATTTCTGTTACTTTTGAAGGTATTCTATTGTGGATATAAACTGCTGTATTTACAGCTTCAGCCCACAGACCTTTAGGTAATCCAGAATGCATCAGCATTGCTCTGGTCATTTCCTGTAACACACGATTAAGTCTCTCTGCACTCCCATTCTGCTGTGGAGTGTATGGGACAGTCACTTTGAGTTCAGTCCCTTCTGCTTTCAGAAACTTCTTAAACTCAGTATTGCAATATTCACCACCTCCATATGTCAGCAAGCTTTGAGGTGCACGCCCAAATCTGTTTTTAACCATGACAACATATTCTTTAACTTTATCAAGAGTCTCATCTTTTGATTTGAGCATATATTTTGTCTTTGCCTGTGAATACTGAGAAAAATTTATTTCTCCCAATCAAAGCTTTTATAGGCCCAACAACATCACTGAATATTGTTTCCAAAAACCTTTCATTATGTACACTGCTTTTTCTACTGAAGCAAGGTGCGGATCCTTTTGCTCTCAGACAAACATCACATCTTTCCTTGGATTTATCACAATGCACGACATCAAGTACACAATCCTTTAGCAACTTCTCAACACTCTGCATGCTAACTTTACATGCCAAGCATAAACACATCTCCTATGTTCACACTTTCTGCCTTCAGTCTGGCAAACAGTCTTTTCCACAACATCAACAGCATCTAACCTTTCACTTAAATCCATAATATAATGAGCTCCATTTCTTTCATCCAGTTTAAAACTAATTCCAGAATTCTTCTGAATAATTTCACCATCATATCCTTTATCAAGATATACAGCATAATTATTTCTTATAAGCACTTGGCTTGAAAGTAAATTCTCAATTCATTCAGGTGCATAAGCTACATTTTTCAGTCTTACTGGCATTAAAATCTTCATCAGTGGTAAGCAATTTCATTTTGATCTCACCCACACCACAAACTTGTAAGGGTTTCTGGTTGGCACCTATCATTTCAGGTCTCTGACTTTCATCCAACTCTGAAAGCATGCCCTTATATCGACAAATATGCATAGAAGATCCACTATCAATCAAAATCTTCCTCTTTCACCATTAAAATTCACATTATTAACATGCATAGTACTTTCTCTGTTCTGTTCCCACCTGGGCCATGTGGCTTGGAAAATTTCCGCTTTAAAAATTTCTGGCTGCTATTATTTCTATGGGCACGAGATGGCCCGTATTCCCTCATTTGAAACGTGCTTTAAAATTGCTATTCCTTTGTTCAGCAGCAGCATCACAATTATTACAATATCTTGGATATGGCCTTTTTGCGCACATCTATGGTATATTATATCTCTTCTTGGCTTATTCCTATACTGTGGTTTCAGGCTTAAAGCAGACATAGAATCAGACAGTTCAATGTCCTTGTCCCCAGATCTGGAGGCTGCTTCCTCCTTAATAGCATTTAACAGGCCTTCCAGACTCAGATCTTTTTGCAGTCTCAAAATCATCTTAATTAGCTTGTAAATACTGGATAGAGCTTTCAATATAGTTGAGATTAAGTCTCGTTCTGCAATAGCTTCACCAAGCTCCTGTAGTCTGGACTGCATGCACATAAATTCCTTCAGACGTTTAGTTACATTCTCCCCTTCTTGCACTTGAAAACCAAATATTTTGCCCTTTAAATCATGAATAGTGCTTATGGGAGTTTTGTTATATTTATCTTTAAGGCATTCAAGCATTTGTTTTGCAGTTATAAGAGTGTGCAATTCAGGAATTTCATATGCCTCAAGAGATTCTAAAATGAGAGTTTCTGCAAAACCATCTAGCCGTTTAAGATTTGATTTTTCTTACTCATTATCAGGAAGATTTTCAAACAAAGCTCGTTCAGCTCCATAAATCTCAAGTCTTTGTGTTATGAGCAAGAGCCAGAATGTGAAATTATTCTTAGTTAACTTCAGGGTACTAAATCCTATCATAGGTAGGTTACTCATGGTATCAAAACCAAGATTTGCATTGGCTGTTCCTGAAGACGTGGAAATAGAAGGTCCAGTGGCTCCTTTCTCTGGGTTCGACATTTTTCACAGCAATGAGGCAGGGCAGAGTTAAAGATTTTTCCTTCCTCACTGCAGAGAAAAAGGCAGCTGAATGTGCATGTGTGGTTGCAGCAAGGCTTTTCCAAGGTCTCCGATGTAATCCACAGAAAAAGGGTTAAAAAGCTCCAAAAATTCTCTTTCTAGCACATCTGAGGCTTTTAGACAAAAGTGGTAGCGTTTCCAGATTGAGACAATCTGAATTCAAAGCTCATTTAAGTCAGAATGCTCTCAGAAATGGCAAGAGAAAAAAAAAGGCGTCGTTTTAAAATTGAGGCTTGTCTGCACAGCATAGCAGCTTTTTGCCTATTGCTTTCTAAATGCTTTCAAAGGTGATCCAGATTTTAAAAAATAATTTCGAGTTCAAAAAACAGTCCATGCTATAAGCTACCAGCTTGATGGCAAAAACCAAGAACCATCTGCTCTGCTATCAATTTTGTTAGGAAATTCTGTTTGAAATTCTATTTCTTTATCTCAAACAATGTGATGGATCACTGGATCAAATAATCATTGAGAGGCATTTAATATGAAAAAGCAAAAACATATTTATTTCTACAGGGAAAAGGTACTGGGAGGTGAAAATAACAAGCATTATAGAACTACATGCTTACACTAGAACAGCGTGGGGAACAGTGGCTCTCCAGAGGTTTTTTCCCTACAACTCCCATCAGCCCCAGCCATTGGCCGTGCTGGCTGGGACTGATGGGAGTTGTAGGCAAAAAACATCTGGAGAGCCGTTGTTTCCCATCCCTGCACTAGAAGATCATGTGCTTAATGGAGGCTTCTTCCTCCTCCTTCTTGAACTCTCTGCCTGAACAAAGGAAGTCACCTGATTAACTGACCAAACAAACAAAACAGGTTTTCCCGCTTCTAGACCTTGATTGACAGCAGTCAGTAACTTCTTCCCAGGTCATGCAGACAATAGGGAATCAGGCACAGTGTTAACCCTATAATGACTGGAACTTTAGAACATTGCAAAGGACATACAGAACAGATACATATTTCCAACAGAACCAAGTTTCTTTCAGTGTTCACAGCCTCATTCTTGCACCATGTTGAACAGCTTTGTGGCTGTGCACAGGGGCGTAGCTAGGGCTTTGGGGGCCTGGGGCCCAAGATTTACGTGGGCCCCCCTATGTGTGTGGCTGAGGGGAGGGGAGGGGCTTCCCTGCCTTAAGACGCCGAGCGGCGTCTTTTCTAATGAAATAGAGACTGTTTGTAATTGTTTTTGGCACAATTGTTTTTGTTTTGGTCTGTTGCTGTGCAGCCACTCTTATTTTGTGGCTACCTGAACCCAGCTTCCGCCAGGATCGAACTCAGGTCATGAGCAGAGAGCTTTGCAGTACTGCAGCTTTAGCAGCGTTTCAACGGACTTCAATGCTCACTCTCTCATAAAGAACGCAAGAGCAATGTAACTCAGTTTGGCAGCATTTTTTCACTGGGAACTGCATCTACATTTTCAACAGTAACCTGACAGGAGAAATATAGCAGCCAGGTTTCTTTTTTTTTTTCAAACAGTTGCAAAAGGGCACAAAATATGTGGGTTCCCATGGCAGAAAATTTAAATGAGGACATCCCATGTCTTGGACCCTAATTTTTTTCCTTCCAAGCTCTTTTGCTCAAAAGTCTGTACATCTTACTTAGGAATAAGTTTCAGAGACATCCATGGGATTTGCTTTGGAGGAAGCACAAAGAGTGGGATTCAAACCCTGATCGCCAAGATCCTAGTTCAACACTCTAGCACAGGGGTGGCCAAACTGTGGCTCAGGAGCCATGTGCGGCTCTTTTACACATGATATTGGTGATATTGGATGATATTGGATTTATATTCCCGCCCTATATTCTGAATCTCAGAGCGGCTCACTATCTCCTTTACTGCCCCCACCACCACCACAAGACACCTTGTGGGGTACCTGGGGCTAAGAGAGCTCTCACAGCAGCTGCCCTTTCAAGGACAACTCCTACGAGAGCTATGGCTGACCCAAGGCCATTCCAGCAGCTGCAAGAGGAGGAATGGGGACTCCAACCCGGTTCTCCCAGATAAGAATCCGCACACTTAACCACTACACCAAACATATTGTGTGGCTTCCAAAGCCCCTACCACCCCATTGGCTGGCTTGGAGAAATCATTTCTCTCTTGAAATCACTTCTCCAAACCAGCCAGCAGCTTGAATAATGCATTTAAAGTTAAAGTTGCTTTCTTTCAATCCCTCTCTCCTCCCTGCTCTCAAACATCTGATGTTCATTCTGTGCTGCTCTTACGTGAAGCAAGTCTGGCCACCCCATGGGACTTCTCAGTAATCATGAAGCCGGATCGGGGCTGGAGCTCTCTAATGATATGCAACCCACGTGCTTTGCAGAGCCAGGCCGGCATCCCACCGTTCCGAGCGACTCTGCCTGGCCCCTTGCTCAAGGCTGATGCAAATAGCGTGGAAAGTCCTGCCGCCGCGGCAGCTGCGCCTTCCGAGGAGTCCTGCTTTCTGCTAACGAGGGCTGGAAGGCGCCTTTCCTCCGCTGCCTGTGATTGGCCCAGGGGCTCCTATTATGCTGATGACCCGCTCGCTCCTCCTCCTGCAGCCCTGGCCATCTGCCTCGCTTCGCAACGGGGACTCTTGTGAGCGCCTAAGTTGCAACTCCAGGAAACTGACTAAGAAGGGCGAGAAGGAGGGCTTGTCTTTTTTTTCTTTAGTTTTGCTTTGCTTTGCTGCATCTCGGTTGAAGTTGAGGCTGGAGTGCGCGTGCCGCTTGACACACGCGCGCACGCACGCTCACCTCTTCCTCAGAACTTCCTTCTGTGGAGGCGGCGGGGACGCCAGGCAGCCGGCTTCTGAGGGGCCCCTTGGCATTGCCAAGGGGCCCCCCAGAGCCCCGAGACCTGGGGCGACCCGCCCCTCCCGCCCCCCCCCCTTCCTACGCCACTGGCTGTGCAACAGCTCTGGTGCTGGAGTTTTCATTTATTTTGGTTTTGCAGCTTTTTCTGATAGTCTGATCAGGTAATTAAATGACAGGACTATGCAACAATACAGATACACAAACAGCTGTGGATCCAGACAGACAAGCAACTCCTAACTCTGATATATGTGACAGGCTCAGATCTCTTACATGCAGACTCTTCACTTAACTTTGGATTCTGAAGGCAAACAGGTTGGGTTTTTAAAAGTTTTCACATACCTTAAAGTAGGGTGGCCAGACCGTCCCGGGAGCCCGGGAATGTCCCGGTTCTGGCCACCCAATCCCGCCTCCCGGGCTGCCTATACCGGGACCATTAAAGGTCCCGGTTTAGCCAGCCCCGGAGGCGGTGGGCCGCGGGCGCCAGCGGGGAAGGCGGGGAGTGAGGGAGGGAGCGTCCCTGCGCCTGCGCAGGGCCCCTGCGCACGCGCAGGGACGCTCCCTCCCTCACTCGCCGCCTTCCCCGCCCGCGGGGCCCGGCGGCGGTGGTGGAGGCCTCTCCGTGGCCTCCGCTGGTCGCTGGAAGCCCTCCAGAGACTCTGGAGGGCCTCCAGCGACCAGCGGAGGCCGCGGAGAGGCCGCGGAGCACCCGGCGCTGGTCCCGGAAGGCCTTCCAGAGCCTCTGGAAGGCCTTCCGGGACCAGCGCCGACCAGCGAAGGCGTCCCCGCGGCCTCCGCTGGTCCCTGGAGGCCCTCCAGAGTCTCTGGAAAGCCTCCAGGGACCAGCGGAGGCCGCGGGGACGCCGCGGAGCACCCGGCGCTGGTCCCGGAAGGCCTTCCAGAGCCTCTGGAAGGCCTTCCGGGGCCAGCGCCGACCAGCGAAGGCGTCCCCGCGGCCTCCGCTGGTCCCTGGAGGCCCTCCAGAGGCTCTGGAGGGCCTCCAGGGACCAGCGGAGGCCGCGGGGACGCCGCGAAGCACCCGGCGCTGGTCCCGGAAGGCCTTCCAGAGCCTCTGGAAGGCCTTCCGGGACCAGCGCCGACCAGCGAAGGCGTCCCCGCGGCCTCCGCTGGTCCCTGGAGGCCCTCCAGAGACTCTGGAGGGCCTCCAGGGACCAGCGGAGGCCGCGGGGACGCCGCGGAGCACCCGGCGCTGGTCCCGGAAGGCCTTCCAGAGCCTCTGGAAGGCCTTCCGGGACCAGCGCCGACCAGCAAAGGCCTCCCCGCGGCCTCCGCTGGTCCCTGGAGGCCCTCCAGAGTCTCTGGAGGGCCTCCAGGGACCAGCGGAGGCCGCGGAGAGGCCGCAGAGCAGCCGGCGCTGGTCCCTGGAGGCCCCCAGAGGCCAGTGCTGGTAGCGGAGAAGCCCGGCGCTGGTCCCTGGAGGCCTCCAGAGGCCAGCGCCGGCAGCTCCCTCCCTCCCTCGCCGTGAGGCCGCCGCCGCCGGACTCGCCGCCGCTGGACTCTACGCCGCCCTGGAAACAGGTAAGGGGGCCGAAAGCGGGGGGCGGCCTTCCTTTCTTTCCTCCCTTCCTTCCTTCCTTCCTTCCTTCCTTCCTTCCTTCCTTCCTTCCTTCCTTCCTTCCTTCCTTCCCTCACTCCCTTCCCTCCCTCCTCCCTTCCTTCCTTTCTTCCTTCCTTCCTTCCTTCCCTCCCTTCCTTCCCTCACTCCCTTCCCTTCCTTCCTTCCTTCCTTCCCTCCCTCCTCCCTTCCTTCCTTCCTTCCTTCCTTCCTTCCTTCCTTCCCTCCCTCCCCCCTTCCTTCCCTCCCTCCCTCCCTCCCCCTTCCTTCCTTCCTTCCTTCCTTCCTTCCTTCCTTCCTTCCTTCCTTCCTTCCTTCCTTCCTTCCTTCCTTCCTTCCTTCCTTCCTTCCTTCCTTCCTTCCTTCCTTCCTCCCTTCCCTTCCCTTCCCTTCCCTTCCCTCCCTCCTCCCTTCCTTCCCTCCTTATGTTCTTATGTGACACAGAGTGTTGGACTGGAGGGGCCACTGGCCTGATCTAACAGGGCTTCTCTTATGTTCTTATGTGACACAGAGTGTTGGACTGGAGGGGCCACTGGCCTGATCTAACAGGGCTTCTCTTATGTTCTTATGTGACACAGAGTGTTGGACTGGAGGGGCCACTGGCCTGATCTAACAGGGCTTCTCTTATGTTCTTATGTGACACAGAGTGTTGGACTGGAGGGGCCACTGGCCTGATCTAACAGGGCTTCTCTTATGTTCTTATGTGACCAGAGTGGTGGAGTGGATGAGCCATTGGTCTGATGCAACAGGGCTTCTCTTATATTTTTATGTGGCACAGAGTGTTGGACTGGAGGGGCCATTGGTCTGATGCAACAGGGCTTCTCTTATATTTTTATGTGGCACAGAGTGTTGGACTGGAGGGGCCACTGGCCTGATGCAACATGGCTTCTCTTATATTCTTATGTTACACAGAGTGTTGGACTGGAGGGGCCACTGGCCTGATGCAACAGGGCTTCTCTTATGTTCTTATGTGACGCAGAGTGTTGGACTGGATGGGCCACTGGCCTGATCCAACAGGGCTTCTCTTATGTTCTTATGTGACAATACTGACTTTGGTGGACCCAAGCACTGATTCAGTGTAAGGGAGCTTTGTGTTTGTGTCTTCTGGTGCAATTTTGTTCTCAGATCCTGTATTTACTTCATCAGTATATGGGATAAGGCACTTTCTCAACTGTGCTGCATAATGCAGCCTATTTATTTTGTCCTGTTGGCTCTGTTGGCTCTGTCTGCGCCACCTTCATCACTTTCGGGGTGTGGATCCCCCAGTGGGGTGGTCTCGTGACTCCCTCCGCCAGCTGTTTCTGATAGCCCTGCGCCCCCTCTTTCATTTGATATGTGTCCCGTGCGGGTGTCACCCTCCCGCCGGGAGATGCCGCAAAATGAGCCCCCTTGAGGCTTATAGCGGCAGGGCTCGGGGGAAGCGAGCTAGACTGCTGTTCTTTTGAGGGGTTATAGAGTGTTTTGAGCCCGTCCCTGTGGCATCGGTCCCATCGTTGTGGGGCCCAGGGGGCCGGCGCAGCGGCACGCTGAAGCAGCCTGTCGGTCACTTCCGGGTTCCTGTCCTGCATCTCGACCTGTGTTATTAGTGACAGGCTGCTTCGGCGTGCCGCTGCGCCGGCCCCCTGGGCCCCACAACGATGGGACCGATGCCACAGGGACGGGCTCGAAACACTCTATAACCCCTCAAAAGAACAGCAGTCTAGCTCGCTTCCCCCGAGCCCTGCCGCCATAAGCCTCAAGGGGGCTCATTTTGCGGCATCTCCCGGCGGGAGGGTGGCACCCGCACGGGACACATATCAAATGAAAGAGGGGGCGCAGGGCTATCAGAAACAGCTGGCGGAGGGAGTCGGGAGACCACCCCACTGGGGGATCCACACCCCGAAAGTGATGAAGGTGGCGCAGATACAGCCAACAGAGCAAACAGGACAAAATAAATAGGCTGCATTATGCAGCACAGTTGAGAAAGTGCCTTATCCCATATACTGATGAAGTATATACAGGATTTCAGAACAAAATTGTTTCCGGCGGTGATATTTGGGGGATTTGGGGGGATGTCACAGGAAGTGCTGTGAAGTCACTTCCTGTTTCCGGCAGTGGCATTTGGGGGAAATGATGTCATTTGGGGGAAATGATGTCACAGGAAGTGATGTCACTTCCCATTTCCGGCAGGTGACGCGGGGAAATGATGTCACAGGAAGTGATGTCACTTCCTGTTTCCTGTGGTGGCATGACGTCACCGGAAGTGACGTCACCGGAAGTGAAGCACCCCTACCTCCCCCCCCCCAACGTGTCCCTGGCTGGCCTTCAGACATTATGGTCACCCTACCTTAAAGAGACCCCTTCCCCAAATTGAAAAATCTGGATTAACTCTTCATTAACGACAGCACTAAAATTGTATCCTTGAAGTGTTTTGTCCTTGAGGTGTGGGAAAACTTATTTTTAAAAAATGCTTTTTGCCTTTAGAGAAAGTGGATCAAAGGAACCATCTGAAAGGGACCTCGAATGAAGACCAATTTCAATTCTTTGAAAAATTAGTGTTTACTTATAGATGACCATTTAGCTCCATTCTTCAGTTTAAAAAACTGGCAATGGAGCACAGCAAAGCAACAGTGATGGGGAGGGGATTAATATGACTTTCAGTACTATGTGCAGGAAATAAACTGGTCAACAAATTAGATTTGCTCAAAATCCACATGAGCTGCCCAGTGAAGTATCAGCTGCCTGCATGCAGTGGGCAGGAGGAGCAAGAGCCACGTTGGTGGTGCTCAGGCATGTCTAGTGAAGCAGTTCTATTATGTTTTCTGATTAGAAGCAATCGGACACTTACCCACTATTAGCCCTATGTCATAAACCATTATAAATATGTTTAAAATATATACAGTTGGAAACATAAAAACAAATCTTGTCAACTTTAACTATTATGAGATTCTCCTGGGCTGATATGAGGTACACTGTTCCAGTATTTTGTCTTTCCAACATGACTCATCCTTGAACAGAATGGTTGAAAATAGGCATGACAATATAAAATACCTTCTTCTGGCAGACTTTCACATTATAGGAGTTTTGAACAATATATTGTAAGTTTCTTGGCCTACTTGCATAAATTAGTTTGCTCTCATGCCATTTTTCCTAAGCTAAGACAAAAATGTGTAAGCCGGAGGCTTTAAAACTGAACTAGCTCACACTAACTCAGTTTAGAGGGAACACTGTCCCTGATGTAGCCAATCCTCCAAGAGCTTATAGGGCTCTTATTACAGGGCCCACTGTAAGTTCTTGGAGGACTGGCTACATCAGGGAGGTGTGGCCTAATATGCAAAGGAGTTCCTGCTACAAAAAAATCCCTGATCCAATCTAGAATGGTGAAGTTGCTAGCAGAAGGTTCCTACGCATGGTACTGACTAGCCCATGGTTTCGCTGCAAACCTGCAAACCCTGCCCATCTAAGGAGCACTTTCAAGTGTTGGTGGGGAAAAAATGTTTCTAATAAGTAAAACACTAAAAGGATGAACAGACAGAATGAAATACAGGGACACTAGCCCCTTGATTTCTGGGATGGGAGAACAGGCAAGACTGAGAGTCAATTTATAGATATGGGTATTTGTAATTTCTGTTATGAGAACTGGAAATAATGGGGCTTAGTCTCTTGTTTGATGTACCTGTTTTGAGCACCAAGATAGTTTTTAATAGCCATTGAATAATTTAACATACTATCTGCTAATATGACTAGTTAGGACACAGTTTGATTTTCAACTTCATGTGGTCCATGAAATTATTTGCACTGAAATCAGTGTTAGGATACCCATGCTTCACATGTCCTGTTATATGTGCATAAACACACCACTACTGTTGAGGTTGGGGTAAAACTCAGAGTTTGAATCAGATGAGAGGAAGGAATGGAATGCCAAAATGTAATTTGAGTCCATGGCTATTTGAAGGATGGATGGAAGCAATTTATAATTACCCTAGTTTTGTTTTTAATGACAGGGGTATCCTCCACTCTAAATAGAGAGAAACACATGCTCTGTTCAACTGCTTTGTCACTTTATGCATACATCTAAATAGAGTAAACAGATCCAACATAGGCAATGTTGCAGGGTTGCACAGTCTTAATATTCAAATCTGGAAAATAATGAAGTTCCTACCAATGCTCCCTCTAAGCTGTGGAGTCTTGTGAGCAAATATTCTACTTTGTGAGTTCCTGGCATTGAAGTTGTGAGCTACTGCATAAATTAGTTTGCTCTGGGGCTATGACAAAAATGTGTGAGCCAGAGGCTAAAAAACTGTGAACTAGGTCACACTAACTCAGCTTAGAGGGAACACTAGTTGCTATTTTGATCAAGAGACTGGCTCTTAAATCACACCGTTTAATTCCCTCCCCTGCCCCCCCCAAAAAATGAACATGCTTTCATTATGCCTCTTCTACGCCTATACATTCTAGTTGTGATCTGAGATTTTCTCTGCAGCCAATAGAGCCAACTGCTTTTCAAATGAAAAAGACAAATTATAGGACCTGAGAAGCAAAATGACAAATGTTTTCTCTGCATGTTTTGCTAGTAAGTCCCACATTGATATGCAATGAGTGCAAATACAACTTGTTTGAATGGATGAGAATATTTCATGGGGAAATTCCAAGACATTATTTTAGAACTAAGAACCTGGACATTTTCCACTTATGTAGGCATTTAACTATGTCAGTTCTGGGTGTACCAGGGGCAGACTGGAAAGTGAGGCTAGACTGTAGTTCAGCTTTGATTAAGGCAGCTGTGCAGCAAAATCATGTAATAAAATGTGTACCCTTGATCCTAACAGTATCCAATAGGGGTTTTATGTCCTCTTTGCAGGTGGATCAAGCTCTCTCCAAAATATTCATTCGGGGAAAAAATTAATCACATTTTAAATTTTTATCATGTCAATTGTTAGGTTCCTGTGACAGCAAACAACATCAACATCTAAAAAGGTCAACATAATTTTCTAAACTCATGAAACAAATCAGTCAGCAGCTGTAAAAATCAGGAGGAAAGTGGTAAAACAAAAGCCATTCCCCAAAAGAACTGGGGGGGGGGGGGGTGGAAATACAACAAGCCAACATGGTCTGTCAAATACATGGGTAAGTAAATTATCTTGGTGTCAAGTGGAGACCTATGTTTAAATTCCCAATTTGCAATGCAACTTTATTGGGTGAACTTGGACCAGTCACATACTCTCAACCTAATCTACTTCACAGGGTTGTTGTGAAGATAAAATGGAGACGAGAATGTTGTAAGCTACTTTGGACCCCTATCTGACAGAAAAGCAGGTATACATGACATAAATAAATGCACTAGTATCACTGAGGGAGGCAAACACAAATACTTGGGATCTGAAAGCCAGTTCCATCAAAGTTACTGTAAGACTTCAAGTGGTTTGCAGCTGTTAACATTCCCAACCTAACCATGCAATGAAATTGCTTCTATGTATTTACTCCCTGCACAAAAATATATTTTATATTATTTACATTTTGCATTCATCCTCACCAAAACCTTGAAGGAAACATATTAATATTCCAACTACAGATAGAAAATGGAGGCTAAATCCAATGCTCAGTGGTGGCTCAGTGGTAGAGCACCTGCTTTGTAAGCAGAAGGTCCCGGATTCAATCCCCAGCATCTCCAACTAAAAAAAGCCCAAGAAAGTAGGCATGAATAACCTTGAGACCCCTGAGAGCCACTGCCAGTCTGAGTAGACAATACTGACTTTGATGGACTGAAGGTCTGATTCAGTATAAGGCAGCTTCATATGTTCATATGCTGAACTTTATCACTAAAACCATGAATTAGAATTTTGCCTCCCCAATCTATGCTGTCTTACTTGATCTACAGGCCCAAATATGACCACACCAAAGGTAGAAAAAAGCTAATATCTGAGGCATAAATATTCTCTCCCACACTTTCTACAAATGTTAACGATCCTTGAAGCGAATCTGCTTGTCTACACCTGTTGTTGCCGTAAAACATACCTTGTATTGTCTTACTATTTTGCAAGTTGGCCAACAGAATTTGTGCCAGTGCTGTACAGAATGAAAAAAGGGCTGCCTGACCAGAGGCTTTGCAGTCTTCGGCAGCTGAGACTGGATGGAGAAATTATACTAAGGGGATACCTGGGCAATGGAAGAGCCATTTACAATGAAGTTGGGGTGCTTGAGAAAGGGATGTGGGATTTTTTTTGTATATTTGTTTTTGTGTGTGTGTCTGCACCTGGAAGTCATGTTGACCTCTGGTGACTGACCCCTACTGGGGACCTGAAGGATATTCAGAGAGGTGGCTGAATAGAACCTGACACTGTCATCCAGACTGGGTATTTCAAGGTAGTCTCCCATTCAAGTACTAGCCGCAGCCAACCCTGCTTAGCATCTAAGATCTGACGAGATTGGGTTTAACTGGGTAATCATTTTCAAGAAGAGGTAATGAACCGTGTGTGTGGGACAGGAAAAGCTGACAGCAAAAATCTAACATTACATTGCAGATAGGAAAGTATATCAAAGCGGCTACTCTCAAGAGGCAAGGGTTAGAGAGGGGGGGCGAAGACAGAGGTTGCTGGAGAACCAAGCAGGCACCTCGGCGGCTAACCGATCGTGCAAGAGCTAGTGAAAATTCACTAGAGATGGGGGCGGGGGATCAGTCCCCGTCCTGGCTCCAAACCCCTTACTGAACTTTCATCCTCCCGGTCTGCATGGCTTTTACGCACAACGCGACGGCGGTTGGTTGGGAGTCTTGCCCGCCGTCCCTTCGGGGAAGTCGGAGTTGTTATAACCGAGAAAGCAAAGCAAACAGAGAGACAACGCCAAGGAGATGCTCGAGGAAGAGCCTGTTAGGCAGGAGGAGCAAAGGAAGGAGCGCGCAGCGCGGCATCTGCTACAACCTCTTCCACCTAAAACGTCGCGCGCCCCACCTGCCCCAGCGCCGCCCAGTCAGGCCAAGAGTGCCGCGTCGCCGTCACGTGCCCGCTATGCAGCCCCCGCAGGGCCGCCGGCTCAACACCAGGCGCGGGGGCGCATCCAGCTACCGCGAAGTAACCTTTACGCCACAGTTGCTTTTCGAAGCTCGCCGGCGGCCCCTGGCGGTAGAGAGCAGCCAGACGCCGCCTACCGCCGTAGAGGTTAAAGCCAGGCCGCCTCAAAAGGGTGGCTTCACGCGGTCGGCGCTACAGCTACAAGAATCCCTGCGCGCCACCTTGTTGCCAGGCGTTCTCCTCTCGTCCGTAGTGCCCAGGGAGATCTGGGCGGCGTTCCTCGCCTTGCTGGTCGCGGTGGCTCTTTGTCTCCTCTCCTGCACTGAGGCCCGGCTCAGAAAAGAGCTGGCGCCTGGGGCTCTCGAGAGGCCTTTCCCGGCAGCGTCGCGCCCGGAGCCGGGCTCCTACGATTCAGACGGCCTCGAATGGAATTGATGGGATGAGGATGTTGTTTCCTTGGCAGGGCTCCTGTGCACAGCGGGCAGTGTGTAGCGATACACTTATCTGAGCCCTTTTCCCGTAGCCGGGAGAAAGTGCTTCTGTGGTTTGAAAGCTGGTATATTTTAAAAGGCAACCAATCCCAGCCAGAACGCAAGTTGGGAAGCTTCACTGCTACCCCATTGGGATGAAAGGAAGGGCTTGCTATGATTGTCACCAGTTTGGGGTTCTCCCCCCCCTCCCCCACCCCACTGGCAGGGCCGGATTTAGGGGGGGCAGAGGGGGGTGCTTGCTCTGGGCGCTGACTGGGGGGGTCGCCAAATTGGGTATGGAGTCCATTGTATTCTATGGGACCATAAGATAGAATGGCCCATAAGGGGGCATCATTTTTTAATCCCCCCCCCCTCAAAAAACGTAGATCCGGTCCTGCCCACTGGGCTGACTGTTTTCAGGACAAGCTAGAATCAAACAGACAACACTTCTACTTCAAAGGGAAAGATTTTCGGCCTGCTCTGCAGCTGCTGTTGAAGGCATTAGAAGTCTTCAGAGGACTGCCAGACCAATTTCTAAAAAATATTGGAGATGCCTTGTGCCTCTTTCTCTGGTGGCCTGCTGTTTGTAGTTAGCAATAACATGCATCAATGTTTTGGCAGCCCTTTACATTAAGGGACTCTGGCAGCCTCTTCTGATTCTGTGTTCTGTTATTAGAAGCCTGTGACCAAGGAATTGGCTTGTTGGTTGAAATAAGCAGGTGAAATTCAACCTCTCCCCAGTTTGGGCCCTTCTTGCCCTTAGGTGATGCTGCTACAACGACAGAAGTGACACCCAGCTGAATTCTACTTGCATACCACTCTTGAATGGATGTAAAGGCTACACTGTATCCAAGTTACAGTACTTTAGAACACAGCCCCTGCTCCTCTCTCTCCCTACCATCACTGTGGCATAGTGCTTAGAACGTGGGTTGATCAAGGAGATCAAATACCCACTTTGTCACACAGGTTGCTGAGTGATCCTGGGACAGTCACTCTCCTCAGCCTAAAGTGCCTCATAGGATGATTGTGAGGATAACAATGGGGAAGAGAGAACCATGTATGTCATGTCACTCTGAACTTCTGGGAAGGGTATGATTTCTTACAAGATGTACTAGGTTCTTTTCTTCAGCCTCACATATTATTCCCACAGTCCCCTACCTATTAAACCTGGTCTTTTGCCCCACTTTTCAGTATTTTGTTCTTGGCTATTGTTGATACCATTCCTGTACACCTACCCCACTGACTTTAAGGGTTGTGTGTGTGTATTTCCTTCTTTCTGTCGTAACCTTTTATTCCTGTTTGTCATTTTGTTGCTGTTGTTCAATTTGTCATTTCGTTGCTGTTGTTTGCTTATGGCTCCCCGGTCCTTTTCTTCCCTACCGTTTGGAATCTTTTTTGGACTTCACAAATCCACTGCTGTGGCCTGTGTGAGGGTTTAAGACAGTTTTTCTTTTCCTCACAGAAGCTGAACTATTTGACAGCTGTTTCTGAAGCAGTTGGAATGTTCATGAACTATTGACTGTTCTAGGCTATTCTGGTGCTTTAGAAACAAGCAAACCTTCTGACCTGGAACATCAGTGGAGCAAAAGAAATGTATATATTGTGGGACTCAACACCTCTTATTAGGGTTGCCATGTCTGTGTTGGAAAATACCTGGAGACTTTGGGGATGCAGCCAGGAGAGGTCAGGGTTTGAGGAGGGAAGGGGTCTCAGCATGGTGCAACAACATTTTCTCCAAGGGAGCTGATCTTCCAGCTAGAGATCAGTTGTAAAAGCAGGCGATCTCCAGGCCCCACCTAGAGGCTGGCAACCCTACCTCTTATAAACCCATTTGCAAAGAATTCATATCCATGTGAAAGACTGGATGTAAGTGTTTGATCTACATCTTGCAAAGATCTTTGTAGAGTCTTTACAGGTCATACTTGCATTCATTGAGCCTTACAAAGGTGCTCTGCTGTGGATTTTTCAAGCCACCTTAACTACTCTTTTAAAACCGGAAGTAAAAAATGCACCGTCTCAAAGTTATATGCAAATTACAGACTGCTGTTGATTTGATTTACAAGAATGACAGTATGATTATGCAAACTCCTTTCTTTAGAGATTGCAACAAATCATTCCCAAGAGTACCAATTATACCCATTCTATCTTTTTTTTCAAGACAGGATTTTTAATTCCTGTAGCAATGGTGGTAAATGGCCACTTTACATAAGCATCTTAAAGTGAGAAATCCCTATTTCATCATACTTTCATCAGTACTGATATCTAGTTAAATTCTAAAAACTCAAAGGATGGAAAATGTTGTGGCAAATGTTATTAACTCATCAGCTAGTAATTTAAAGTACTTTATAACATGAAAAGTATTGTATGAACAGCAGTCCAGCTATGGAGACTCACATGCATAAGCAGAGTCATGTACATGCATCACTTGCTGGATTGGGGGCTATAATCATATTTAGTTTGCATCTGAGAAGACAATTCATTTGCTATGTATTGCTTTAAATAGGTACATATTCTAATATGTATTCAAATGTATCCTCATTCACAATCTCAGCAGTGAATTATGCATTTGCATAATCAATACATGCAAATAGTGCTGGAGCAAGGCCCTTCACTTCCAGTGAGGTAAGCAAAATGCTACACAATTTCTAGATATATGGTGTTTACTTAATGATTTCTCCTTGAAATATTTCATATTTTGAATTTATATAGAAGCTACATAAACAATTTTGAACCCGTTTCTATATCTTTTCCCAGCTTCAGTTTTTTTACATCAGTAGTCTCTTTAATATATGACTGTTGTAATTTTTAAAATGCCACAAATTTATCCTGTTAGTTTCCTAGTAATATTATTTAAGTGTTTGTTATAAGACATTTCACCTGGTGTCTTGGGGGTGTGATTATTTACAAAATTTGTATCCCATCTGTTATAGATAATTCTCCTGTTATAGATGGGCAAATCTGACCATCCTGATTTGTTGGGGCTCAGTGGGACTGTACGACACAAGTCTTTGGCCCATCAAACTATCAGTCAAGAGTACTTACATGCCATTGGTTGAGTCCACTCCTCTCTCCCACCCAAGTGGCTGTTGCCAGCCAGCAAAGCTGATTCTGTCAGTAAAATGCAACCAACCTTAGTTCTGGCAGTTACTGTGGGATACCCTATTGGCCTATCACATGTCGGTCACCTATCTCTGGCCTCCCATTGGCTGACTCCCTTGCCCCCACCTCCTGCAGGCCCAAGAATGTTGAACACACTGCCAAAAGCAGTCTTACCTCAGAGACAGCTATATCTCCAGCCAGTGCTGGCCCTGGGACACATGGTGCCCTAGGCAGGCTCCCTGCCCAGCACCTCCCCTCTGTCTTGTGCTTGTGCACCCCTCCCCCCGGCTGCTGCCTTCCTCCCCCTCCCCACTCACTGCAACAACACTGGACCCAGCCTGCCTGCCTCACAGGGTTGTTGTTCAGATCAAAGAAGGGAGAGGAGAATGATATGAGCTGCTTTGGTCTCCCCTACACTGTGAAGAAAGACTATCCTTTTCCTATGTAGAGTCTGCAGGGAATTAGAAGGCAATGGAAACCTGAAGTCAGAGGGGCAGATAAAGGGATGGCTCCACCTGGGGGTTGGCTACCCTATGCCTGGCTGCTTGCTACTGTTCAGCAGCAGTCACCCTGTGACAGCCACTGTGGCATAGGAGTTAGGACTTCAGATTGAGATCTGCCAGACCCAGGATCTTGCTGTGGAAGCTGACTGGGTGATTTCGGACCAGTCACGCACTTCCAGCCTAACCTGCCTCACAGGGTTGTTCAGATCACACAGGGGGAGAGGAGAATGAGGTATGCTTTGGTTCTCCCCCACCCCCTGGTGTAGAAATACTGTCATTTTCCCATGTAGAGGCTGCAAGGAGGGGGAAGGTGATGGAAACCTTAAGTCAAAGGGGCAGATAAAGGGAAAGAGATAGGTTGCCAACTCTAGGTTAGGAAATTCCTGGAGATTTAAGGGGTGGGGCCTGGAGATGGTGGAGTTTGAGGAGGGATAGGACCTCAGACATGTACAATGCTATTTCCTCCTGGGAAACCACTGGAGATCACTCAGATTTACAATTGCTCTCTAGATGGCAGAAATCAGCTCCCCTTGAGGTGGGCGGGGGAGTCAATGCCTTCATTTGGGTGGGTGGGAAGACAGCAAGGGTACCAGGCACTTGCCCAAAGCCTCCTTTTAGAGCTCGTGTTATTCTTCACAGCAGGCCTTACTCCTAGTCATTTAATAAAATCACATTTTAAGACCATTAAAATCAACATCAACACACATCATTGAAACAATATAAAAACAGAGCTAAGATACATAGAAAACTTGAAAACAGCAATTAAAACATTGGTTAGGAAGGTGGGATCATTGAGGGAATGCCAACAGTACCGAAGTCTTCACCTGCTGCAGAAGATGACAACAAAAGGAGGCAGATAAATCTCCCTGGAGAGCAATAAGTGTTTTGATGCCATGATTAAGTAGGCTGTCTTCCAGGTTGCCACCTGCCTATTCTGAAAGTGATCATAGCGATCAGGCAGGTTCCTAAAGAAGTGTGCAGTCCTTCAGACAGTTTGGCCAAACTATATAGGGATTTGAAGGTCAAGACCAGCACCTGAATTGTACCTGGAAACAAACTGAGAGCCAGTGCAGATGAGGTAGGACGGGAGTGATATGATCCTTACAACCATACCTATATCAATCTACCTATCTATCTATATATTGCTGTTCATCTATTATTAGGAATGAGAGTATAGAATGGCAAAAGTTTAGTGCACTCTGACTCTATTTCTGAATTTTAAGTGATGGGGATTATTTGGTTTTATTCCCATAACTATACTGTTCAATATGAGGCTGGTAATGTATGAGAGTGCTTGAAAACATTGGCTGGATTCAGGCAGAATAGCAAACAGTAAATGAGCCTGGCAGATATTTTAGAAAAAGTACTCCTTCTGCCCCTCCCCTGTCCATGGCCAGCTAGTTTCACCATATCTGAAATAGCAAAGTATGCTTTGCATTTTCTCTGCAAGCCAGAATTCTAAACAGTTGATGAACCGTGGTTTACAATCCTGGTTTTCATGGAAACTATTTGCAGTCAATCCAGAACTATTATGTACTTATCTGGCTGTGCATGAGGTGAACAGGTGAGCATTCAAACTTGAGGATACATCTAGCAGTTAGGTCTGATTTTGCCACTGAGTCTCAATTAAGCCACTGTGGTCAGTGTCATCATTGCACTCATGACAGTCAGCATTCTCTTTCCATTGCACAGGCTTTGATTTTTTAGCAACATATACAGCAATTATCATCATATATAATATGATGCACCCAACAAACCATTGGCCTATCATGTGTCAGTCACCACCTCTGGGTTCCCATTGGCTGACTCCTCTGTCCCCTGCCTATTGCAGGCCCAGGAACACTGAACAAAACTGCCAAAACAGTCTTACCTCAGAGACAGACTGATCTCCAATACTTCTCCATGTCCACTCCATCAACCAGCCTTAGAAAGGGCTGCTTCTCTACTGCAGTCTCATAAAGTGTTTCCTCAGAGGCCATGGTGGCCACCTGTTTCCTTCACTCCCTCCCTCCTCCCCTTAGCCTCACCCCAGGGGCCACTGGGGAAGCTGCTAGCCAGAGGCTGTTGCTAGGCAACTAAAGATGCTTCTGTCAGTAAAGGGAGAGCCCTCAGCTGACTATAATGCCATAGTGTCCACCCTCCAAAGCAGTTATTTTCTTTAGGGGAGAGCGAGAGCTGTTGTCTGGAGTTCAGTTGTGATCCCAGGAGATCTTCAGCCTCCACCTGGAGGTTGGCTACCCTAGTTCTAAGCAGCACCCAGCTCTGGGTGACTTGATGCCACCTGACTGGCATGACTTAACTAAGCCTCGCTGCTGGCTCACATTCAGCAGCAGCCCCCCATGACAGCCAGTGTGACTTAGCAGTTGCCAACTCCAGGTTGGGAAATTCCCAGAGATCTGAGGGGTGAAGCCTGGAGGGGGTGGGGTTTGAGGAGGGGTGGGACCTCAGATAGGTACAATGCCATCCACTCCACCCTTCAAATCAGCCATTACCTCCTGGGGAAACATTGTTGCCAATCTCCAGGTGAGGACTGGAGATTACTCAGCATTACAACTGTTGTCCAGATGGCAGAGATCATGCCTTCACTTGGGTGGGTGAGAAGACAGCAAGGGGGGCACTCGTCCAGAACCTCTTTCTAGAGCCCACTGTATTTTTGTCCACAATGGGCCTTATTCGTAGTTTATTTATAGCAAATGCCGTCATTATCAACATGCAATATGATTCTTAGAATTCAATAAGACTGGTCCTGGAAGAGCTTACAAGCAGACATGTGGGTGACAGTAAATGAGATGGGAAACAGATAGCAAAAAAGGTTATGACAATAAACAGATCTTTGACTTAGAGGATATTAGGACTCCCATAATTGTTGAGTTCAACCTCTTCTGCGCAGTACTGGGGTTTCTAGTATACCCAGTAGTAGACAATGGTGGTTGCTAAGGAGGGTTTCTATCTGTTGCTATGATCTACACATGGGAGGAATGCCCATAGGAACTCCATGGAGCTCTAACAGAATAACAATGAATGGCTTCTATTACATATGTTTTTTCTATTAGATATGTGACTAAAGGAATACAAAAACAAAAGTCTGGAGGCACCTTCAAGACTAACAACACTATTTCAAGATGAATTTTTATGAGTCACAGCTCACTTCTTCAAATATGTGAAGGGAAATTTATACTGGAAAATCTCTTGGGGAAGGTTGGAGGAGAAGCCAAGGCTTGGTAGGAGTTACACCATGAGTCTTTCTAGTGTAAATTCTCAATGTGAGGGGGGAGGGAGGAGTCAAGAACATAAGAAGAGCCCTGCTGGATCAGACCAATTTATTTCAGCATTCTGTCTCACACAGTGGCCAACAACAGGTCATAGAGGCTGATGTTGCCTCCTGGCTCTGGAATTCAGAAGCTTAGTGCCTCTGGATGTGGAGGTTCCCCTCAGTCACCACGGCTAGTATTCATTGATAGAGTTATCCTCCATGAATCAAATCCCCTTTTAAAGCTGTTTATTCCTGCAGCATTCACTACATCCTTTGGCAGTGAATTCCACATTTTAATCCATCCCACTGTAAGCCTGCCTCGGCAGGATGGCCGGGATAGAAATCCCATAAATAAAATAATTACTCTCTCTGTGAAGTAGCATTTGATGTAGCAAAGTTAGGTGTCAGAGCTGTTATTACCCAGCAGAATTAGCAGATACCTATTGGATGAAGAGCCCCATGGTGCAGAGTGGTAAGCTGCAGTATTGCAGTCAATGCTCTGCTCAGGACTTGAGTTCGATCCCAGTGGAAGCTGGATTCAGGTAGCTGGCTCTGAGGTCAGTAAAATGAGTACTCAGCTTCCTGGGGGAAAAGCGTAGATGACTGGGGAAGGCAATGGCAATCCACCCCGTAAAAAGTCTGCCATGAAAACATCAAGATGCGATGTCACCCCACAGTCGGAAACTACTGGTGCTTGCACAGGGGACTATCTTTACCTTTTTTTTATTGGATGATGAGGGTGGTCAGATGATCAAACAATATAATTTAATTGATAACTAACTGATATAGGTATAAAGTTATAGTCTGAAAAAACGTGTTAAGAACAGCCAGTTAAAATTTCTAAAAAGTGGGTCTTGTAAGGGAATACTGTTCATTTTTTTAAAAAAGGATCACTGGAATGCATTACACCAAGGCTGCCTGGATTCCTAGAGATTGTTTACTGGAGAAATAAATGTTTTGCCATTTGGGAACCACTGGAGAACAAGCAGCTCATTTTAATGGCCATGTAGAGTTATAGAAGCTAAAAATGCACATGAGCCTGTTGAAGATCTTTTGAATGAGAGCATCCACTTCACCTAGCAGAAATAAATGTAGGCCCTGCAATACAAAGCTTTCAGCTCGCCGACTAAATGAGATCACAGGGCGATCGCTGTCGGGAAGTGATCCTGAATCCAGCGCTGGTTTGTCTGATCAGAGGAGGAACCCCGCATGACATCATCAGCCAACGGAAAAGGAGCCTCAAAGTGATGCTGCCACCGTGGGGAGAGGAGTCGTGACAGACTCGAGGAGACCCGGAGGGGTGTGGAAGCAGCATAAAGAGGTCCAAGCACGCTCTACTGCGGCCAGCTGCTCCCGCCAGGCCCCGGCGCAGCGCCAGAAAGGGAGAGAGGGCAGGGAAGCCATCAGCCGGCGCTGCAGCTCCCGTTCCCTCCATATAAAGCGGAGCCGGTCCTTTCCCTGCAGAGCGAGTCCAGGGGCGTGGAGGGAAGGGAATCCTCCCCGGGAGTGATGTTGCCATGGCCGAGCCGGCGGAGCAGCCCAGCAACGGCGACAGCGTAGAGGGAGCGGGGCGGCCGGCCGAGGCGATGGCCGGGGCCGAAGAGGAGCCTGCGAAGGTGGAACAGGAAGAAGGGGGAAGGGAGACCGCCGCCTCGGCCGCCCCCCTTGCAGAGTCCAGCAGCTGGGAGGAGCACGAGTGTCGCATCTGCTACAACCGCTTTGACCTGGGGCGCCGCGCGCCCAAGCTGCTCGAGTGCCTGCACACCTTCTGCCAGGAGTGCCTCACCCAGCTGCACCTGCGCGCCATCCTGGCCGCCCAGAGCCAGCGAAGAGGCGCGGCCGAGGGCGGCGGCCACCAGCACGACACCGCCATCACGTGCCCCCTGTGCAGGCACTGCACGTCCCTGCCGGACTGCCGCGTGCACAGCCTGCCCCTCAACACCAAGCTGGTGGACCACATCTCGCTGCGCGCTGCTTGGAGCGCCCTCGCCGGAAGCCAGCGCCAGGCGCTTCTGCTTTTGCCGGTGCCCAGGCCCGCCCAGCAGCGCCCCCCGTCGGAGCGCAGCAGCCAAGGGGCGACGCCTCCCTCTTCCGCTGACGGGGCCAGAAGCGCCCTGGCCCAGCAGTGCTCCGGAGGCCTCGGCGGCGGCTGCAGTTGCTCCACCAGCGACCAGAGCTGGAGGCGGAAGGCCGTGAACCTGGGCTGCCTGTGCGTCGTCTTCTGCGTCCTCTCCATGCTCCTGCTCTTTTTCGCCTGGATGAACTGGTTGACGGGTTCCATCTTCATCGGCGTCGCCGTCCTCCTCCTCTTCGTCTCCACCGTGCCTTTTGCCAAGCACGGTTTCAGACACAGGACCGGGGCAGCAGGGGCGGTGGCGTTACTTGCTCCTGCGGGAACAAACGGCCCTGGAGGGGCGGTGGCGGCCTATAACGTCACCCCTCGAAGCAGGCCGGCGGCGGACAGGAGAACCCGCTCATAGATCGGCGCGGGGTGCCCGCAGTTCTACTCATATTTTCTTGCCAGGGCTCTTGTGCAGAAAGGATCGTCTGGTGGTTTTACCTGTACTGTTGATGTCATTTGCTACAAAGGCCCAGGAGCCTGGCCGGGAAATAAGTTGGCAACCAGTTGTTGCTACTGCTGAAGCGTTCAGCGAGTATATAGTGAAGGCTGGTTGGGCTCCTGTGTCTTGAACGTGTGCATGAGGCTGGGGAGGGGGGCATTGCTCAGTGATGGGACATCTGCCTTGCATGCAGGTGATGGACTATTTTCAGTAAAAAGAATCCCCGCAGTGTTGGGAGAACTGCATCGGAGAGCTGTAGCCAGTACTGGCCTAGATGGAGCAATGCTCTGAATGGACCCAGGGCAGGTCTTTTAGCTTGTAGGTCAAATGAAAAAGGCCTTAAATGGCTGGGATGGGAATGCAGCCCACCACCATAGTCTTGTTGAAGAAAAGGTGGATTGGAAGGGTAGGTGCTAGGCCAGTTACCTTACTTGCAGGGTTGATAGTAAATCAACTCTGACACCATTTCTCAGTGCCAAGATTCAGCCCAAGAATGTGCAAATGTGAATGTGCTCTGAGCATGTGCCATTTGTCAGCACTGCATCAGGACAAGTTGTCTAGATGGCTGAGGCTATTGAACAGAGAGGGTGCAGACTCAATGCACAGAGGCTATCTAGAAAGTTTGTGTCACTTTCCTGACCCGTGCAGTGGTCTGCAGTCAATTAAAGAGCGCATGGAATACACCACACTTCTCCAGGTATTTTGGATAGTTTGTGGGGAATATAGAATAAACTGCATGATTAGGGAATTTTTGTTGTTGTTATTTTTGCTGTTAGAAGATTGGAGGGTTGTTGTGAGGATAAAGTGGAAGAGAGGAGAATTCTGTAATCTGCTTTAAGTCTGGGGAGAAAGGCATCTTACAAATGAATTAAATAATAAACAACATGGGGTATTCCATTTAAAATAGGCACCCGTGCAGAATCCTCATCTGATACTACATTCTCATATTCATAAATTCTGACAATGAGAAAAGTGGATTAAGCTGTGGTTAAAGCAGCATGTCTTTGTAATATGCAAGAGGTTGAAATTGAGCATCAAACTGCTATTGTAAAGGTTCCCTTTTTAAATTTATATTCAAGGTAGATTGGTCTAGAAGGTCTTACATCAGTGACTGAGAGCATCCAGTACAACATCAGAAGTGGCCCTTTTAAACACTTGTTGATTGAATTTTTAAACAACTCATGCTTAATACATGATTTTTATAGATTGTAAGTGAAAATGACTGGTAAAAATGTAGGAAGCAGATAGGTGTTGTGACACATATCTTCTGTTAGGTGGGTAGGACCATTTTCTTTGACAGTGGGGCCAAATAGCTAAAACTTTTCAGTCCTTTGGCACTACACAGTTTTTGGTATCTGTGGAAGTTGTTTAAATAAGTCATCTTCATGTTTTTAAGAAAGAGTGAAAGTCATAGTAATTTCGTTATTGTCTGTGAGCTGGGAAGGTTGGTTGGTTGTCACTTTTTACAAATTGTAGCTGCAAAGGCTGTGATTTAAGGGGGCACTGCTAGAGATGAGCTATTAATCTTTTCCCTCCTATCTCTTCTACATATCCCCTCTAGAGAAAACTGGATAAATTATTATCTGGTGAGACAAAGGCATCAGAAAAAAAAATTAAAGATCCTCTGCCCTCACTGCTGGTCTGCCTCTTTAAACTGCCATCTTTGTGAGTGTAAGTTGTGTTTATGTGTGGGGAGAATATTTGGAAAGAACTCAGGAAACTGTGT
This sequence comes from Heteronotia binoei, assembly GCF_032191835.1. Taxonomy (NCBI): domain Eukaryota; kingdom Metazoa; phylum Chordata; class Lepidosauria; order Squamata; family Gekkonidae; genus Heteronotia; species Heteronotia binoei. The sequence goes on along the minus strand of NC_083228.1, from coordinate 98,431,327 downwards.
AGTTCTACCCCAAGGCCTATCATAAGAGGAGGACAACCTAATTCTGGGCAGTACAACTACTCCAGCTGGGTTCTCATGAGACTTAAATGTCCCTCCCACACATACAAATAATTCTGTGGATATGGAAAACTAGCTAAGCAGAGAAAGGCTTCACCCTATTCTTGTCTCTTATATCTAAAAAGAAAACTAAGTCCAGTAGCATTTTAAAAGACCAACAGGGTTTCATAAGCCAAACCTCACTTTGTCAGATGCAAATGAGAATGAAGATCCATCAGCCCTTATATCCAGGTCAGAGGGTGGAAAGAGTGTTGGAAAGAAGGGCCAGTTGGGGGACAGAGGTACATTGCACATTACAGATGCTAATTTTCTGCACTTTCCACTTCTGTGCCTATCTCATAGCTCTAATCAAACTAATTGTATTTTGTATTGTATCCTTGCATCTTCATGCCAACTGGCCCTTCTTTACAACACCCCACCCACCCTCTGACCTGAATATAAGGGCTGATGAAGCTTTGTTTACATTCATATCTGACCTTGAAAATTTTGTTTTGTCTTTTTTTTCTGTTTTTATTTGCGTGTGCATGCTTACATGCCTGGAAGTCATGGTGACTTCTGGTGATTTTTCAGAGAGCATTTTTCAAACTTATTAATTGGAAAAACACTCTAGAAACACTCATACAAGTTTAGAAAATAAAGGTGGTAGCTTTATAGAGACAAGAAAGGAACTTATTTTACATGGGACTATATTTATGTATTCCAGAACAGAGATTCGAGGAGAAAGGTGAGCAGAATGAACCAGCACTCTACTCAGAAGTTGTACCCAGTTTCATGCTGGGAGTGTAATTTAGTGGACAGATGGACACACACACACAGTCACTCATTCATGAGAGCCCAAGAAGAACCAGACTGCATATGGATATAGCCTTTGAGCTATGACATGATTGTTCCTAGAACAATGCTGTGATGGTTTGAATGAAACAATGTATTTGAACCAAGGAAGCTGCATAGCTTTCCCATGGGTTGTGAATGCAATGTAACATTTATGTGAAAATGTCTGTTGTGCTTGGTGACCTCTAATAGACATAGCAAGAAAACTATTACAAAGGGGTGTTAATGGGATTAACATGGTTTTGACTGTAGACTCATATAGAATGAACCAGGTAAGGGAAAGTCAGGCAATATAGGAGACTGGGTTAGTTGTACTGCCTTTTCTGGAAATTAGTTTTTTACATTCATGGATTTAAAAGAGGGAAGAGAACCACCAAAAGCCAGACCTTTGCACCTCTAGGAGAGCCAGTTTGGTGTAGTGGTTAAGTGTGCAGACTCTTATCTGGAAGAACCGGGTTTGATTCCCCACTCCTCCACGTGCACCTGCTAGCATGGCCTTGGGTCAGCCATAGCTCTGGCAGAGGTTGTCCTTGAAAGGGCAGCTGCTGTGAGAGCCCTCTCCAGCCCCACCCACCTCATAGGGTGTCTGTTGTGGGGGAGGAAGGTAAAGGAGATTGTGAGCCGCTCTGAGACTCTTCGAAGTGGAGGGCGGGATATAAATCCAATATCTTCATCTTCTTTTCCCAGACAAGCCTCTAGCCAGTAATTGGTGTCACACATTCCATGGGATTGTAAGACCTGTTTTGATCCTATTTGCAGACCAGGTAAAAGTCTAGGGGAATAACCCTGTGAGATGCTGAAGAAGAAGGCTGCCTGTGTCACCTTGTCCAAGGTGCCAGACTATCTTTCAAGGGAGGAGGGGCCAGGCATAACACAAGCACTTGCAAGGATTGGCCCTGATCAGCTTCTGAGATCTGATGAGATCAGACTTGCCTGGGCTATCCAGGTCAGGGCAAAATGTTGTTGATCTTCAAATATTGTTCTACAGACCGACATGATTACCCACCAAAATTTCCTTTGTATCTGGTTTTCCGTGCACAGGATACCTTTTTCTAATGAAGGAACATTCCATCATGTCAGTCTCCCTTTGCAGTCTGAAGTGGTACTGTCCAGGCACCCGTTGGCTTTCTGATCTGCTGTGAGGATAGGTCAAAGACTGCTGCAGCATAGGGTGCTATTGAGTGCTATTGTTCCATTAAAATCAGTGAGGCTTCTGTTAACTCTGTCGTGTAGAAGCAGCACCTGAGAAATAGGAATTGGTAGAGAAAAATGCAAAGTGGTACTAAAAGTAGCTAGTAAACATGCAGAGCTGATGTTTATTTCTGGAAGTATTCTCCTTCATATTAAAGATGCAAGACTGAATGCTACAATTTCTCATAATTTAAAAAGAAGCTATCCCTTCACGTTCAAGTGTTAGGAAACTGGCTATATATACTCTCTGTACTTTTGTAACACACTTGTTTTGTTTGCTCTGCAAGAGTCAAAGTTAAATGTGAAAAGTATTGTGGCTGGGAATTGCTTCTATTTGAAACATAACTAGCTGGTTGTTTTAATTTAATGCACAGTGAAATCACAGCATTAATGGAATTTTGTGGTGGGTGTCCAAAAGCATGGCTGAGTAACCCCCTTTCTTGAAAGTCTGTACCAAATGCACTACAGGTACAGCCATTCCATCTTTATTCTTGCTTTACAAAGCAAGTTTTAAAAATTTCCAGTCCTATAGTGGCAAAATGTTGGTCTATGGTAGATAAGCAATTTACAGTGGGGAGGCTGTTTTCTGAATTGAGATGCTATTGGTATCAAGTAAAATCTTAGCTGAGAATTGCTGTGGCAGTTGCGTGTTTTTTTTAAATATTGTGAAAGGAATAGTGTTGACATCTCTGCCCCCAGGAGATACAAGTCTTAATTTATGATGGATTGGGAATTCTGAGGTAAATCCAATTTGCCCCTGAATGCATATTTTGAGTTGGGATGCAGTTTGTTTGCACTGTGTTGCTTTGAATGCATCTGTATTCTAACATGTGTCCCCATCTCACATGCTCATGTAACTAGTGTTCATCTCCTGTTTGCATGGGACAAGAACAGGGCCTTTGACTTTCAGTGGTATAGTAACAGTGGAACTCAACAGCATTACTCACACATTTGTAGTTGCTTAGTAGTGAAGTATGTCAAGAAATCATTATATGTTTTTAGTTTATATGCAAGCTGGTGGAATGCTTGTTGTATTTTTCAGACTTGTATTTTAAATTAAGTTTCCTGTTTCATATGCAATGAGTGTAATTTTTTAAAGTCACAATTGATTGTTCAACCTGCTAAATAACACTTAATATGCAAGTACTGTTTATGTTGCAGGATATTTCAATATGGTACCTTGAAAGTTCCCCCCACCCCTAAAATTATTATTAGGAATGAAAGACTGACAACAATATATCAGCTTTGAGTAAGTTACACTTATGTGCCTGTGGGTATATTTCTGAGCAAGCGATCAGAAAAAGATTACTTGATTCTTTCCTGTCTTGCTGAATATGACTATACACTGCTCAGTGAGATTGCAAGTCCCATATTTACCTGGTGCCATCATTATTCTCTACCACCCAGCAATATCTTTACACTTGGATCTAGTGTGGTGCTGTCTCAGTATCTAGTCATAGTGTGGGAACAGATGTGGACAAACTAGAATTTTTAAAAAGACAATAGTGGAGTTCTCCAGAGCTTTACAACTCAAGGCATCATATAGGCTTACATGATTAATGAGCTATAAAGCCATGAGGAGCCCTGTATGCTCAAGCTGGGGAAGTAGACAGACATTTTGTATCTGTGCCCAGATAAGCACTGCCATTGATCCCTTAAGGAATTCATAGAGTTCTTCCTCTCTCCATCCGTTAACAATCAGGCCAAAATGCACCCATTATCTTTAGTAGGCAGCTTATAAGGATTCAGGAGCTGAAGGGATAGCTCCATGGAGTTACACAAGAAGGGGTAGATAGTGTGCATGTCATGACACTGGTTGTAAGGGATAATTGTTGATAACTATAAAAACTTATACACAAGATATTCATTCACATCTTTGCAGACAGGTTTCCAGAAAGGCCCTTAGTGGTCAGGGACCCACATATCTTTGGGACTGTCTCACTCAGTATGGCCCTGGAAGAGCATTACATTCTAGTAATAAAAACCTTTAGGTGGTCCCCAACCTGAGAGAGGTTGGGCTTTTTGGCCCTGGCCCCTGCCTCATGGAATGCTCTGCCTGAGAACATCCATGCCCTATAGGAGTTGCTACCTTTTTGTAGGGCTTGCAAGGCCAAGATGTTCTGCCAGGCATTTGGTTGAGGATAGTGGCCATTTGGCACTCTTGTGTCCACCCCCCACCTCCCTCATTCTTCCATTTCCCTGTCACTCAGGGGTGGTGGGTATAAAAAAAATTTCTCCATCTGGATATTATACTGATTTATTGTTGATGTTAACATTTTAATGTTTAAATTCTTATTATCTATTGTATATATTTATGATGTAAGCCACTCTGAACCCTATTTTTAGGGAAGTGTGGCTAATAAATTGAATTAAATAAATAAAGATCAAAAATGACTAAGTAGAAAAACAGATAACACTTTCAAATCCAACAGAACAAAGTTTGAGTCCAGTGGCACCTTTAAGACCAATAAAGTTTAATGCAAGGTATAAGTTTTCGTGTGCATGCACACTTCTTCAAATGCAGTGAGACAGAACTTCTTCAGTGATTACATATAGGTAGAGAGAGGGTGGGGTTAATTGCCAGGAAGGGCTAGTTAAAGTCAAGATGCATAAATAACTGGGTGATGACAGCTGAGACTGGATTACAGTGGTTAGTGAGATCTGTGAATGGCAGGGAATTAGCTTACAAATATAAGAGTTAACAAACAGATGTGAGAACCGAGTTGTGCCACCTCCAAGACCAACAAAGTTCAACCCTGGGTATAAGCGAGAACTGAGAGACTTAGCATGTATTGATGCATATTCCTTCAGATATGCTGAAACAGATTTCCTCAACGTGTATGTTACATATATGTAAAAAGGGTGGGGATGGGGGTTAGTTGGAGGCTCCAATGGGGCCATTACACGTTTTTTAAATTGGGGGGGGGGGGCTCAGAAGCACCAGATGTCATGGCACTTACACAGAGGAGGCAAACCTTCACATAAAAATAACTCAATAAAGGAGAACAACACTTCTGTCATTGGAAGCAATAACAGAACAATCTTAAGAACAAAGTTTAAGTCCAGCGGATCTTTAAGACTAAAATTTTTATTCAGTGATCGGAGAAATTAAAAATATATTACAAGTACTCATACCTTTTATTCTTAAAGTGACTTTATTAGAACACTGGGAAATGATAAAAATTTCCCAGAGAGAAATTTGGGAAAGAGAAATAAATTCAATGTTACTATCAATAGCAAAAACGCTAACTGCTGTAAAATGGACAGACAAAAACCACCTTCTATTTAAGATTAGTTAAAGAACATTTGGGATTGTTTTATTTTGTGCAAATAACATATTCTTCTTTAAACATATACCCCAAAAGATGTGAAAAAAGTGGTAATAACTGGGTACCCACTTTTTAGCTATTTAATGCAACAGGATATATTACCAAAATCCCCACTGTATCATAGCATGATATTCTTTTAAGTTAATAAGTTAACAGTTGTAAAACACAGCAATCTATGCTTTTTTAAGTGGAGCAGAATTTTATTTTATTTTATTTATAAGAATTATAAGATTTTACATGTTAATCAGAAAAGTTTTTAAATTATTAATTTTAAAAAGTTTTATTCAAGGTATAAGCTTTTGTGTGCATGCCACTGGACCCAAACTCAGTTCTCACATCTGTTTAACTCTATTTGCATACTAATATACTGATATTCACAGATCTTACTAACTACTTAGAAGGAAGGTATTGGATTTATATCCCGCCCTCCACTCCGAAGAGTCTCAGAGCGGCTCACAATCTCCTTTAATCCAATCCAATCTCAGCTATAATTGCCCAGTTACTAGTGCATCTTGACTCTAACTAGCCCTTCCTGGCCACTAACCTCTTCCCTCAACCTATATATAATGGTTGAAGAAGCTTTGTTTCACTGTATCTGAAGAAATATGTATGCATAGAAAAGTTTATACCTTGAATAAAACTTGTGAAATGGAATGACAGCACCAAGAATAGAATGATGGTCTCCAGGAGCGCAGCATATATGTTCTGGAAATGGTGTTGTTCATTCGAGTCCCAGAATACTTATGCTACTCCCAGTGACCATCATTTCACTCTGGGGCTGCCATTCCAGACCTGAGGCAAGTTCTCTAAATTCTTTTCATGTTTTTATTGTAACATATCTGAATGGGGCCCATGCAAGTGAATTGGCATTCCTGGCTCCTATTATATATATTTAGTGGTCCTTCAGGCATTTTCCATTGTTCCCAATGGGCATTCCTGTCATTTGTTTTAGTGCATCCCCCTTTAAAGGCAGAAAAGCACTGAAGCCTTGGATCAGTCTTCATTTGCATCAGTGTCCCAGGGAGTATCATGAACACTACTTTTTATCCAAACATCTCTTTATGGGTGCATTTTTGACCAAGCAATGGAGCATGTTTAACTCACATGCAAAACTTTCACTTCTGGAAGCATAGAAAGGAATTTTCCAGCAAGAAACAAAATAAAAAACCATTGTAAGGACTGATATGCAATTGAACAACAAAACCTTCAACAACCTCCCCCCATCCCATGCAGTATCTTGAGATCTGCTTAAGGTCCCAGAACACCACCACCTTCTGCAGCATACCCCAAGAGCACAAGGGTGGTATGCAGGAACACACTGGAATGCAGTTCCATCTGGCTTGGCATCAGGGGGTGTAGCCTAATATGCAAATGGGTTCCTGCTGGGCTTTTTCTATAAAAAAAGTCCCATGTGCAACAATGGTGACATCAGGGGGTGTGCCTTATATGCAAATAAGTTCCTGCTGGGCTTTTTCTACCAAAAAAGCCCTAGCTGTATGTGTGTGAATGTGTGGCTTGAGGCCTCTTATTCCAGAAATGCTGATGGCAAAAAAGTGAACAAACTCTACATCAAATCCTCATATGGCAGCGCTAGTAGTAGATAAAGTTAAGTCTGCTTTCTCTTATATAAATGCTTCTTAGGGCTGAAATAGAAAAGGGGTACCTCACTTCTGGGGTGCACAGCTATTTGTTCTTTCCCTAAAACCCTCTGCTTTATTCAGTTATGCTGCTTCCCTATTTCCTGAAAGGGGATGAAGCCTTCTTTAAACATGTTGGCATGGTACAACTGTGCCTCCATCATTCTGTCCTTGTGGCTGTTAATTATTTACCTAATTTATAGTCCATCATTCTCATTAAGGCTCACGGTGGATTATGGTGTATCTTAAAACATGTGAGAGGGGAGCCAGCTCCCTCCCTCTGCTAGTTTGCATGTTTATAACCAATACTCCCTCGAAGTTGTGGAGTCTTCTGAGTAAAAATTCTAATTTGTGAGTTACTAGCATTAAAGTTTAGGAGCCCCATAGCGCAGAGTGGCAAGCTGCAGTACTGCAGTCCAAGCTCTTTCCACGACCTGAGTTGGATCCCGGTGGAAGCTGGGTTCAGCCAGCTCAAGGTTGACTCAGCCTTCCATCCTTCTGAGGTTGGTAAAGTAAGTACCCAGCTTGCTGGGGGTAAAGCGTATATGACTGGGGAAGGCAATGCCAAAGCACTCCGTAAAAAGTCTGCCATGAAAACGTCATGATCCGATGTCACTCCAGAGTTGGAAATGACTGGTGCTTGCACAGGTGAAATTACCTTTTACTTTTAGCATTAAAGTTGTGAGCTTCTGCAGAAATTAGTTTGCTCTGGGGCCATTTTTCCTGAGCTGAGATGAAACTTTGTGAGCCAGAGACTAAACTGTGAGCTAGCTCACACTAACTCAGTTTAGAGGAAACACTGGTTATAACTAGGCAGTTCTTTTGCCCTTAAAAGGTAAAAAGGTAGTCCCCTGTGCAAGTACCAGTTGTTTTCGACTCCCGGGTGACACTGCATCATGACGTTTTCATGGCAGACTTTTTACAGGATGGTTTGCCATTGTCTTCCCCAATGATCTACACTTTACCCCCAGCAAGCTGGGTACTTATTTTACTGACCTTGACCTCAGAAGGATGGATGGCCGAGTCAACCTTGAGCTGGCTACCTGAACCCAGCTTCCGCCGGGATTGAACTCAGGTCGTGAGCAGAGCTTGGACTGCAATACTGCAATTAACCACTTATGTTGGTGACATTTGTTTCACTCTGCAATTTCTGTGGATTGAATCACTGTGCTGTGCAGTGGGCTCCATCAGTGTCTGCCTCCTCATCTTGTGCCTGCTGGACCATTATTTCTAGATAGAATCCTTGTTTGAACATTTGCCAAGTCTGAAAACAATGAAAATCATAGAGTTGGAAGTGACCTCTAGGGTCATCTAGTCCAACCCCCTGCACAATGCAGGAAACTCACAAACACCTCCCCCTAAATTCACAGGATCTTCATTGCTGTCAGATGGCCATTTATTTATTTATTTATTTATTTTATGACTTATATCCCGCCCTTCCCAACAAGTGGCTCAGGGCGGCTCACAACACAAGAATCTGACATAAATACATTTTAAGCATAAAAATATTTAAATTTAAAACATTAAACCATTTAAAACATTTAGAACATTTAAAACATTTAGAACATTTAAAACATTTAGAACATTGGGGATAGCAGACATCTAATGTAACTACACTCAGTATCTTGTATCAGCTAATCATAGGCCAGCCGGAAGAGGGTTGTCTTACAGGCCCTGCGGAACTGGGCGAGGTCCCGCAGGGCCCTCACCTCTTCCGGCAGCTGGTTCCACCAGGAGGGGGCCGTAATAGAAAAGGCCCGGTCCCTTGTAGATTTTAAGCGGGCTTCCATCTAGCCTCTGTTTAAAAACCTCCAAGAAAGGAGAGCCCACCACCTCCAGAGAAAGCCTGTTCCACTGAGGAATCGCTCTAACAGTCAGGAAGTTCTTCCTAATGTTGAGCTGGAAACTCTTTTGATTTAATTTCAACCCATTGGTTCTGGTCCTACCTTCCAAGGTGACAGAAAACAATTCCACACCATCCTCTAGATGACAGCCCTTCAAGTACTTGAAGATGGTGATATCACCTCTCAGCCGCCTCCTCTCCAGGCTAAACATCCCCAGCTCCTTCAACCTTTCCTCATAGGACTTGGTCTCCAGACCCCTCACCATCTTCGTTGCCCTCCTCTGGACCCGTTCCAGCTTGTCAATATCCTTCTTAAAATATGGTGCCCAAAACTGAACACAATACTCCAGATGAGGTCTTACCAGAGCAAAGCGATACCATCACATCACGTGATCTGGATACTATACTTGTTGATACAGCCCAAAATTGCATTTGCCTTTTTAGCCACCACATCACACTGTTGACTCATGTTCAGCGTATGATCCACTAAGACCCCTGGATCCTTTTCGCACATACAGTACTACTGCTAAGACAAGTCTCCCCCATTCTATAACCATGCATTGGATTTTTCCTACCTAAATGCAGAACTTTACATTTATCCCTGTTAAAATTCATTTTATTGGTTTTAGCCCAGTTTTCCAGCCTGTCAAGGTCATCTTGTATCCTGTTTCTGTCTTCTTCTGTGTTTGCAACCCCTCCCAATTTAGTATCATCTGTAAATTTAATAAGCATTCCCTCTATTCCTTCATCCAAATCATTGATAAAGATGTTGAACAAAACAGGTCCCACGACAGATCCATGAGGCACTCCTCTCCAAGAGGATGAGGGACCATTCACAAGCACTCTTTGGGTGCAATCTGTCAACCAGTTACAGATCCACCTAATGGTAAAAGGATCGAAACCGCATTTAACCAACTTGTCAACAAGGATAGTATTTGGAACCTTATCAAAAGCCTTACTGAAATCAAAATAAATGATGTCTACAGCATTCCCCTGATCCAGCAAGGTTGTCACTTTCTCAAAAAAGAGATCAGGTTAGTCTGACTTGACTTGTTCTTGAGAAAACCATGCTGGCTCTTAGTAATCACATCCATTCTTGAAAATGGGGACAACACTCGCCTGCCTCCAATCTTGCAGCACCTCTCCTGTTCTTCAAGAATTTTCAAAAATAATAGCCAGAGGCTCAGAAATTACATCCGCAAACTCTTTTAGAACCCTTGGATGCAATTCATCTGGCCCTGAGGACTTAGTTTCATTTAAAGAAACTAGGTGTTTATGTACTACCCCTATGCAGATCCTAGGTTGGAACTTCATACCTTCCTTATAGGTTCTGTTTTTGCCGTGTTGAGTACCGTTCCCCTCAGAAGACAAGACTGAGGAAAAGTAGAAATTGAGCAGTTCCGCCCTCTCTTCATTACCTGTTACAATTTCACTTTCTTGCCCTCACAATGGGCCTACCATGTCCTTGCTCTTTTTTTTTTTACTCTGAACATAAGAAAATAACCCCTTTTTGTTGTTTTTACCATCTTTGGCCAGCCTAAGCTCATACTGAGCTTTATCTTTCCTAACTTTTTCTCTACAAGCACTGATTTGTTTATATTCATCCTTGGTTATAAGGCCCTCCTTCCAATTCCGAAAGGAGACTTTTTTATTTCTCAAGTCTTTAGAGAGCTGTTTATGGAGCCACTTCGGCTTCTTTAGGCTTTTTCCATTTTTTCTTCTCATAGGAATAGTCTGTGATTGCGCTTTCAGTATTTCGCTTTTAAGAAACTCCCACCCCTCCTGAATCCCCTTCCTCCTAAGTATTTCTGACCATGGAATTTTACCCAGCATAGTTCTAAGTTTCTAACCCCCCCCCCCACCCCCTTCTTGGTACTGGAAGATAAGCTTTTGAAAAATAGAAAGATGATAAAAGTTAAAAATCTAATGTCAAACGTAAGGTACAGTAGATTGTGTCATTAATAAATTTCATATTATAGGGTTGGCAACCTTCAAGTGGGGCATGGGGGTCATAACCTGGTGTTGGCAACCCCAGTCCCATATCTCCTGGGTGCATGCATGTGTGCGTTTGGTAGACAAATTTTTTCTCAAGCGTGTCTAGTATTGTTTAAACCATCTGGCAACCCTAAATTTAGGCATTATTTGAAAAACCATTCCATTGAAGCCTTACAATGTTCTAAATATTCTAGAAGATAAATATAGCTATTAGGATCACTGAGGCTTGTTTTTCGGAAAGGAAGCATGTCGGGTCTCCCTTTTTTTGAAATCTAAAGATCAATAAAAACAAGCTTTGCCCTTAACGGAACATTTAACTTTCCTCTCCGACTCCATGAGATTGCAGAGCTGGTCATTACCCCGCCCTTCTCTCTGAATCAGAGTCTCAGAGCCGCTCACAATCTTCTTTATATTCCTCCCCCATAACAGACACCCTGTGAGATGCGTGGGGCTGAGAGAGCTCTCAGAGAAGCTGCCCTTTCAAGGACAATTCTGAGAAACCTATGGCTGACGCAAGTCCATTCTAGCAGCTGCAAGTGGAGGAGTGGGGAATCAAACCGGGTTCTTCCAGATAAGAGTCGCACACTTAACCACTACACCAAACTGGTAAAGAGAAACTGCCAACAATGCCGCAGGCAACTTCTGACGCCAGATCGCAGCGAAGCGCCAGAAACGCCCCGTGGCTGGAAAGCCGACCCCAAATAGGAGATTGCGACGGAAGAAATGCCCGCCAATGCTGGGGGCCCCCACTGCGGCATCTTCTACGCCCGCTTCCACGCCGAGAGCCGCGCACCCTCTACTACGAGTGTCTCACCCAGCTGCACCCGCGCGCTACCCCGGCAGGCCCCGAGTGCGGCGTCATCATCACATGGCCTCTGTGCAGGCAATAGCACCGCCCAGCAACGGAGACGCGTGCGCGGCCAGGCCCTCGACCCCGGGCAAGTGAAGCACGCCTTCTGAAGAACAGCGCCAGCTCCTGCTGGTTTTGCAGGCGCCCCGCGCGTCGACGGATTGTTGTTGGCTGGCGGTGCTTCATGATAACTTTAGCCTTTGGCGGCTTGTTCTTTATCCTACTCGTCTTCACCCCTTTCTTGTTCTTTATGACTAATTGGTTGTGGTTGTCTTGGCTGATACAGGTAGCAGCTTTCTCTCTGCTTATCTACGTTTGTTGCGAATGGAACGAGCGTCCCTTAGACAAAGTATAATCCCCGTTTACGTCCTTTGACACTTCCCATTGCTTCCGTTCTTTCCATTAATAGTTTCCCCTTCTGTATTTCAATAATGCCAGGGTTAAGTTAAAGGGGTACGATAAAAAAGAAAAGTTTGGCAACTATGAAGCATTTATTACTTACGTGACAGGTTGCAAGGCTTGCTCAGAGAGCCGTACAAAAAAACAATTTTGAATAGGAAGTTGTTCTTCTTGGACGCTGGTCTGTAAACAAGGAAGCAGGAAGCACGTCTTGCTTGCAGGTGCTCCCTGTTACTCTAATAGAGGGCATATCCCATAGACACTGGAAGAAATGGGTTCTAGTCCATGGAAGGTTGTGCTGAAACCTTGTTAGTTGTATTTGTTTATTTGCTGTCACAGACTGAGTTACCCCTCTGAATAATTTCATTGGACAGCTACGGTCTGCATCAAGAGCTAGATTCAAGTCCAGTAGCACCTTAGAGACCAAAAAGTTTTTCTGGATGCAAGCTTTCAAGAGTCAAATCTGATGGTGGGAACTTTGACTCTTGAAAACTGCTACCAATCCCGAAAATCCTGTCAGTCTCCTAAGGCAGCATCATAGCCAGGAATTTTGTCTTGGGTGGGGGGACAGGCAGAGGGCAGTTTAGCATAGTGGAGCTTACTTCTGAAAAAACCTGCTCAGTGGACTGGGCTATGCAAAGGCATGGAGAAGATGCTCATGTTTTGTTTTGACTGAGCAGCCTACTGGTGTCTAGTCCAGGTAAGGGCTCACAAACAAACATTTACAGAAAACTTCATATTGACTTGACTTGTGGATAAATGTGTTCTTTGGAGGTTTGGATTGCTTAACAGTCACCCTCATTTTTAAAAAGGGTTTTCTATAGTCTCCAGCGTCACCCCACAACCCTTTAGAAATGCTAATGACCTCCCTGGCCAGAGTCAATGAAATGGTTAGTTCACACCTCCAGGTAGTCAATTCCTTTCAACCAAACAACGATTTAGAATTGCTAATGACTTCCCTGGCCAGACAATGATAGTTCACATCTCCAGCTACAAGCTGACAGCTATCAAAGAAATGAAAAAAGCTTTTACCTACAAAAGGGGTTATCTTTCTCTGTCTCTCCTACCAGAGCAGATATGGCACAATCAATCTTCTGGTAGGCTGGACAAACTGGGGAGGGGGCATTGCCTGGTGAGAGCCTTCTCATGGCTATGGGCCTGCTCTAAGGTGCTTTTGGACTTGAATCTAGCGCTTTTACCCCTCTGGGCTGGAGTTTTCTTCTTCTTTACAGCTTTGAAAGGCACAAGACCCCCTTAAAGTCTGTACTTCCTAGCTTGGGAGTGATCCTGGACCCCTATGGAACCCTAAATCACTCATATTACCAAACTGATAAACATTTATTTCACTTACCTTTCCCTCAGGTTAATGTGCATCACCTTTACTCCATCATGTTCATATTGCTGGTTGGGTTTTTGATTCAATTTCACTTCCTGTCGTCATGAGTTAATTACGGTAAGTTTTTGTATATGCATGCTGATGTTTAGCCAGTGAGCAGGTAGAACCAATGAGAATGTTTCCACATACTTCCCGCCAAGACTAGGTGTCAATATGCATAGTAACCATTGAGGAAGAACCGTAATTGGCTAATCCATATATTGGGGTGGTGGTCTAGGGGAGAACATTTGGTCAGTTTTACAGCCCTTTGTTTGAAGTTAAGACTGGAGAGAGTCAAGATGTAGTTTAGAAGCTAGATAGAATATTGAATGCTTTCTTTGTTTTCTAGAAATCCCAGTCATCCCTTTCCTCATTAGTAAAGTAAAACTACTTTGTTTCTTAAGCTAAACCGTGGGCCTGGCTGTTATTGTAGTTCACTCCACGTTACTCTGCTAATTGTATCTCTAAATCCTAACATTGCCTCATGTCTTCTCCTTTCTTCTTAGGTTCTTTTCTTTTTGAAACAGAGGTCTGCAATATATGGCACTAGAGAGAATGTAGCTCACTATAGAACCAAATTTGGGGTTGGATCCAGCAAGTATCTCCACTGTTGAAAAAGGGAAGAAGGCTTTGATCACCTTTTGATATCAAAACGGCTGTACTGGGAGTCATGGGACCCTGGAGGAAAATCCATGTGTATATGGACTATATGGGGCAGGGACTGGCTGAGAATGAGTCAAAAAGATGTCTGGATCCAAACCATATAGCTCTTTTAGAAAGAAACTGAAAAGTTTTAAGTTATTGGTGGGATACTAGTGTAACAAGCATGTGAATGAAATATCAGGAAAAGATTTGCATGGGACTAAAGGGCTGCTTAGAGATGCTTTGTTGTTATTTTGCCATCAAGTCACAGCTGACTTATGGTGGTGATTCCTTTGGGTTTTCCAGGCAATGGACTTTGAGAGGTGACTTGCAATTGCTTGCCTCTGCATCACTAGATTGGTATTCCTTGGTGGTCTTCCATCCAAAGAGTAGCCAGGGCAGACCCTGCTTAGCTTCCAATATCTGACAAGAGCAGGCTAGCCTGGGGGCAATCCAGGTCATGCAGAGATGCTTTAGTTTAGAGGCAGAAAAATGATAGAGATTAACAGATGCCAGTAACCCAAGTGCACACCATGTGCAGATTTGTGCCAGAGCACTGAGATAATTATGCAGGGTGCCCCTGTGTATATTTATTACTTATTGTGAGATCCCATATGTGACTAGCAGCCACCAGCATTTAGGTAGCAGATACTTTACGGATTATCGATCAACATGACAATTATCGATATTATCGAAGTACAGATTTTCAATTTTGCAGATGGGTGTTCATGCTGGGTCTTAGTTGATCTTTCATTTTGAATTTTGACAGACCTTGGTTCTTTGTTTATTACTGGCCACTGCTTTGGACCTTTCAGTCACCTTTCTATTAATTAGGTTTCCTCACATTTTTCCTTCTTCCATTATGCCGGTATGAGGTTTTAAATCAGTCAAAGGGATTCTCTTCTCACAGATACTAGACTACTTTTTTTTGCTACTGTTTGTTCTCTGAGAACCTGGAATGCTCATAGACATTCCATAGTATCATAAAAACTCAGTCCATCAATGTCAGTGTCTTCTTTACTATACAGAAAATACAATATAGACATTGTAAACTATTTAGCTTTTGTTACAAAACCACAAACATAAAACAACTTCTTTATCTATTCCATGGTGGCAATTGGTTGCCTATGGCAGAAGCTTGCTTAAATGAGAAATATTTTTCTCTATCAATATTTATTGAGCTAAATTCTGCAATTGGAAGAAATAAAATAATTCTGTGCTTCCCCCCACCCTGAAAAAAACATACATTTTTTGTATCAATTGAGGTGTTTTCTACTGTGAAAACTATCTTTTGTCCAAAATACAGTATTCTGTAGATATGAAATTGATCTTTCATTTCTGACGAGTTGAAAAGACATTTTTAAAAGCTTTACTAGCTTACTATTAAACTTAATGTTAACCTTATAAAACAGCACTGATGTCGAAGAGAATTAAGCACATTAGTAACTTACAAAAACTGGTGATGAATTTCATTTTTATTATGCCAGAAAACACCAAAGTTTTAATACAGTGCTTTTCTTGCTTAATATTTCTAGAAATATTAAATGGCAAAAATAGATGAATTTATTTGTGTTTCTCTGTGTGTATTTCCTGAATTTCAGCTATTTAGAGAGATGAGTTGATTCTGACTTCGTGCACTATTATATGTCAAGGTGGCAAGGAGATCCAGACCGGGGTGTCATCGGTATGCAGATGACACCCAGCTGTATCTGTTATTGTATGGCCACCCCGATGCTGCCCCTCAGAGTTTGGCCATGGGTTTGGAGGCCATGGTTGGGTGGTTAAAACAGAGTAGGTTGAAGCTGAATCCAACTAAGACTAAGGTTCTATGGCTGGAGGGAGTGGTTTTAATTGGGGTATAGATTGCCAGTTGTTGATGGAGCACCACTGACACCAGAACAATCAGGCAAGAGCTTGGAAGTGATCCTGGGCCCCTCCCTGACTATGGAGGCCCAGATCACTCATATTGCCAAGCTGATATTTTTTAATCTATGCCAAGCTTGGCAATTGTCCCCTTACCTGCTGTGCCCTGACCTGGCCACAGTAACCCATGCAATGGTCACCTCCAGGTTAGATTACTGTAACTTGGTCTATGCTGGTCTGCCCTTGAGACTGACCTGGAAGCTTCAACTTGTCCAGAATGCAGTTGCACGAGTCCTGACAGGAATGTCAAGAATGGCACGTATACATCCTGTGTTGCATCAGCTACAATGGCTCCCAGTCAAATACCAAATCAAGTTCAAGGTTCTGGTATTGACCTATAAGGCCTTGACCTGTCAGAGACCAACATACTTGCAGGACTGTCTCCTCCACTATGTCCCTGGGAGAGCATTGTGCTCCTCAGACAACAACTTGCTGGTGGTTTGCAGCCCTAAATACACCTGGCTGTCCTTGAGCAGGGCTAGGGCCTTTTTGGCTCTGGCCACAATCTGGTGGAACTCTCTGTCAAATACCATCCAGGCCCTGCAGGATTTGATGCAATTCCTCAGGGCCTGCAAGGCAGAGATGTTTCGGCAGGCTTTTGGTTGAGGACAGTGATGGTTTCCATCTGGCTAGCATCCTCCTCCTCCACTAATTATTTTACCCTCTTCCCCACTGCCTGTGAATGTAGCCTAGCAGTCAGAACTGGGACTATTTCTCACCACTGGATTTTTAAAGTGCTCTGTAAACTGATTTTAATTGGTTCTATTTTGTTGTGGTTTTATATATGTTGTACATCGTCCAGAGCCCTGCAGTAGCAGGGATTGGGAAGAAGAAGAAGAAGTCACTACACTGAAGGAATTTTTACAGAGACATAGTGTTCAGTGATATCAATACTCTGATGACAACCAGCCCAGCATCTCTTTTCGTCTGGTCCTTGTCCTTTCTGTTGGTGCTTTCTAGAGAACAGTGCAAAGACCTATGTGGGACTATAGTTCAATGGTAAAACAACTACTTTGCATGTAGAAAGTCCCAGGTTCAATCTGCAGTGTCTCGGCCCACAACTAAAAGGATCAGGTGGTACAAAACACCTCTACCTTGGGCACCAGTCAGAGTAGAGAGTACTGACCTTGATAGACCAATGGGTCTGATTCAGTATAAGGCAGCTTTTATAAATGCTTTTACATTTGGACATAATCAGATATCCAACACTTATCATAAATTTCCCCCCTTACTTCTCTTTTTATAAACCTTGCCTGCTGTTCTACACTAGAATATTGTTTCTCTAGAAATGGAACAAAGTAAAAACAGCAGTGTTTGTTTGGCTTTGGGAAGGGTGTGATACAGGACCTTAACTGATTAGTGCTATTGTTTTCCATTAGCCTTAGGCAAACCATTAACCATAGTGTTTTAGAGTCCACTCTATGAATTCAGAAGGTAGTACATCAAAGAAGGAAAGACTGAAATGTTCACCCTGACATATGTGGATAAATATAACATTTATGGAAGATCAATCATCACATACACTTCCCTCTTCACATGCCATTTAAAGTGGTAGTATTTAGGAAATATTTTGCCCCAGCTCTGTTGATGGTATAAATTGGCCATGGCAGATCCTTCTCTCTCTCTCTCTCAATACAGCATCTTTTATTTTTATTTCAGCCACTGATTGTTTTTCAGTTAAAAAACTGAAATGTCAACAAAAATGTCAACTTACTATGTGACACTGGTGAAAAAAACAGAATTTATTATAGGGCTTCTTGAAAATAAAACAGCCAGTACCATGGTATATATATGTAATTTGACTGCATTTATATATGGTTCTGCTTGCTGAATTGTGTGAAGAATACTGTAGATGTGGGATACTGTAGATCTAGAAAGAAGCAACAAAAGCAACCAAAATTATAACAGTTTGGGGAACTTTTGCAACAAGACTTTTAATTTCCTATGGGGCTTTTCAGGTTTTTCTTTTAAAAAAAGATTTCATCTGAATGGAGGGAGGTGTCCAGTGGGATGCCACAGGGTACTTTTCAATATTTTCAATACTGGTTCTGGTACTTTTCAATATTTTTATCAATGATCTGAATGAAGGTGTGGAGGGGCTACTTGTTAAATTTGCAGATGACACCAGAAGATATAGAATTCAACAAGATCTGAACACTCTGGAAAAGTGAGCAGAAGTGAACAAAATGCAATTTAACAAGGATAAGTGCCAAGTTCTAGGTAATAAAAATGAGGAACATGCATACTAGATGGAGGATACAATTCTGGGTAGCCGTGTGTGTGTGAACAAGATCTTGGGGTATGTAAGTTTAAATAAATAAGATCCTAGGGGTACATAATTTAAATATGAGCAGCCAGAGTGATGCAGTGACAAAAAAGGCCATGATCTTGGCTTGTATCAACAGAAGCATAACATCCAAATTGCAAGATGTCATAGTCCCGCTGTACACTGCATTGGTCAGGCTACATCTGGAGTATTGAGTGCAGTTCTGGATGCTTCACTTATTTAATTTAAATATTTAAATCACACTTCAGAGAGGTCTGAGAGAGAGCAGAGCAACTCTGAGATAAGCTGAGACAGCTGGGGAAGTTGCTGAGAATTCCTGAGTTTGGTGACTGCTGAAAATTCTGAGTTGTGGTTGCTGGGGAACTGCTGTTTGTTTGGTTAAGTGGGCTGAAGGTGAAGGTGATTGAAGGTGATTGGTGCTGATTGATTAGGTGTGGCTGGGTTCCCCACTCTCTGCATTGTTAAGCTGTGCCTTGCCAGAGAGCTAAAGAGCTCTTGGCCTGTGGCTCTTAGCCTGGGGGCTCTGTAAGGACCAAGAACCCAGATCCCTAATTTCCTTGTGCTCCCAATAAGGTAAGTTGACCCTCCAGAAGGGGAGCCACATAAACAAACAGGATTTAAAGGGGACTGTATATTTTTGAAAAAAGCTATCATGAAGGTAGAATGCCAGCAGGGGGTGGGGGCATTCCAGTGTTTTGCACTGAGTGCCATATGTATGACTATCTGCCCACAGGACAGAAGTCTTGGGTGTGTGCTTGATGCAAGGAGCTCCTGGTCCTCAGGGAACGAGTTCGTACCCTTGAGGCCGAGGTGACTGACCCGAAGAAGCATAGGCAGTCACTTAGGCTCTCGGGGAAGACTCTCGGGGGTGTACTAGATGAGCCCTGCTCTGAACGTGGCAGCCTCGTTGCTGCCAGGGAGCATCAGGGCACCGTGCTGCGGATAAGGGGAATGCGCCCTCAGAAGGAACCTCTTCTTCAGTTGGTGAACAGGAATCCTTTCACACCAAGGAATCATCCCTGGGCAGGGAGAGAGGAGGGGTCTTGATAGTTGGTGATTCGATCCTTAGGCAAGTAGGCAGCTGGGTGGCAAAACCGCATACTGACCGTATGGTAACTTGCCTGCCTGGTGCGAAGGTAGCGGACATTACGCGTGTAGTAGATAGGCTGATAGACAGTGCTAGGAGGAGCCTGTGGTCGTGGTGGATGTTGGCACCAACGATGTGGGGAAATGCAGTCGTGAGGTCCTGGAGGAAAAATTTAGGCTGCTAGGCAGAAGACTTAAGGCCAGGACCTCCAAGGTAGCCTTCTCAGAAGTGCTACCTGTTCCATGTGCAGGGCATAGGGTGACCATAATGTCTGAAGGCCAGCCAGGGACACTGGGGGGGGGGTGCGCGCGCGCGAAACAGGAAGGGCTCGGGGGAAGCGAGCTAGACTGCTGTTCTTTTGAGGGGTTATAGAGTGTTTCGAGCCCGTCCCTGTGGCATCGGTCCCATCGTTGTGGGACCAAGGGGGCCGGCGCAGCGGCACGCCGAAGCAGCCTGTCACTAATAACACCGGTCAAGATGCAGGACAGGAACCTGGAAGTGACCGACAGGCTGCTTCAGCGTGCCGCTGCGCCGGCCCCCTGGGCCCCACAATGATGGGACCGATGCCACAGGGACGGGCTCGAAACACTCTATAACCCCTCAAAAGAACAGCAGTCTAGCTCGCTTCCCCCGAGCCCTGCCGCCATAAGCCTCAAGGGGGCTCATTTTGCGGCATCTCCCGGCGGGAGGGTGGCACCCGCACGGGACACATATCAAATGAAAGAGGGGGCGCAGGGCTATCAGAAACAGCCGGCGGAGGGAGTCGGGAGACCACTCCACTGGGGGATCCACACCCCGAAAGTGATGAAGGTGGCGCAGATAGAGCCAACAGAGCCAACAGGACAAAATAAATAGGCTGCATTATGCAGCACAGTTGAGAAAGTGCCTTATCCCATATACTGATGAAGTAAATACAGGATCTGAGAACAAAATTGCACTAGAAGACACAAACACAAAGCTCCCTTACACTGAATCAGTGCTTGGGTCCACCAAAGTCAGTATTGTCACATAAGAGAAGCCCTGTTGGATCAGGCCAGTGGCCCATCCAGTCCAACACTCTGCGTCACATAACAACATAAGAGAAGCCCTGTTGGATCAGGCCAGTGGCCCATCCAGTCCAACACTCTGCATCACATAACAACATAAGAGAAGCCCTGTTGGATCAGGCCAGTGGCCCATCCAGTCCAACACTCTGCGTCACATAAGAACATAAGAGAAGCCCTGTTGGATCAGGCCAGTGGCCCATCCAGTCCAACACTCTGCGTCACATAAGAACATAAGAGAAGCCCTGTTGGATCAGGCCAGTGGCCCATCCAGTCCAACACTCTGCATCACATAAGAACATAAGAGAGGGAGGGAGGGAAGGAAGGAAGGAAGGGAGAAAGGGAGGAAGGGAAGAAAGGAAGAAGGGAGGGAGGGAAGGAAGGGAGGGAGGGAGGAAGGGAGGGAAGGAAGGAAGGAAGGAAGGAAGGAAGGAGGGAAGGAAGGAAGGGGGAGGGAGGGAAGGAAGGAAGGAAGGAAGGGGGAGGGAGGGAGGGAAGGAAGGAAGGGGGGAGGGAAGGAAGGAAGAAAGGAAGGGAGGAGGGAGGGAAGGAAGGAAGGCAAGGAAGGAAGAAAGGAAGGGAGGGAGGAGGGAGGGAAGGAAGGAAGGGAAGGGAGTGAGGGAAGGAAGGAAGAAAGGGAGGAGGGAGGGAGGGAAGGAAGGAAGGGAAGGGAGTGAGGGAAGGAAGGAAGGAAGAAAGGAAGGAAGGAAGGGAGGGAGGGAGGAGGGAGGGAAGAAAGGAAGGCCGCCCCCCGCCCCCCCCCCCGCTTTCGGCCCCCTTACCTTATTTCAGGGCGGCAGATCCAGCGGTGGCGGCGGGGAGTCCTCCGGCGGCGGCCTCGCGGCGAGGGAGGGAGGGAGCTGCCGGGGCTGGCCTCTGGAGGCCTCCAGGGACCAGCGCCGGGCCTCTCCGCTACCGGCGCTGGCCTCTGGAAGGCCTTCGGGGACCAGCGCCGGCCAGCGAAGGCTTCCCCGCGGCCTCCGCTGGTCCCTGGAGGCCCTCCAGAGACTCTGGAGGGCCTCCAGGGACCAGCGGAGGCCGCGGGGAAGCCTTCGCTGGCCGGCGCTGGTCCCGGAAGGCCTTCCAGAGCCTCTGGAAGGCCTTCCGGGACCAGCGCCGGGTGCCCCGCGGCTTCCCCGCGGCCTCCGCTGGTCCCTGGAGGCCCTCCAGAGACTCTGGAGGGCCTCCAGGGACCAGCGGAGGCCGCGGGGAAGCCTTCGCTGGCCGGCGCTGGTCCCGGAAGGCCTTCCAGAGGCTCTGGAAGGCCTTCCGGGACCAGCGCCGGGTGCCCCGCGGCTTCCCCGCGGCCTCCGCTGGTCCCTGGAGGCCCTCCAGAGACTCTGGAGGGCCTCCAGGGACCAGCGGAGGCCGCGGGGAAGCCTTCGCTGGCCGGCGCTGGTCCCGGAAGGCCTTCCAGAGGCTCTGGAAGGCCTTCCGGGACCAGCGCCGGGTGCCCCGCGGCTTCCCCGCGGCCTCCGCTGGTCCCTGGAGGCCCTCCAGAGACTCTGGAGGGCCTCCAGGGACCAGCGGAGGCCGCGGGGAAGCCTTCGCTGGCCGGCGCTGGTCCCCGAAGGCCTTCCAGAGGCTCTGGAAGGCCTTCCGGGACCAGCGCCGGGTGCCCCGCGGCTTCCCCGCGGCCTCCGCTGGTCCCTGGAGGCCCTCCAGAGACTCTGGAGGGCCTCCAGGGACCAGCGGAGGCCGCGGGGAAGCCTTCGCTGGCCGGCGCTGGTCCCCGAAGGCCTTCCAGAGGCTCTGGAAGGCCTTCCGGGACCAGCGCCGGGTGCCCCGCGGCTTCCCCGCGGCCTCCGCTGGTCCCTGGAGGCCCTCCAGAGACTCTGGAGGGCCTCCAGGGACCAGCGGAGGCCGCGGGGAAGCCTTCGCTGGCCGGCGCTGGTCCCCGAAGGCCTTCCAGAGGCTCTGGAAGGCCTTCCGGGACCAGCGCCGGGTGCCCCGCGGCTTCCCCGCGGCCTCCGCTGGTCCCTGGAGGCCCTCCAGAGACTCTGGAGGGCCTCCAGGGACCAGCGGAGGCCGCGGGGAAGCCTTCGCTGGCCGGCGCTGGTCCCCGAAGGCCTTCCAGAGGCTCTGGAAGGCCTTCCGGGACCAGCGCCGGGTGCCCCGCGGCCTCTCCGCGGCCTCCGCTGGTCGCTGGAGGCCCTCCAGAGTCTCTGGAGGGCTTCCAGCGACCAGCGGAGGCCACGGAGAGGCCTCCACCACTGCCGCCGGGCCCCGCGCGCGGGCGGGGAAGGCGGGGAGTGAGGGTGGGAGCGTCCCTGCGCGTGCGCAGGGGCCCTGCGCAGGCGCAGGGACGCTCCCTCCCTCACTCCCCGCCTTCCCCGCCCGCGCCCGCGGCCCACCGGCTCCGGGGCTGCCTAAACCGGGACCTTTAATGGTCCCGGTATAGGCAACCCGGGATCCGGGATTGGGTGGCCAGATCCGGGAATGTCCCGGGAGACCGGGACGGTCTGGCCACCCTAGGGCAGGAGAGACAGGCACAAATTAGAAGTCTCAATGTGTGGATGAGACGATGGTGTAAGGAGGAAGGGTTAAAGTTTGTTAGGCACTGGGATGCTTTCTGGAACAAGCGGGAGCTGTACAAGAGAGACGGTCTCCACTTTTCCCCAGATGGAACCAGGCTGCTGGCGCTTAAAATCAAAAAGGTGGCAGAGCAGTTTTTAAACTAAATCTTGGGGGAAAGCTGACAGGAGATGAAATGTCTCTGGTTCGGGAGGTCTCATCTCAAAGAGATGAAGGGTTAGCTGTTACTTTTCTACTGGGTAATGGATCAGAGTTGTCCAATGAGATGGTGACAATCAATATGGAATGTCTGCCAAAGTCTTGAGGTGGCAGGAGGAAGGTTGCGGGCCTAGCTTGCCTGGGAAATTATAGATGTTTGTATGCAAATGCAAGAAGTGTTCGAAGTAAAATTGGTGAGTTGGAATGTTTAGTGTTGGGAGAAAACATAGACATTGTGGGAATTTCAGAAACTTGGTGGAATGAGGAGAATCAGTGGGACACGGTGATTCCTGGATATAAGTTATATCGGAAGGATATGGAGGGAAGGGTTGGAGGTGGGGTGGCTCTGTATGTCAGAGAGAGTATACGGTCCAGCAAGACTGAGGTAAGAGAATTAGATTCTCTTCTAGAAATGCTTTGGGTTGAAATAGAGGGCCCAAAAGGAAATTTAACTATGGGAGTTTGTTATCGCCCACCAAATCAAAAGATAGAGGATGATTATAATATGACGGAAGGATTAAAGATAGCGGCTAAACGTAAAAACTGTGTTGTAATAGGTGATTTTAACTACCTGCAAATTTATTGGGTCAATATGTGTTCTGGTTGAGTGAAAGAGATTGAGTTTCTAGTTTCAGTGACTGTGCTATGGAGCAGAACCTACCAGGGGTGGGGCGATCCTGGATTTGGTCCTAAGTAATGCCCAAGACTTGGTGAGAGATGTAAAAGTGATCGCGCTGCTTGGGAGCAGTGACCATAACGTTATTGATTTCACCGTTTGTATAAATAGAGAGTTGCCCCAAAAGACCGGCACAAAAGGGGTAAATTCTCTGAGATGAGGAGGCATGGGAAGAGGAAACTGAAAGGAAAGGTAAATACAATCAAAACCCTTGGGGAAGCTTGGAGGCTATTTAAAACTACAGTCCTAGAAGCTCAGATAAAACATATACCACAAGTTAGGAAAGGCACAAACAGGTATAAGAAAAGGCCTTCATGGTTAACAAACAAAGTAATGGAAGCTGTAAAAAGTAAGAAGGACTCCTTTAAGTCCAAGTGAGATTAATAAAAGGGAACGCAGGCTGTGGCAAATCAAATGCAAGACTGTGATCAGGCAGGCAAAAAAGGACTATGAGAAGCATATTGCAAAAAAAAAGACTGACAATAAAAATTTCTTCAAATATATTAGAAGCAGGAAACCAGCCAGGGAGGCAGTGGGGCCCTTGGATGACCAAGGGGTAAAAGGATTACTGAAAGAGGATAGGGAAATGGCTGAGAAGCTAAATGCATTTTTTGCCTTCGTCTTCACTGTGAAAGACGAGAAGTGTTTGCCTGCTCCAGAACCACTAATTTTGGAAGGGTTGTTGAAAGACCTGAGTCAGATTGCGGTGACAAGAGAGGAGGTCCTACAACTGATAGATGAATTAAAAACTAATAAGTCACCAGGTCCGAATGGCATACATCCAAGAGTTCTGAAAGAACTCAAAGTTGAACTTGTGGATCTCCTGACAAAAATATGTAATCTTTCATTGAAATCTGCCTCCGTTCCTGAGGACTGGAAGGTAGTAAATGTCACCCCCATCTTTAAAAAGGGTTGCAGAGGAGATCCGGGAAATTACAGGCCAGTCAGTCTGACATCAATACCGGGAAAGTTGGTAGAAACCATTATCAAGGACAGAATGAGTAGGCACATTGATGAACACTGATTATTGAGGAAGACTCAGCATGGGTTTTGTAAGGGAAGATCTTGCCTCACTAACCTGTTGCATTTCTTTGAGGGGGTGAACAAACATGTGGACAAAGGAGATCCAATAGATGTTGTTTACCTTGAATTCCAGAAAGCTTTTGATAAATTTCCTCATCAAAGGCTCCTTAGAAAGTTCAAGAGTCATGGAGTAAAAGGACAGGTCCTCTTGTGGATCAAAAACTGGCTAATTAATAGGAAGCAGAGAGTGAGTATAAATGGGCAGTCTTCGCAGTGGAGGACGGTAAGCAGCGGGGTGCCACAGGGCTCGGTACTGGGTCCCATGCTCTTTAACTTGTTCATAAATGATTTGGAGTTGGGAGTGAGCAGTGAAGTGTCCAAGTTTGCAGATGACACTAAATTTTTCAGGGTAGTGAGAACCAGAGAGGATTGTGAGGAACTCCAAAGGGATCTGTTGAGGCTGGGTGAGTGGGCGTCAACGTGGCAGAAGAGGTTCAATGTGGCCAAGTGCAATGTAATGCACATTGGGGCCAAGAATCCCAGCTACAAATACAAGTTGACGGGGTGTGAACTGGCAGTGACCAAGAGAGAGATCTTGGGGTCATGGTAGATAACTCACTGAAAATGTCAAGACAGTGTGCGATTGCAGTAAAAAAGGCCAATGCCGTGCTGGGAATTAGTGGGAAAGGAATAGAAAACAAATCAGCCAGTATCATAATGCCCCTGTATAAATCGATGGTGCGGTCTCATTTGAAATACTGTGTACAATTCTGGTCACCGCACCTCAAAAAGGATATTATAGCATTGGCAAAAGTCCAGAAAAGGGCAACTAGAATGATTAAAGGGTTGGAACACTTTCCCTATGAAGAAGGGTTAAAACGCTTGGGGTTCTTTAGCCTGGAGAAACATCAACTGCGGGGTGACATGATAGAGGTTTACAAGATAATGCATGGGATGGAGAAAGCAGAGAAAGAAGTGCTTTTCTCCCTTTCTCACAATACAAGAACTCGTGGGCATTCAATGAAATTGCTGAGCAGTCAGGTTAAAACAGATAAAAGGAAGTACTTCTTCACCCAAAGGGTGATTAACATGTGGAATTCACTGCCACAGGAGGTGGTGGCGGCTACAAGCATAGCCAGCTTCAAGAGGGGGTTAGATAAAAATAAGGAGCAGAGGTTCATCAGTGGCTATTAGCCACAGTGTGTATATATACGTGTGTGTGTGTATGTATGTATATATATATATATATATATATATATATATATATATATATATATATAAATGTTTTTTTGGCCACTGTGTGACACAGATTGTTGGACTGGATGGGCCATTGGCCTGATCCAACATGCCTTCTCTTATGTTCACTTCAAAAAGAATGTGGACAGAATGGAGTGGGTGCAGAGGAGAGGGACAAGGATGATCAGGACCTGGAGACCAAGCCCTAAGAGGAAAGGCTGAGGGACTTGGGAATGTTCAGTCTGGAGAAGAGGAGGTTGAGGGGGGGGGGGGCATGATTGCTCTCTTTAAGTATTTAGTACTTAGAGGAGGGCAGGGAGCTGTTCCTGTTGAGAACAGAGGATAGAACTTGCAGTAATGTTTCGAAATTAAGGGTGGGAGGCAAAGTCCCCTCTAAGCTGCAGAGTCTTATGAGCAAAAATCCTACTTCATGAGCTACTGGTATTAAAGTTGTGAGCTACTGGCATTAAAGTTGCGAGCTACTGCATTAATTATTGTGACCTGGAGCCATTTTTCCTGAGCTAAGACAAAAATGTGTGAGCTGGAGGCTAAAAATCTGTGAGCTAGCTCACGCTAACTCACCTTAGAGGGAACACTGATGGGAGGGTACCAACTGGTTTTTAGGAAAAACTTTTTAACAGTAAGAGTTGTTCAACAGTGGAATCAGCTACCTGGGGTAGGGGTGAGCTTCCCCTCACTGGCAGTCTTTAAAAAGTGGCTGGACAAACACTTGTCAGGGATGATCTGATCCTGTATTGAGCAGGGAGTTGGACTAGATGACCTCTATGGCCCCTTCCAACTCTATGATTCTTTGGCTGGAGTGGACATGATAGAGACTTTACAAATATGCATAGTGTGGAAAAAGTGAATTGAGAATACTCTCCCAGAATACTAGAGGGCACCCATTGAGGTTGATGGACAGTAGATTGAGACATGGAATGAAGTACACTTTCATTCAAAGCACAATTAATTTGTGCAATGTGCTGTCACAGGATATCACTGTGACAAAGGAATTAGACATATTCATTGAAAGGAAGGTCCACCATGCTATTAGCCATAATAATGGGAAAAAAACTTTTCTGTGTTAGAGTCAGTAAACCTTCCAGTGCCAGTTGTCTGGGGAGGGGGGGGCAACAACAGCACAGGGGAAGGTTTGGACTCTGGACCCCTCCTTATAGACCTTATTAGACATCTGGCTGGCCACAGTGGGAAACAGGGGTTGAACTAGATCTAGATGGACTTTGATCCAATCTAGCAGAGATCTTTTTATGTTGTGAAAGTATTTTGTAGGACAATACTCCCATAAATCTTTTATATCAGACCTGTCTTCATCTTTTCCTCCATGAAGACAAGTCACTGTCATCTTGTTCTTTTCTGATCATGTTATTTCTGTTGCTGACCAAACAGTTCTGTCATAGGATGAATTCAGAATATTTTAGGCTTTAGCTTAGCCAAGCAGTGGTTTACATCTCAGAAGCCAAATTAATTAGGCAGGAAGTCCATCTGCTGACTTGCTGGCTAGCCAAGCAGTCTGTGGTTGTCATCATAAATGGCTTGTATCACAGTGAACATTAGTTCAGTGAACTAACACAGTTACCAGCACTCTGCATGCTGCATTGTATATCATACCTGGCATGTCCGTTGACTTGCAGACAAACCAATATATTTTCTATGTAGTTTAAAAGATTTGGTAAATATCTTGTTCATCTGGTGCTGAAGGAGTATTAGAAGGTTAGGAACAGAACTTCCACATGCCAAGGGCTTGCTTTCACCTGGAAATTAAGGAAATAGGACTCTTTTCCCCCCCAGTAAACTGAGAGGCAATTGTCTTCTACTGGGATTTAAAAATCACAAAGAGGAGCCAGGCTGATGAAATCAACTCAAGAAGCAGAAAGACCGGCAGCCGTGTAGATTACACAGTTAATCCTTTTAAAATATGCCCTGTCCTTAAAAGACAGAAGGGACAGAGGGTCGGTGAAACTGTGACCCTATCGGAGGTCAAAGGGAATTTTGCAACTGACTGGGATGGAGTCAAGATTTCACGGTGTTTCAATACCAGAAAAATTCTTATATTTATATATGACTTTAGGACTACCCTTGATTTAATGACTAAGACATCTAGCAGTAAACAAACAATATGACTTCTTTTCTCATGTTAGGGCCACACTTACTTTTAAAAATTTAAATAACTTACTTTTCAGAGCAAAATTTAAGTGTAGTAGCACCTCAACTTAGCTACTAAATAAGTTTTGACTCATGAAAACTTATACTTTGAAACATTCTGCAGGTCTTTCAGTCGCTTCTGGGCTCAATTTTTGTTCTGCTGCTCCAGACTAACCCAACTGAAATTCACTTGTAAGAAGGTCCCATAGAAATCTGTGGGTCTTCTACGAAATTACCACGAGTTTGATAGGCAGTCATACAGCAACCATTGCAATGTCTATAAAATCATTTGCATGCTCCTGTGTGCTGCATATCACCTCAAATAAACACAGATGTTACTTACCAGTGGACTTGCTGTTCTGTGCTACTAGAAGTTTTCATTGGTATTGAGAATTAAACAGCAAAATTAAATAGCCTATGGATGTGGCTTGGGAATTTGAATAACACTCTCATGCAGTTTGGAGGTTCTACTTTCTAAAACTTGTAGCTTCAGGAGGTTTGTTTTGAAAACACTAACAAGACTTTTTATAATGTATATAATAAAATACTAAATCGAAATTTACTGGATTT
Organism: Heteronotia binoei; assembly: GCF_032191835.1. Taxonomy (NCBI): domain Eukaryota; kingdom Metazoa; phylum Chordata; class Lepidosauria; order Squamata; family Gekkonidae; genus Heteronotia; species Heteronotia binoei. The sequence continues at coordinate 98,402,437 of NC_083228.1, read as the reverse complement.
AACCTCTCTACAAATATACTTGTGTGTTTCATTACAACCTGGGTTTTAGTATATTTTTGTATAAACTTGGGTTTAAGGCCACTGACACCTCAATCTTTAGTATGTTTACTTTGAAATCACTTTCTCAGAGCTTAGCTTCCATTATCTTCCCTCCAAGGAATTCAAGGCAGTATATATCCTCTTTCCCACGTGGCATTCTCTGTGAGGTAGGTTGATGGATGATTGTCAGTCATCAGTCCCATCAATTGGTGGCAGGGCATACTCAGGAAGGGATGGGGCAGATCTTGCAGAAGTTGGTTTTTGAACAGCTATATCAGGTCTATGTACATATCAAAAAATATCCTTATGCAATGTGATCTTCACAGAAAATTGGAAGGTATGAGCCAAGAGTTCCTTAGCTGCTTAGCCACTATACCTTGCTGGCCCTTCAAAAGTGTAAAAACAAGAATGGAATGCCTGTACCAAAATAATTGACCCAAAACAAGCTTTTGAGCTCACCAGAACTCTTCATCAGGCTGGATGTTAAAAAAAGATAAAAGAGTGGAAAAGTAGATTTTTCAGGCCATGATGCTGAAGTCTGATTTTCCACATAATGCTGGGAGATGCATGTACCTTATTGCTACCTAGTCTGAGCACTCTGGCTCTAATGCTCCTGCAAAAGTAGCCCTACTGAAATCAACACAATTTATTTCAGGATAAACCAAACTGCATTTATCAGAAGTAAATGTAACAGGGCTTTTTAGGGCTATGCTTAGGACTGAAACTTTAAGCTTTTGGAATGAGCTAAGAAACATTCCATGGAAATAAAGGGTTTCTAAGTTAACAAGGCTGTTCCAATTCAAACCTCATATTTGATTTTCTGCAACATTATCCATTTTAGATTTAAAGCAATCCGGAACCCTGTGTAATTTCTTCCCAGACTACAGCCCTAACCTAATAAGGAGCAGGCCAGCAAAAACTTTCGCTGCACTTCATAGCAAAATGTGTTGAAGTTATCTAAATTTGGTGACAGGGCATGGGAAGGGATGGGGCAGGTCTTGCAGAAGTTAGTTGTTGAACAGCTGTATCAGATCAATGTACATATCAAAAATATCCTTATGCAATGTGATCCATGCAGTTTAATTTTTTTCTGATTATACAGTTGTGGTTCTCTTGTGGACTTTTAAAATTATGGATTCCCCACTGAGGTCTACTGTCTTTGTGTGATACTAAGATAAACATTTAGAATTGTTTTGTAATTTTAGGTCATGACCCTCTGCCAAGTGTTCAATTCCACCCCCAACCCCCTCCTTTGAGGTTTGGTGTAGGGAGATGGCCTGCTCTGCAAAAGGAAGCAGGAGTTCAGAAAAATGATCAGGTTAGTTCTTTAGTGGACATATGGCCCATTAAGTAGCCCTCCTGAGGGGAGTAGCCATTAAATCCATTACTGTGTTCACAACTGGCCACTCTTCCCAGAGAGAGAGACACACATACTAGACTGTAGGACAACTTTGTAGTTAGATTGATCACTTTTGCTTTGAACACCTGCCTGAAGAAACAGTTATGTGAAACTTGGGCTCTCTGGGGTAGGATTCCAGGATCTTTGGCTCTTGGGTGGGAAGAAAGGACCAGAGCTCACGGGAGGATGGCAGTCTAAAGTGGGGGCTCGTTTCTTGGAGGATATAATAAAGTCTCATACATAACAGAGGGAATGCCTGCTTTAAGTGTGGAAAACTGTGGGGTTTCAGGTTCTGTTCTCTCTCCTATCTTCCCACCCCTCACTTTCTTTAAAATTCAGTCTCTCCAGATCCTGGGGTGTTGCAGCCCTATAACCCGGGGAGGCCTTAAGAACAGTGAGATTTCTGCAAAGATCACCAAATGGAGGCTCCTGCTGATTATTTCCTTCAGGACTTTTCAGCGCAGATGATCGTGTTAATCTGCTGAATGAACCAGAATTCATTTGACAGTTCTTGCACTGAGTTCTGTGAAACTCGAAATCTGTACATTTTTGGTTTTGATTCCTTATAGATCTTGATAGGTCAGGTTAGCCGGATTCCCTCAGATCTGAGAACCTAAACAGGGCCGGCCATGGCTAGTATTTGAATGGGGGACCCCCATGAAACACCGGGGGCGCTGAGCAGAGGCAGGCAACGGCAAATCACCCCTGAAGTCTCTTGCCTTGAAAACGCTGGAGTGGGGGGGGGGCTCGGTAAATTTAGCTGTGCCCTGAATCAGGGCCCCGGATGTAAAAACAAAATAAAATTCATCTCACCTGCTCCTCTCCCTCACATTTTAGGATCAGCCCTGTGAGACCTGCCTATACCTGGGCAGAGAGATGGGCACATCCAGGGAACCGGCTATGCTGGAAATTGAAGTGGTCAAAACCGACATTTTCTTAGACAAGCAGGTCCCCACCGAAGAGTTTAATCGGACCTTGGGGATTTAAATGAGAGAGAAGACGTGGGGGGGGGGGCGCTTAAGGCCTGCTGCTTCTCTAGGAGTCTTCCCCGCGCACAGTGGGGCTCTGGGGCAGGCGCAGGACCTTGCTGAACGTCCCTCCCCCCTCCCTTTCTGCCCAGACGCCAAACGGGAGCCAAACTCCACAGATCGACTCGGGAGAAAGTCCCATGTTGTTCTGGGCTTGCCCCCTCACAGAAAGGGTTGGAAGGCTGTAGCCTTCAAGATGCTTAAAGGTGAGGGGATGACGGCCGTGGGGGGGGCAGTTGTTGCCTCCTTGATCTTCGCATTTCCACGGCCCGGCTAACGGAGCGGTCCTGTCAACCCTTTTGGGAAAGGGGGCGCCGGAGAAACAGAGGGCAAGAAGCGCCACGCCTAGGAGGTCGCAACGGGATTGGTGCTGCCAGGTCTGGGTTGGAAAATACCTGGAGACTTTGAGGGGTGGATCCGGGAGTGGGCGGGTTTGGGGAGCGGAGGGGCCTCAGCATGGTCCAACGCCATAGAGTCCACCCTTCAAAACCGCCATTTCCCCCAGGGGAGCTGGAGATCAGTTGTAAAAGCGGGGGATCTCCAGGCCCCGCCTGGAGACTGGCAAGCCTACCAAGGCGGCAGCAGAGGTCTCCTTCCAGCCCCCGCTCGGCTGCCTAAGCCCCGTCGGTTTGCACGTGGGAGACATTAACGTCTGTCTGGGCCTCCGCTCCTCATCGCTCGCTTCCAAGGCGGCCCAGAATTTTGAGGAGACGTCAGGAAATCTGCAGGGCTAAGTTCGTGCGTGGGTTGTGTGTGTGCTCAAGGCAATCCCAAGGCTCTTTGCTCCGAGAAGCGCTCATAGAGCTGTGGGAGGTTTTCCTTGGAGCAATAGGTGGGTTTGGGGGCATACTTGCTTGGAAGTAAAGGCCGTCCAGTCAGTGTCTGTGGGGAAGTTGCGGGGTTGGGGGGGAGAAAGCTGCAGGAGGGCGCGCTCCGCGGGCAGAACCGCCACCCGACGACGCTTCAGTAGAAGCCTGCGCTGCGTCTCGCTCCGGTGTGACTTGGAGCCTTGTCCCGCTTCAGGTTGCCTCCCAAGTTCAAGAGCCTTATCCCTAAAAGCCGTTTTCCAAGGGGACGGGGCTTCCCTGCCAATCCAAGGCCAGCTTCGCAGTGGTCTCTCTGGTGGGCTCTGATGTCGTGGCAGTTCCAGGTGATTGCTGAGCATGTTCTTGGCGCCTCCTCCTTCCCTTGTCCTTGCATGGCAGAGAGGAGAGGAGGAGAGCTGCTCGCTGAGCGTCCCGGGCCGGGACCTGGACCGGGCGAGCTCTCTTCTGTCCTTGGCAGGCACCTGCCTGGTGCCGCGCCCCACAAGTGTGTGTGTGTGTGTGTGGGGGGGGGCTTCTTGCTAACACGTCTAACCTGCTCTCTGTGATTACGGATCTTTAGTTCCAAGTCCCTTAAAATAACAGTGGCGGCAGCAGGCGAGGCGAGGCGGGTTCCAGCCAGCGCTGGGAAGTGTGTCCTGGCCATAAAAGCGACGGCCCAAGCATCAAAGGGCTCCCTGATGACTTCTCAACCTTTATTTATGAGGCCATTAATGCAATCTCCTCGCCGCAGATATACATCTTTATCCTTTAAACTGATATGCTGGAAATCAATTAGATATGCAGATTACATTTCATAAAATTCCAAATGTTAATCTTTCTCTTGGCCCTGACTGTTAAATATATATATATATATATATCTATATCTATTCGCATCTCGTATTATGTTTCGGGGACTGAGGCGGGAGGGTGGGGGCGACGATTAATCTTCAGGCTACTTGATTCAAAGTCCCTGCTGCGCCGCCCTCTTGGGGGTCATATTTGCACGGGGCAGGAGGGGAAGCGAAGGGCGGGGGGAGGGAGGCGGAACCAACCAGCATCGAAGGAAATCCGCTCCAAGACTGTCCTTTATAAAGGAAGCCCCGTAATTAGCTCCTTTTTTAGAAAGAGAAAGTTGCTTTTGAGCGTTCCCTGCTGACAACGAATACCCTGACCTCCTCCATCTTTGCTCCGAAATAAGTCCCTCGGAATTCAGGATTATTTGACTTCTAAGTGATTTTCCTTTGCCGCCGTCAGATTTCCTTCTTTGTAAATGCGCAGAAGTTTTTCTTGGTCAGGTTGCGATCTGAAGCAGCGCCACTGAAACCAAGAAGGCAGCTCGCTTCCCTTCAAGACAGCCAGCCTGTGGACATGGACGAGGGAGAGAGAATAATCTCACTGAACTCAGTATCTCCTTATAGGTGAAAGTGTATCTGGGTAGTAGTCGTGTTGGTCTGAAACTTTGTTATATCGGCTTCCAACGTCTTCAGCAACACCCCTGCCCATACTTACTTAAGAGTAATCCTCATAAAACACAGCGGATCATACTTTTGCGAAAGCATGCAATGGGACAGAATGTGCGGTCAATTTGCTGACGGGTCCACCCTGTCGGATGGGGGTTCTGGGACTCGGGGCGGGGCGGGGGGCGGATTCAGGCTGCAAGCTGTGCAGTCCGAGTCTTCCAACCCTTACTTGGGAGTAAGTCTCCTATAACTCAATCGGCGAGAAACTTGAAATTAAGTCCCAGTGCTTGTCAGGCCCCGGGCTTTGGGAGTGCTCTGAACAAGTCGGCCAGGAGGAGGTAAAATCCCATTCATTGCAGTGGGATTTTCCTCACACTTTTTTAGGGCGCCCTCGAAAAGCCCAGGCCATGACAGCCTTTCTCGGAAGTAACCTCTCATGCAGTCCTGGGGAGGATTTGCTCAGAACTGGGGAAGAGGAAGCAGCAGCCGGGAGTCCGATTTATTCAGAACCAGTTTATGACGCCTCTCCTGAGACCTGCCGAAGGCGGCTTATCACATCGTGAAACAGCACAAAAAACAATAAAAGCAGCATTAAAAATATCAATCATAAACAGGCATGAAATCAGCGCTCCGTAGGGCCTCGTGAAGTGGGGCAATTCTCGGTGACTCTGGGTAGGATTCTGCCCCGGGGGATTCAGTTGAACCTTCAGCAAGATGGTTGCAGCTGGTGCTGGTCAGGCGAGCAGCTGGGTTAAAACCACGCCTTTCACCTTGCCCAATGGAACCCGCGGCCAGTTTGACCCGGCTTGGCTCTACTATTCGGGAATTCTCCAAGGGTGAGGTGGATCTGGCCGGTCGGCTTGCCTTTCTTGCGGCAGCCGAGTTTGGGGCTTCATTAGCCTTGAGAAGGGGGAGGCGTCGGCGGTGGGACCGCTGGACCAGAGTCATAAAATGCTCTTGCCCACAGATTGGCTGTGGAAATTGACGGAGCGAGGACGGAGTTCTCGGACTAATCGCGATTTTCGGCAGGGAGATTTATTTATTTATTTCTCTCTCTCTCTTTTTGCCCCCAGGATCTTTTGTTCGCAAGTCAAAAGCTAAATTCGGATTCCCTGACTCCACCAGAGAACTCACGTTTACACTAAGATCCTGAATAGAGATGGTCGGCTAAACTCACTGATTTGCTTTCTTCAAAGTTTTCCCAGTAGGGGAAACCCCGTAGAATTACTCAAACCTTCAGAATCTACATTTTGGGCACTGAGCTGATTAATGTTCAGCCCGATCCCACAGGTTTATCACAAGTAACGTTAACCACACTCAGTAGGGACTTCTCACAGGTAAACATGCGAGGAACGGCGACCCCGCTTCCAGCATCATCAGCATTCCATTGGTTTCAAAGGTAGGTGAGTTTAGAGTCCAGGTTGAAAGCGTGATCCCAGCAAACTGATCTGAACAAAGCCCCACTGTGTTCAATGAAGCTTATTCCTGGGTTAGCATATATAGAATTGCTGTCCAAGTACTTTTAAGGACTGAGAATCTGTACACTTTGGAGCAAACCCAATAAATACCGATGCATCTCCAAATGAACGTGATAGGATGGGCTAGGTGTCCTTTATTTAATTAGGGTTCAATCCCTTCGGCTTCGCATGTATCTGGCAGCAGACACATCCACTTATTTTCAGTAAATAAACAATAACACTCTTCGATCGAAATTAGCAAGGTTTATTAATAGGACTTGCAGAAACTATGTGGTAGTCGGTGCAGACAATTGAAATCAATAAGATTGCTTTGATACAAGAAAGGCATTTCGAATTGGAGTGGGGGGGATCTCATTAGAATCGGCGTCTAAATTGGTTTGCTGACTTTATTAGTATAGAAGGCTTCATTGCTAGCAAATAACCGTGCATTTTCAGGAGAATATACAACTCTCCAAGATGTCTGTTGTTCCGATCCCAAACTGGATATGACATCTTAATTATTTATTACCATTGGAGTTAGCTGTTAGTTAGTAGTCAGTTGTTAAACTTTATTTTCTAGACTTCTCTTACTTTCAAAAGTCAGTAACATTTACAAAGAATTTGGACTGTAAATTCTGGCCAGAGTAACATGGAAGAACCACTGTGGGATTTGCTTGAGCACCTGAGCTTTGGTGGGCCCAGACCAGATTCAAAGGGCTTAAATCCAAGCCACTCTCAATTGAGTGGCAGAGGCGGCTGTGGATTCCCTTTGATCTATTACTACATTTTAAAAAAATCAGTCCATCCATTGTATTTTCTTTTCTGCTGGGAGCTTTATAAAACCTTTGCTTGCCTGCAACAAGGTGTCAGTAATTCGGTCTAGAGGCGCTGACCTTTGCTTAGCTGAGTTGGCAGCCGCAGAGAGCCAGGCCACCCGATTTTACTTCCCCAAATGTGGGTAGTCATTAAATTCTAGGGGAGTCATTCTAGGGGAGACATTAATGTACTAATGCCATGCGAAGCCCACCGAAGCGCTGAAGGACCTACTAAATTTCACGTGACAAAAACACCTCTCCCTGACCCACATATGTGGTCTTAAGTTTCCTTAGCCCTCCCCAATGTGACCTGTTTGACCGAAGTTGCCCTTCGTTTTTTATGGGCAGTGAATTCCTGCAAACCGAGTTAAGGAAACAAAAAATAAGCAAGTTGCTATTTAATAAAACACATAATACAAGCATCATCTCTCCTTAAAGGCCGGCAACAGAATCAGAAGCCAGAGAAAGTTCTATTTAGTTTTCAGAAGTTAGAGGCGCGATCCTGACGAGGTTAAGCTTTTTTGCAGCCCAGTGCTAGTTCAGAAATGCCTGTACTCGCTTTGTTCACTGGGCTTGCAGTCCGAAAAGCCCAGCGAGATCAACGAGGGAGAAAGCTAGGCTGAAATCTTCCACTGAAATAAACATGACTTTGAACGGCACATTGTTATTCATTCAGAAGCACCTTTTCGTTCAGTGGCACCTACTCTCAAGTAAGCTAATCTAGGTTCAACTTGGATGGGATGGTGTCCTAGATGGGTTGTTGTAAGACAACAGAGGTCTGTTTCAGAAATTTGATTCTTCCTTTAGAAGACTGCCTAGTTTATATCTTTTGCAAGACCAGTTCTATCACAAGCAATTTCATTTCTTTCGGTTTGATAGCCCAATCCTACACCCATCTGCCTAGGCTTTCTCCCCACCTCCCATTTCTGTGGGTCTTGGTTCCAAGTAAGGTATGCAGGGTGGCATCTAGAAATTGCTTTGTATTAAGACTTTCGGAGCTAAGAAAAGAAAAACAGTCTAGCAAGTTATTCTTGTCGGAGACAGCTTAGAATCCGCTTCATGTGTATAAAAAGAAGAAAATCAAGAAAAGCAGCAATTGGAAAACTTCCTGCTGGACTTGGAGGGAGAAAAAAGCATAATTGATATTTTCCACCCAAAGAGGGAAGAAACACACTAATGTTACCGTCCATAAATAATTGCCTGGGTGTTGTTAATAGCTCTAATTTTCCCTGCCCATTTGATGTGCTGCAGGTTTTAATATAGAGCACTTACTAATCCAATTAAAAGTGCACCTGGCCTGGAAGAGCTCTATAATTAGCAGGAGCATTTTTAGCTATTTCCACTGGAAAGGCGTGAAATCCTCTCCGCTGGGCTAATATGGGGGTCCAGGCATTCGTGGCTAATCGTTCGCCTGGAATGTGAACAGTTCCCGGGCAGATGGACGTCGAGGGACTTTGGCCCCCTCTGGGGAAACAGAGGAAAAACACAGCCCTGAGACTGCCCTTCCTCGGACCAAACAGCCGGGACGGGATCGGGACCCCAGGACTCACTGGTGGCTTGCCGAATGAATTGTTACGCGCGGCGGGGAGAAGTCATTCACGCCAAGGCGCAGAAAGGAGGCTGAGAATTCCACCGGAGGCGAGGTGGCCTATGGGGAGCCGGGAGGGCCGAAGCGGCCAATGGAAGATTTGCGAAAAGTTCCAAGAGAAATGCCCCCCTCTCTCCCCCATTGTCTTCTCTACTTGATTGTTTGATTCATCCACAATCTGGAGTGCATCCTGACTCAATGGCCTGGTGTTTGAGTTCACATTGCTAGCAAGGAGTTACAGAGCCAGCATCCCTTTCTTTCTTTCCTACCTACCTGTACCTTCCACTTTTCTTTCTTTCCTGCTTTCCCAGCGCTCTGGTTGGTGAGCAAATTCTGGATGCCCATGACACTCATTGCATTGTGCGCTGTGAAAGGGACGTCTGATAATGCAAGACGAGTATAGTCGGCAATTGGCCATACATGGCCCAGGAAGGAGGGGCCTTTGAGAACTGGCCAAGAGAGACCTCTCTTCTGTGTCTCCATGGAACTCACCGCTGGCCTCCTTCGGGGAAAAAAAAGGCGGTGAAAGAAACAGCGAACCTAGCAGTATTTTAAGGACTAACAGTTCTCGTGACTTCATCCGATGCAAGAAATGTTATTCTGCATTGGCGATTTCTTGCTTTAAAGGAGTAGGGAGAAATCTCGTGGACCCATTGGAACTTTACACAGAAATAACAGACTGTTCCTCTTGTATTTCGCAGTCTTTGAGCGCCACTGTTTACTTGCTGGTGTTTTTCTCCTGGTTTTTATGTCAGTTACCAACTGTTGCATGGGATGAAGTGGGCTCTAGTACCTAGTTCTAGCACCCTCTTCTTCCGGGTTGCTAAGGATGGAAAAGCCATGTATGCCGCTCGGAGGTCCTTGGAGAAACAGAGGGATAAACATATGCTAGCTAAATAGGTAAAGGTATCACAAGATGTCTTGTGTCTTTTGCTGCAACAGGCTAACACGACTGCTTTTCAGAAGAGGTCTGTCATGCATGGACTTCGATGAACTTCTCCCTTTAGAAAGAGCAGTCACTCTCAGTTGGTCAAGCTGTCTACGAACCATTCCAAATCCTGTTCAGGTCGATAGCGGAATTTGTTCTAATTGTTCCGGATTCCAATCAAAGGCCTAGACAAGGTTGCATCACCGCTTAGATCTTGTGGCTCTTTCTTACAGGCCCGGGGAAATGCTGATTGACACTTTGGGGTCAGCCAGTATTTTTCCCCAGGCCACTTCGGCAAGGGATTCTGGAGTGGTTTTTTTTTTTTTGACCATCTTCTGGGCCTGGAGCAGAGGTCACTGGGGACGTATGTGTTGGGGGGGGGGGGAAAGGATTTATGAAGTTTCTGCATTGTGCAGGGGGTTGGACTAGATGACACTGAAGGTCCCTTCCAACTCTATGGTTCTATGATTCTATAATCATAAGATTTTTCAGAAAACTCCTTAATGTATGCATGCGTGCGCCTACTGGGAAGTAAATTGTTACTGGGTCCAGACTCATCTTTAAAGGTACAAACAGTAGCTATAGGCCATTGGAGCAGAGGTCCATCAATGGCTATTAGCCACAGCGTATTGTTGGAACTCTCCGTCTGAGGCCAATGTATTTTTGGTGCTGGGGCGGGGGACAGTGGGAGGGCTTCTAGTGTCCTGGTCCCACTGATGGACCTCCTGATGCACCTGGTTTTTTTGGGCCACTGTGTGATACCGAATGTTGGACTGGATGGGCCATTGGCCTGATCCAACATGGCTTCTCTTAGATACTTATGGTTTGGGTATATTTTACTAGAAAAATATGCTACCCGTAAATATCTTGAATGTACTTTTTGATGACCGCACAAATAATTCAAGATTCTCTCCAGGTCATTATTTTAACACACACACTTTAAAAAAAAAATAAAAATGAGGCCCACTGGTTTCACTTTGAGAGAGGGGAGCAAGCCAATAACTCTCTCCCACTGAAATAGATGAAAATTTGGTTGCTAGAAATGACTGACTTGAGGAGCAACTGAGATCACTCGATATGGCGAATGGTTTTATCACAGACGTGGCATCTGAAAGACTAACAGAACGTGCCCCAACATGAACTTTTCCTGGGTCAGACCTCACTTCATCTTCGGCGATTTCTGCTGCAATATATTTTCATAGTCCTTTTAAAGGTGCCGCTGGACTTCTGTTTCATTTAGATACCGATAATAATTGAATTAGCTTTTCCTACCCCTGACGTCCCACCGATCGTGAGGTTTTGTGCCTGAGGTAAAATCCTGAACGAATCAAACCCCGGCTTTCTTGTAAGAGACTTCGGGCCAAGTATATCTTCAAGAACCGGGTTGGAATTCCAGCGTGCTGAGAGGACCTACCAGCCCGAGACCTTTTCCCCCTTTCCTTCGGAGGGGCCTAAAGAGTAATCATTCCCCAATGAGAAACTTCAGCCTCTCTTGCTGTGTGGAACTATTCAGGAACGTCGGGCTGAGCTTGGCCAGGTCGAGAGCGAAGAGATCTAACTGTTGGTTAGGCGGAGGGAGGTGTCCTCAAAGAGCGCAGGATTTCCAGAGCGGGCAACCAGCCCCCGCACCTAAACCCGCATGGCCAGGATCGTTAGGTCCTTTTGGAGCTTGGAACAGGGTTGAGTGAGGGCCGGATCCAAGAGAGGCCCTGGAATAGCCGCACTGCGCGCGATCGTCCCCTAGGTGAACAAAGAGGAGATTCTGTGGCCAGATCCGTCTACACAGCCTTTGCTCTCATACTTGGGATTTTGCTTCTCAAGCGATCAGGCGACAGCTCACGGGCTTGGAAGTAAATCCCATTGACTGTAACCTTTTCAAGGGCTTGTTTTAAACCCGCAGTAGTGGGTTGGACTTCAGTCTACTAGCCCCGCCCTGCAATAGCATCTGTCATTTACTTCCTGCCAACTTGGGGTCCCAGTAAGGCTTAACTCTGTCCTCACTAAGGCCATTAAAATAAATGCGTAGGTGTATAGGATTAAAGTTTGCATTGGATGCACAGCTAACACAGACAATGGAATTGGTGTCTTCATACGTTTAGGATCGGGGAATTTCCTCTGCAAAGTTTTGCGGTGCAATCCTAAACAGAGGCACAACAGCTGTTGAAGTCAAGTTGCAACTGTATTTAGGATGGCAGCCAATCCCACGCCTCTCTCGGTCAAACACATGTATTTGGATTTAAGACATTTTGGGGGCAAACGGATGCTTCTGTATTGGGCGTCAGGACAGGTTTTGCGTCAAGACAGCGATGGGCTGATGGATTGCCTCTCCAGGGAAGAAACTGAGACTGACTGTTAAGGGCATCAAGGCGCAGGCCCGAGTTTCTGTTACTTAGGTAAAGCTTCAAGCAAATATAGATTGCTTAATATGATTCCATGAGGTCACTCTGGTCTCCGTGACGTGTGGCTCCTGATTCTCTCTCCCCCCTCCCCTTTGTGGGGGGAGGGGGCACCGTCCGAGGCAATGAGAGATCCCACTGGAGTGTAACTAATAGCAAATAACAACCATTTTCTTTCTCAAACGGCGCGAGACGGCGAAAGAACATATCACATTTACAGGCTCTTTCTCCTCACTTCTCCTCATCCCAAGACACTCCACGGAAATCCATTGGAAGTCGATTGCTGGGGATCAAGACTGAGCGCTGCTGCTGCTGGATTCCCGTTATGTTCTGCGCTGCAGCAGGGCGCCCGAGTTCTCTGCTTGGAGGAGGGCGGCCTTGAACTGATCCTAGTAGCCCTTCCTTGGACGCTCCCCGCAGGCCAGCGGGGTTCTGGACCTCGCAGTCCGGGCGGGGCGGGGGACATATCTCCGGGGCGCCCCAGACTTCCTTAGCGGGTCAAACAGCCAAGCCGAGTTGCCACACAGAATACTTCGGTGTGGTCCACCATTGGCAAGACTCCCGCAGGTTCCTATCCCCTTTGCCTTCGAATAAGCTCTATCCCAGGCTCCGGAAGGAAGATGACTGTCCCCAAGTCACGGAACCTGAGATGTCCCCCTCCCCAGCCTCAAAGCCAGCCTACCTGTTTTGCGGAACAAACTCATTGCACTGAATTTAGTTTCAAGTAAACAGGATGTTGAGCCTTTGATCGGCTCAGGGCACCTGCAATCCTATGTTAAGTAGGCCTACTTGGAAATCCTGCTCCCCCCCCCCTTCCATTTGCAAATCCTCCCGCCTTCCCTGGTACCTGCAAATAGTAGGTTTCTGGCAGGACGTCTCTCTCCGACTCTGGGAGTTTTGGGCAAAGGCCACCCCCAGACCCGGCCAACTGAAATGACGCTGCCTGAGGGCTCCCCCGAAAGCTTCATCGGGGTGGGGGTGGGGTCCCGCCATCAAGCCACCCTCCATAACAAAGAGAAAGAAAGCGAAAAGGGAGGGGGGGGGAAGTAGAGAAAAAGACGTTTGACTTCTTATGAAGAAAGTTCCGCGTCTGTAGCGTCAAGAATATTTGATTTAGGTGAACATCTGATTTACTTTAATCTGTAACACCTCCTCCACTCCATTTAAAACGTCTACAGGATACAGGCTTGGGTTTCCCGACATTCTCTGAAAACCCCCCCTTCTCTTTTTGGCGGAAGGAAGGGGAGGGGAATTGTACATCCGGTCTGTTCTGAGAAAGTCGAAAGCTGGCCCATTACTTTGCGCTGTTAGGATTGGACCTGATGTTTAAAAATGACACGCCTCCTCCCACACCGTAGAGGGGAGCAGCTCCCCACCCTCAGCGGGGACGTCAGCTTTTCTTGACTTCAGCTTTTTTTTTTTTTTACAATCTGATCCAAAGCAATTAATAAATTGTGATGCCAATCTTTTTTCTTTTGTTAAAAAAATCAAGATTTCTTTGAGGAGGAGACAGTCTCCTAGTTCCTTTCAAGTGGAGGCCTCTGGTCCATTAAATAACTGGCAACCCCATCTTGGTTCTTGGAAGTAAATCTCATCGAGTGCATTGGGGCCAATCGCAGCCCAAGAAAAACCTTCACAAGTTGTTTCTTCTTCTTATTTTCAAATCTGAAACCTTTCAGAGCCACGCTTACTTTTTAATGCCAAACCGATGCCTCCAGAGCACAGAATGTTCTGCAAGGCACATTTGGAATCTCTGTTTATACAGTTTTCTCCAAATATGTAAAATATATCCCAATGATCTAATGTCAGGAAGTGGGACTTGAGATTCAATGGTCGAAAGTCTTTTTAACCAATAAACCAAAACGTAAACGAAAATAAGTGTGGAAGTTATCTACACGCATACTTAAAAAAAATCTTAATAATTGGAGTCTCATAATCTCTCTACAAACTTCCATAACTATTCGGAAATCTTTCTTCCCTCCATCAAAATTCTCTTATGTTGTCAAACATTGGCAAAAACCTGAGACACCTTTCTAAGATTTTTATTTGCTGTACTATAACCGAGATTCTCAAAACGGTTTTCGGTTCTAGGACAGAAAATGATAAGCAACTTCTTTCCCCCCTTTCTTTTCTTGTGATTTTTTTCTTAAAAAAATTCAAATATATCAGAAAGTTGGGCGGGGGGTGGTGGACCTTAAGCTTAAAACTCATTGTTTCCTCTGTTTCAAAGGAGGGGGGGGGGACCTGAACGATTCTCATCCTTTTGATTGATTAAGGTCTTGAATAACTTGAGGCTCAAGAGTGACAGTCGCTGAATAGACTATTGCAAATAAAGAGCACTGTGGAAAGCCGGCCTGGCACTTCAGAGTGTAAAGGGGGCGAGTTTGCTGGCACTTACCAAGTTATAAATAAAGGGACATGCACAATGGTACCTTCTTTAAAGACAGACACTCTTTACAACACTCCTGGCGTCATATCCTGCTGTGGTCACTTTAGCTCCTAGTCAGTCTTTTTTTTTTTTAGAAACTCAACTTCTTTTATTTTGGTTTTCTCCCCCAGCACTTTAGTTTGAATGCTACAATAAATTCCTGGGAACAGCCGCCTCTTAGCAAGATCCACTTGAAGGCACGGCAGACAGACACACAGAGGAGCGTGCGCGGCTCTTATCTGTGCGCCTCCCGACGCTCTCCCTTCCGCGCGTGCAGAGCAGCTCTTGCTTGGCTTGGAGAGCGCGGATGGCCGTGGGGAGAGCGCGGTTCGCCTTTCACGGCAGATCATCTGAGGAGGGAGCGACCCAAGGCTTTCCCCTCCTCCCAGTGCCGTCGCAGCTTTGGAAAAGTTTCCAAACGGGGAAGGGTGGGGGAGGGAGGAGGAGGGGAGCAGCGAGGTTTGCTGGGTGCCAGACACGCACCCAGGGGGAAGCTTGTCTGGAGGGAGGAAGACAAAAGAGCGTCTCGAGAGGAGCGCTGGAGTTTCTCTTTAATTTCCAGCACTTCCAGCTGCACGTTTACAACCTCCCAGCAAAGGGGCGGGGGGGGGGGCAGAGAAAGGCGCTGACTTCCAGCAAGGCAAGAGGCTGGCCACTTCCTCATTGTCCTGTCCTCCTCCCCTGTGGCATTGTGCCAGGAGAGGTTGTAAAAAAGAATGCCCCGTCCGCCCGCCGCCCCCGCCCGCGCCCTCCAGCCGCTCTCCTCTCCCCTGCCCTGCTCCTCCCGCGTCTCCCCCTGTCCGGCCATTCTCTGAAAGAAAAGACACTTCATCAAGGCAAGGAGGCGAGGCGAAGCCCGGGTCACACTCCTCCACCGGAGCCCTCGATTGTCAGGATGAGAAGAGAAAGTTGGCGCCTCCGTCCAATCAGCGCCTGTCTTCTCCAGACGGGACAGTCTCCCGCTGGCCAATCGCGGCGCAGGGATCCCAAGAAAGCTTGGGGTGAAAGAACTAATAAATACTCCGGAGCCGAGTCCCCTTTCACTCGCGATCAACAACAGGAAGGAATCCTTGCCTGCCACTCAAGGCCAGTCCCTATCAAAGTGAGCTCATCCCGCCAGAGGGGCCAGCTAGCGCGCGGCTCTCCGGCCAGCTGCTTCCGCGGCGGCGGCGGCCGCAGGTCCCTCTGCTTCGCCAGGCAAAACTTCTCTTCCTTTTCTCTCTCTCCCAACCCCAATCTCCGGCAGCCCCTCTCTCTCCCTCTGTCACCTCTCTGCTGGGAGAGAGCGAATTGTACTGACAAACAGAAAGGACAAACGATCTTCCCTCCCCCTTCCTAGACTTTCCCCCTCCCCCCACTTTTGGCTACACCGATTTTGGCGGCTGTTAGAACTTTCCTCCTTATTTTGTGCGGATCTCTTAGCGGAGTTTTATCTTGTCCCCTCTGCGCCCCCCGCGCTCCGCAGTCTCTGGATATAATAAGGTTAAGCTGCGTCCAAAATGACAACTCTGGCTGGAGCTGTACCAAGGATGATGCGACCAGCTCCCGGGCAGAATTATCCCCGCAGCGGGTTCCCACTAGAAGGTAAGGCCGTCGAGCGAGAGAGCGGAGAAGGGGATTCTGGATTTGCGCGAGGCCAAAGTGTGTGTGTGTGGGGGCCCTTGTGACAGTGGAGCTGGGGGAAGAAGTTGGAGGAAATGCATGCCTGTGGGGGGAAAGTAGTGAATAAGAACTTCAGAAGACTGAAAGGTTTGGCGGGTAATCTGACTCGCAGGCAGGTGCCACTGAAATTAACGGGGTTTATTTCCATGTAAATCCGATTAGGTTAGGACTAGAGGTGGGAAAACAGCACAGAGCAGTACCCTAAAGGTCCCTCACCTCAATAGCAGCATCTACAACGGAGAGATACTCGTTTTTGTTACCTTTTTGGAAATAAAAATTTCCGGGATCCAATGACATGAAGGCAGGTCATCCGTTCTCGTCAATTGGCTCCATTCTTTCCCAAGTCAGTTTCACTGTGGTGGAGTTAGTCTCGGCGTCTACTTGGGCCAGGATATCCTCGCAGATGAATGTATCAGGGTCCCCGACTGCAAATTTTAGTCCATGGATGACTCCAAGAAATCCAAACCCGTGGCAACTACCCTTGGTTTAAGGACCAATGAAAAAGAAGGACCTACTTTTGGTCGTTATTTTGCCTTCTTTGCGGACAGGAGCTGTTGGGACACCTACTGTCAGCCCCATAAAACAGGCACTCCTGGTGCTACTTTGCTGTTACTTTTACTCCAAAAGGAAAAACGAGAGCTTTACAGTCATGTTGAATAACTTCCTTGAAATCGCTTGTCCTTGCCACGCAAACCCTGCCTGTTGCCAAGCTTTCCGTCCTTTCCCACGCAACACCACAATTTGTCCGAAGCCTGCAGGTGATAACTCCTAACAAAACCAGTCAGGATTCGTGAGGACCTTGGCCATGTGAAGTAACCCTGCTGGTCGACTCCCTGAACCTTCCAGAGAAAACTGCGGTTTCTCTTTTCCCACCACCCCCATTTAAAACAAAAGCATTTGATCGAAGTAGGAGAACATCCCTGTCCCTACTTGGAAGGGATAGAAAAGAAAGCAGGTGAAACTTGCAAGGCAGCCTCTCACCAAGCCTGGGTGGGGAAACTTTATGCAGGACAAAACAACGTGAGAACAAGACTGTAGAAATTGATTTAGAATAGGATGGATGGTTGGCAGACATCGACAGAAATATGGTGGGGGAAGGAGCGAAACGAACTAGCAAACCAAAATATATGCTGCTAAATTCAGATCCCGGTTTTCCATCTAAACCCAGATGTTCCCAATAACACAACCATATGACATTTTATAAAGTCTTCATGGTACGATTTTCCCTTCCCTGCGCAGGCTATACATTACAGCCCGTCCTAGTGCACTACGCACAGTAAAGTTTTCTCTGGTTTTAAATTATCTATTTAAACGTATATAGATAGGCATTGTCCAGTAAAAGTCATTTCACAGATGCCAGCGAGCCCCCTTCTTCTCCGAATACTACAAAGCAAAGCCAATTACTGGGAGGGGGGAGGAACCTCATTTTTTTCACTTTCCCAAACCTTTCCCCTTTTAAAACATAAGAGTCTCTCTCCCACAGGCATTTCAGGAGGGACACTATAGCCCTGTTAAGTAGAATGCCTGTTTTCCTTTTGTGGGGAGAAGGAGTAATTAATAAGAGGAATCAATTTATAGTGGGCAACCAGCCCCAGATGTCAACTTTGGCATGTGTGTAGAAGTTTGAAACTCTGTCTAAATGGAGAAATTGATTAGACAGACACCCGCTTGTCATTGGAATAAGCCTCCATTGACGGGAATGAGTTTCTTCACACTGTAAGAGTAAGATCGCATAGGTCCACTCTACAGATCCAAAATAAACACTACTTATTGGTTTAGTCACTTCTTCGATTAAAACTGTTTACAATTCTCACTTCGCTCAGATCTATTTCTTGAAAAGAAAGCCACACTTTTATCACTCCTTATCTACTGGCCTTGAGTAGGAGGACCGAGAGGGTGAAGAGTGTTGTATTAACACGGGTTAATTGCTTCCTGTCTTGAACATAAGCGCTGAAAGCTCCAAGGAAAAGCGTTCAGGGAGGATTCCCACCAACCGTGTCGGGGCCAGAGCTGGAGCCGGTGGGAATAGGAGTGCCTCTGTGGGCGTTGTGTGAATCGGCTCTCTGGGTTCTCGGTTTTGGGCAAGCTGCCTGGCCCGCTCCGAATCGGCCTTTTCTCCTTCCTTTTGTCTTCCAGTGTCGACTCCCTTGGGCCAGGGCCGAGTCAATCAGCTCGGAGGCGTTTTTATCAACGGCAGGCCTTTGCCCAACCACATCCGCCACAAGATCGTGGAGATGGCCCACCACGGCATCAGACCATGTGTCATCTCACGCCAGCTGCGAGTGTCACACGGCTGCGTCTCCAAGATCCTCTGCCGGTACCAAGAGACCGGCTCCATCCGGCCCGGGGCCATCGGGGGCAGCAAACCCAAGGTGAGGAACAGGCGTTGCAGCAGCCTCGGATCCCAGGGAGGGAAGGCCGTGGCCAAAAGGAAGCACAGCTAAAAGGAGGGACCGGAAAGTGGACAAACTCCCCGCGCAAGTCTGTGGACACTTCGGAGGTTCTAACCTGGGGCCGTGGTTGTGAGGAGGAAGGGGAGCGGAGTGGGTGGGTGTCTGAATTACCTCATCCAGGGTACGGAACGGCCAGGGCCCACCTGTGTGTGCCTTGCCAGAACAACAGGCCTGGTGGGAGAGCAGGAGAGTGCGGGAGCAACAGGCGCAGGTTCCCCGCCAAAGAAGAAGCAGGTCTCCCCTTGCCGCCCTTTTTGGATCTTTCTTTCTTTCTTTCTTTCTTTCTTTCTTTCTTTCTTTCTTTCTTTCTTTCTTTCTTTCTTTCTTTCTTTCTTTCTTTCTTTCTTTCTTTCTTTCTTTCTTTCTTTCTTTCTTTCTTTCTTTCTTTCTTTCTTTCTTTCTTTCTTTCTTTCTTTCTTTCTTTCTTTCTTTCTTTCTTTCTTTCTTTCTTTCTTTCTTTCGTTTCTACGTCATTCCTGGCCATTGGCTTCCTGTTAGTAGGCTTGGCTCTGCCATGTAGTTGCCATCGGGGCGGGAGTGAGGGGAGAGGACAGCGATTGCGCCCTGGCACATGTGATAGATAAGATACATGTCTCAGGATGGGGTGTTCTCATTTACGTCTGCAAACAGAAAGGACAGAGTGCAGGAGAAAATGTTACTTCTAGAGGTGAATTCCTCTCCTTTGTAGAGGCAAGACAAGGGTGATCTGTGCAGATCACCCCGGTTCCGCTTGCTCCCCTTCTCCCCATCTCATCCTGGGGTTTGCGGCGCTCCCCCCAAATGCTCCCCCCCCTCTCGTGTGTAGACCTCCCTCAACGTGAGGCCTGGGGAGGTGGGAGTTCGGGAAATTAAACTCCAGGCTGCACAGCGGCGTGCCAAGCTTTGGGATGATGTTGGCGGGATCCCCGGGAGCTGGCGGGAGGGGGAGGCAGTGTTTGCTTTTGGCCCAGAACCAGTTCAGAGCAGCCCTCCTGAAAGGGGTGATGGTGCCGTCGCCGGGCCTTCCGGGTGACTGATGAAGCCAGCTGGACTCACCCAAGCAGCCGGCCTGTTTTCAAGGTGCTCCTGGACTGCCGTTTTCTTTAGGTGTTCTGAAAGAAATCTGAAGTTGACCAGGTCGGGTTTCCAAATAGCATTTTCGGAATAATTGCGTCAATGTGCGATAAACAGGGCATCGCGCTTGTACTGGTTTAACTTGGCTCCGGAAATGAGCTCGGGTGCCTGCGGCGCGGCCCTGACAAGGACGCCCCACGGAACTGACCTCCCTTAAGAGCGTGAGGGCTGAGCGGCTTAGGAGCCACCTCGCTCTCTCCCCTGCCTGAACAGGCCGAGCTTTCCCATGCAACAGATGGAAAGCAAAGTTGTGATAAAGGTTCTACTTCCAAGGCAATGTGCGAATCGGCTGCGCATCCACACGAAGCATTTCCCCTGTCCTGTGACACAGAATTCCCCACACAGTTTATGTACAGATTTTTTTTTTTTTTAAATGCAAAACAGATACTGAGGCCTAGGGTCATGTCCCTCTGATGCAGTTTTCTACCAAAAAGTTAATTCTCCAGCTTGGAATATTCTGAATTTCGATTCTCTTCTCTTTCTTTCTCTCAGCCTTTTAACATTATTGCTAAAGGTAAAGAACTAAGCAGACTTCAGAAGGGCAATATAAGACATGGAAAATCACACGTCTGTGTGTGCTTGTGTGTGCTGTATGTTTTCTATAGATGCTTCAAATAAAAAGGCACAATATTAATTTTTAAAGAGGTTTAAGTGCAGCGTTAGCGGAATGCCCCGGAGTCTTCCCTGAGCCAAATAGCCCCCCCCCCCCCCCCGGTCTCCCTGGAATATCAGAGGAGGCGCCTCGGCGCTGTTGCTCTTCTTCGGCAGTTTCGACGCTGGCTGCTGCTGGACTCAAGTTTCAATGAACTTTTTGGCATTTTGAATGACGTTTTGTTGTCTCTTTAAAGGGATGCGTTGGGGTTTTTCTAAACCATCGATCCCCTCCCCCCATTAAAAACAAACGGAACTCTCTAACATTGCTTGGGAGAAAGTCCTATTGGGTATAATGGAATGTGTTGCCAAAGTTGGGGCTTCGGGACAGGGCTACCGGATTCTTTTCCTCTGAGCCTATTTTCTGCTACCCTTTTCTATTGCGGGCCCCGATCCTTCATTTTTATAGGGAGTGAGGCCACTTTGAACGTCCGGTCCTGGGCTGTTTAGCCGTCAAATTGCCACTCCGGGGTCTACTTGGAAAGGTGAAGAGCTGAGGAGTGGTCGTGAAGCGAGGCTGGATTTTTTAATCTTAACTTTTAAATCACTGCTTATACAACTCTTGCAGATTCGACCAGTTTTCAATTGTATGTTCTTTTCTCTCTCTCTTTATTTCTTGACAACGTGGGCAAACTTTTTGTTTCTTTTTTGGCTCGTTTGCATTAAAGCAGGTGACGACGCCGGATGTCGAGAAGAAGATCGAGGAGTACAAGCGCGAGAACGCGGGCATGTTCAGCTGGGAGATCCGGGACAAGCTGCTGAAGGACGGCGTGTGCGATCGGAACACCGTGCCCTCAGGTAAATAAGCCCAGGCCGCCCCGGGGGTTGCGCAGCTGTCCGGAGCGGAGACCTGGCTTGACTTCCACCGCTCCAGCGCCTTCGTTCGCCTTAGAGGGAGAGAAACGGCTTCAAAAACTATGGGGCACCTGGGCCGATTCTTTGGCAATCCTGCAAAACTCGAGCCTAGCCCGACACTCGATTGACTCCTTCTCTTGAGATCAGTCGGAGAGGTCCTCCCGAGCCATGCGCCGAGCCTAAGCGGGTTTACTCGCGAGTCAGCCCGGCAGAATTTAGTGGGACTTGTTTCCAAATCAGCTTGCTAAACCCCCCCCCCCCCCCCAAACCCCGCAGAACGCGAGTGCTCTCCGGAAGGTCTTTTCCGTCTCGGGAGCACTTTTCCTTTGCAAGCCAAGGGCCTGGCCCGGGGACTCGGCCGGCCTGCGGGACGGTCCTTCTGCGTTTCATCTGCTGCAGCCCCCTTCGGAGACATCAAACGGCGCTGCTCGGAGCCTGCGAGCTTTTAAGGTCCCGGCTTGGGGCCTTCTGCGTGTAAGAGGCGCTTTATCTTATAGGCACGAGATGAAAGGGACGCGGGACAGGGCTCGCCTGGCGTCGGGGGAAGCGCGCGCGGATTCTTTTATGGAGGTTTCCCCGGCGCTGCGTTGTAAAAGCAGCAAGAAGACAAGTGACCATCGCGGCTTGCCATTTCCCCCGACTTCATAAATCCGGATGATCCGATTAATCACCATTTAAGCAGATGTATATAGCATGCGGGGTGGGGAGCTGGGAAGGTTTGTTTTTAATTAAAATCCGACGGCATCGCTTTCTCTGTCCTCTCTCTCTCTCTGTCTCTCTCTCTTTTGCTCTTGAGAAGGCTTTCCGGAGACAGGATTGTTTAGCAGGGGGGAATCTGGAAAATATAAGTCCTTAACACAAATTGGCACAATTTATAAAGAAATAAGGACCCCCGTACGATGGAAATGGAAAGAGCTTTTGCATACATGCAATCCTTTCTTCTGGTTTTCCACGGGGCTCATTCTTGCTTGCTTGCTTCATTTTTAAAATGGTCCATGGCTTGTAGGGAGAGTATTCGCAGTCTATCCCACTCATAAACTTTACTTTTGACGGCCTTTACTTTAGATGTGAGGGCAATCTTCTCAGATAATGGAGGGGTGGAAAATAGCACGTGGGGGGGTGGGGATGGAGCATTGTCAGCATTGTCTTACAGAACGTCGATTCTGGAAAGGAATCCTTAGGTGATTCCAATGCAATATATCTGCACGATGGCGCGCGGGTTAGACCGCAGCATTCCAGGCAAGTTTCCTTAGCATAGTTAAGGGAAGGTTTCAACAGTTTGATCCTCCATCGGTCTTGGTAGGTCTACGTTTTCGATAGATCCAGGCTTTCGATGTAAGTTGGGGCAGGCTCCAAACTTGTATAAGCACCTAAAAGTAAATCCTACTCTGACCTATGGGAATGAAATCCGATTGGGTGCTCTTACATCCCCCTCCTCCACATACTCTGAACTGCGGCTAAGAATCAGTGATCTGAACATACGGACTCAATGGAACTTACTGCTAAGTTTGTGTGCCAGTAAATAATTATGTTTAGGAAGATTGCACCGATTTTGTTTGAAATGAGAACTTTGGTCTCACCAGCTTAGAGATTCTGATTTTCTGACCACCAGTACATTCATTACCGTTCACTTCACAGACTTCGGCCCAAGGGATGATTTTCTTTTCTTTTTAAAAGCCAACCAGTCACTTTACTCAGACCAGGGGGAAGCACAAGGAATCAGACTCGAGTTTTCTAGGAACAAACCCAACCCTGGTTTTAGTGAATCTCACCAGAGCTCCCTCCTCTCCTCTCAGGTTCTTTTCACCTTCTGTTTCACGTCTGTTTTGCCTTTTTTCTCTTTCCATAGTGAGCTCCATCAGTCGTATTTTGAGAAGCAAATTTGGGAAAGGAGAAGAAGAAGAAGCAGAACTGGAGAGGAAGGAAGTGGAAGAGAGCGAGAAGAAGGCCAAGCACAGCATTGACGGCATCCTCAGCGAGAGAGGTAAGGCCCGCAGATCTCCCCTTAGGCGGAGTGAAGTGGCTGAGATGATTTCTGTTCATTAAAAACAAACAAACCAGGCGAGGGTGTATACCGGTATCAGAGGCTGATCTGAGCTGCCAACCGGTCTTCCTAACTAGATTTCTGCAGGAGCTTTATGGAATTCAGCGACAGCACCTAGAGAGGGCGTCTAATGCGTTTTACACCCGGATTTTTGCTATTCTTACACAGTAAAAATCGGATGTAAAACGCATTAGTGTAGTGTGAATTCCAGACTACCGTCCCATTTCTATTTTGCCACTTGGCTCTGAATAGGGAAAAGGCAAGGCTATCCAATATAAGGAACCTACTTGCGTGGGGAAAGCCCCACTGAAATCAACGGAATTTACTTTCAGGTTGGAAAGTATTCTGACCCCTAGGGCCAATAATGTTATTTAAGGGGCAGTCCCAGACAGGTCTACTCAGAAATAAGTCTTACTTTATTTAGTGGGGCCTACTCCCAGGAAAGTGCTCTTAGGGAGTGCTCACTGCCTTGCCTTCCTTGAAAGATGGCAACCCTAGCCATCGGCAGATCTGGTTAAATTGCAGCATTTCCTTTTTCAAAAGTCAGGTTGCCATTTCAGAGCTGGGGACAGTGACTACTATACAAAGCACTTTAAAGTCCCATGGAAATTGGCAATAAGATCTCATCGGTTTCAGGGGCTTTTGCTCCACTCAGTATGTTCAGGATTTCAGGCTGCAATTCTAAAACGCTTAGTTTTTTTTTTTTTTTTTAAAAAGCCTCACTGCATAATGTGGGACTGAGTAGATAGGCTGGGCTACAAATTGTAAGACTTCTGCTTAGAAGAAGTAAATTTCCATATTGTATCGCGTCCTCGTCTTCAACAGAATTACTTGGAATTGGAAGTAATCCCTTTTGAAATCAGTGAGACACGGAGGACAGTCTTTTCCACATTTACCTGGAAGTAAATTCCATTGAGTCCTATGAGACCAACAAAGAATCGCAGCCATAAATACATGCGACTTGTCAGCACTGGAATCAGTATTTTGAAATTCATGGAACTTATTTATCACGGATGGGCACGGTACTGTGTAAATGAAAAGATATTGTATGTAGGTTTCCTTTAAAATTCCCGGTCTGTTGAGGTTTACATGGGAATAAGGAATCCCAACGAATCCCAGGCATTTTATTTCGAAGTAAGGCCCCTTCGGATCGTGACCGAAACTTGGGTTCTTTCAACATAGTTCTGTGGCAGTAAATCAAGTCAACTGACCGTCGTGGGGTTTACTTCCGGGGAAACATGGGTAGGCTTAGACTGCAATGCGAAGTCCCACAGTACGTGCATCGACGGCTGTGGCCAGTCTGAGCAGCAGGTCGCCTAGAAAAGCGGCTGCCAGTCTGAGTAGACCAGACTGACTTTGATGGACTCAGGGTCTGATTCAGTATGAGGCAGCTTCATAGACTGAGGAAGGAGGGACGGCGGTGTTGGGAGGGCGGACTTGAGAATCGGTGCTGGTCCACTCTGAGCTCTGCAGACTTGATAAAGCGGGCTTTAGAGCTGCAGTTTCAAGATGGATGTTGTGGTCGGCGGGTGAAAAAGGTGGAAACAAGCCCCCCCCCCCCCCAATTTCTGCCTTCCAAAGCTCACAATATTCAATTGGCCTCCTCTGTGGAGAGTTCGCGATCTGTGGAAAGAGGCTCGCAATGGGGGCAAAAAAGGAAGGCTGTTGTCTGAAGTCGTCGTGAAAAGCGGGTTGCTCAATCGTGTGGCCAGAGCTGTTCAGCCCCATCCCTTCTGTGTCCTGAAATCGAGCAGTATTTTGGGTTAGTCAAGCTGAAGTCATTAAAGAAAAAGAGGCAAAGGGGGAGGAGAAAGGGGGTGGTGGTATGAGAAGATCCTTGAGAGAAGGTCGCGATCCTGCCTCTTTCCCCCAAGGGCTTCAAGTCATAGGAAAGATTTCCCTCTCTAACAGGGGAAGTAGGCTAGTGCCCTGGTGAGGAAGGCGGATTTTGGCTAGATGTGCATCCCATTGGTTTCAGTGGAGCTCCTACGTAAATGTGTTTAGTTGCTGTAGTGCTAAAGTGCCCCTGTAGTTAAGATTAAGAAAGATTACGTATATACGTGTACAAATCTGGTTCTAGTTTAAAAGTCCATTGTGATCACTGGTTTTCTGCCTTGTTCCTTTTGTTCTCACAAGAACTAATAGTAGAAGCAAAAATAATAATAATCATTTTTTAAACAAGAAAAAACCTAATTAGACAAGAAATATAAAAAACAGCTTAAGAAATAGGTCTCAATGCACAAATCCTGTGTGAATGTTCTTCGAAGGAAGTCCCATTTCACTGAGATTTGATCACTGTTAAGTATGCGCAATACTTGCATGATGTGTGGAAACTAGGACAGTACGCATGCCACTTGGAGTCTCATTGAAGTCAGTGGGATGTACCTCTCATGCATTCCAGAGAGTCATGCAGATTTGTGTTGATTTCTAGTGGATTTGATTAGTAGTTCAACTTGCATTTTCCACCTAAATGGAGGAAGGAAACCTAATCCAGTTCTCTACAGGTTTCTGCCTGTTGCTAGTGGTTATAACTAGTTTTTCAAGACCTTGTCGCTTGGGTAAGCAGGCAGGCTGTTGCCAATGCTGGCTGACTTTGTTGTTTGAGGTTCCTCTCACACTCCTCCTCCAAAGCTGGCCCTGCACATCCACCATAGGCTCTGGAGAGCAGGAGACAAAAGTACCAAATGAGCTGGTCAAACATTTGTACAACTTTTCCAGCTTTTACAAAGAAGGCCTTCTATACACAATCTACACTTGGAGATGAACTTGGAAAACAAAGAGGGGAGAGTCCATTGAAACTCACACTTTAGCTTTGCCCAGACAAAGGTTCAGCTAGCAGCAGCTTGATGTGGACAAAAGAAGGCAATCTTTTTATAATTCAGGGAGAAAAGAAGAGAAAACAGGCCCCACAAAAGGCCCAGAAAAGACATTATGGTCTTGCAATGAGGGATGAATTATTCAATGAGCCCCAATAGCCAATGCTCTGTGGAGTTTTATGGACTCTCCACCGTGGAAAAAGTAGCTATTTTCACCTACAAAATGTTTCTAGCCTTTCTAGACAGCTAGAGATAACCGACAGCCATTCAGGATAGATAACTGAAACCATTATTTAAAAACTATAGTATCTCTCCGCATTGTCAAAACAAAGGAGATAGAAAGTGCCTAGCTATTGGAGTTAAAGATAGCTGCATCTTTATAGTGTTTAAATGTATTTTTTAAAAAATTGCACACATTTAGAGGCAGGAAAAACACTACCAGATTCATGGATTTTTAAGGTATTTGCATCTAATGTAGATTTCTACTTAATGGGAGCAAGCCTAAAAAATGTCTGCTCAAAAGTAACTTCATGTTATTCAATGGTGCTTACTCTCAGTCAAATGTCCTAAGAATTACAGCCAATATTTTTTACAACAATAAAATACTATATTATAGAAAATGAATGGGCTAAAGAAGAATATTTAATGACCAATACATTTTCAAAAAATGCAACTAGTTTTAAAGTTTATCCCGATGTTAAATGGAAATTATTGAGGTTATGTTGGTTTACTCTTACGGCATCTGAAATCTGAACACATGTATCTGAAAATAAATTCTGTTGATTTGAATGGAATTGAATTTTGGTTTGTAATCTTTTGGTGTTAGTTGTCTTTCTTTCTTTCTTTCTTTCTTTCTTTCTTTCTTTCTTTCTTTCTTTCTTTCTTTCTTTCTTTCTTTCTTTCTTTCTTTCTTTCTTTCTTTCTTTCTTTCTTTCTCTGTGGCATTTCATGTTTTAATATTTGCCTCCAAGTTACATTTTTTTTTGTTATGAGTTTAAACTATATGTTCAAAGAGTTTAATTATACCTACAATGGGGTTAATTGAGATAAAGCCTGCTATTTCTTTGTGAACATCAGATGCTATGATATATGATACTATACGTACTATGAGAACATCAGATAATGAGTTTCCATTCATTCAGAACAAAATCTTAAACTCATGTTCTCCAGAGTATAATTTTGTTGACTTTCGCTTAACATGTTATATTAACTCTAGTACTGATAAAAGCTACAAGTGTCAGTGAGATAAATGAAAGATCAACAATGTCCTAATTTTTTTAAAGGAAGTGTATCAGTAGAAGGGAATTTATTTTTGCTGTGTTTAATAATAATAGCTACTTATGATTCTGAATATTAAAAAGACACATTATGAGTGGTTTTATACTGAGAATGTCATGTGCCCATCCTCTCTTTAGGACATTAGCAGCAAAATGTATGCATGTTTACTTGGAAGTAAGTACTGGAGTTCAGTGAGATTCTCAAGAAAATGTGCATTGACTTTCAGTTTCCGCTTTCTTTCAGATGTCTTTAAATGAAGATTATATCCATTGGTAGGGAATGTTGTAACTTCTCATTTATCCAATGTTAGTAATATGAACAGCACAGGGTTTTTTTGGGGTGGGGTACAGTGACCTCTTGAATAATGCTGGTCACCCAATTTTCAGTAAGACGTGGCTTTCTGTAATTCCAGATATTTGTAAATAGTACTTTTTGGAATGAAATCAGTTTTGAGTGAGTTTTGAGAATCTTCTGAATATAATGGGTGGATAAATCTTTCATATTAATATTTGGAGTTAGAGATGTACCCATCTATGGGATAAATTAAATTTAAAACAGGGATGAAAAATTACATGCTTTTTCTCAAATCAGAATGGTATACTGATACTATAAAATGATGGTTGATTGAAACATTTTGCTTGTACAGTGTACTTATTCATTGCCACTTACTTAAGTATCTCTTTAAGAAGATATTAATTAAAGTAACCAATTAAAGATCTGATAGTGATATCAAAATTTTGACTGGTGAGGGAAGATTAAATAGAGATTTTTGCCCCCTTTCTGAGGGACTGACATTTTTTAGTGGCCAAAATACCTTGTTTACTTCATATGTGGGAAATCCATTTTCAAGTCCCTGACTTGTCTACAGTGGCAGGTCACTGATGTTAAATCTGACAGGACTGTGATATAGGAAAAAATGAAATCCACCACAGATTAAGGGCATAATGCCCAAACGATGAAGTATTTCACAATGTAAGAATTTGGATAACCCAGTCAAATAAGGCCCTAGATTTTATGATTATCAATCCTTCTGGGCATGGAACAGGGTCACTGGGGGGTAAGGGGGTGACATAGCAGTGAATTTTCTGCATTGTGCAGGAGTTGGACTAGATGACCCTGGAGATCCATTCCAACTCTATGATTCTAAGCCTTCCTGCTTATTTTCTTAGTAATGACATGTCAGAATAAAGTCTCTTTTTCCACATATTTACAGTGACCCAATTATTTACTTCCATGAATAAAAGATAAGAAAGTAAGACTGAAATATAATAACATTCAGGGGAGAACACCCCCAACTTACAGCGAACAGAGTTTTCCTTGTAAATTCCTTGTAAATGTTTCCCGCACCTCAGGCTAGCTTGTCTGCCTCACATTTCAGTCCTGAGTGATTTCAAAGAAAAGACTCATTCACCTGTACATCAGTAAAAAATGTATCACAAGACAAAATATGTGTTTAAGTGAAAGCATACACAAATTGCAACATATTGATTGGTATGGACTGGTGTATCTATATAAAAGTTGCATGTATAACCTTTAATCCAGATTCAAGATGATTTATAAGAAATCTTAAACATATTTAAGTGGAAATATGTTCCACTAGTTTGATCACAACCAATACTTTTATTTGCTGGAGCTCAAATTAAAAATAGGATTTGTGATCTGGCAACTTGACAGGGATTTGGCAGCTATTCAGCCTTTCAAAGTCACTCTATGGTGTAATTATTTTAAACATTCCCCTAAACTTGAGTCACATTTTTAAAAAGACTGTTTCCTATGAATCATAGAGAAGTTTGGTACTCAGAGACTTCATGCCATTTCATCTATGTACTTAGAAGCACCTCTCATCAGAGTGCATACTTTGTGTTTTTGGGACCCTGTTGCTGAAAATCTACCCATTACTTTTTCAGAATGTTTTTATTTTGTCTCCAAAACAATGTTGTCTGATATTCTTAGCAGAACTGCTTTTTGGAGTCTATTCCATAAATATATTCATTCCTACCTAGGACAGTTGCAATGTTTTCTGTGGCAGCAGCTGAATTTAGGCTTCAGTTTGTTCGAATGGATATTATTGATTGTGAACGTTATGCCAGGACATCTTTATTAATTATCAAAACTGGTCAGTTTGTCTTCTAGTTTCTACCATGATCTTTTAGATTGATAAATGACTTCTTGGTTCACCTAGGACCTTGGTTTAAGGCTGCTGTTGCCACATAGGATTATTATATGGTACATATATACTAACACACCAGTGTGTGTAGAGTCAGGGTGGTGCAGTGTTCAGAGTTTAAAGTGTCAGGCTAGGATGTGGGAAATCTGGGTTCATATCTCTTCTTGTTATGAAGCTTGCTGGGTGACCTTGGGCTAGTCACTTTCTCTCAATCAAAATCTCCCTCACAGTGTAGTTGTGAGTATAAAATAAAGAAAGGGTACCATGTATGTTTTCTGAGTTCTTTAGAGAAAGGGAGGGTGGATTAAAATGTAATAAGGGCCAGGGCCTTTTCAGTCTGGGCCCCTACCTGGTGGAATGAGGTCCCGCTGGAGATCCGAGCCCTGTGGGACTTATCTAAGTTTTGCAGGGCCTGTAAGACAGAGCTCTTCCACCAGGCTTTTAATTGATCCAGCGGATGTCCCCTGAAATCATCACTCCTCCCAGCACCTTATGCTTATGTTATGCTGAACATTACCAGCCTATATGTGACCTATGACTTGTTGCCAATGATGTGGATCATGGTTTTTGTCAATTCTGTAATTATGCGATTATCTATTTTGGATGTAGTTTGTTTGATGTTTTGTAAGGTTTCTTAATGTTGTAAACCGCCCAGAGCCCGCTTGTGGGATAGGGTGGGGTATAAACAAAAAATTAAATTAATATACACACCAGATGTTATGGAGCTGGTGATAAAAGTATAGTTTTGAGCTACATTTTTGAGTCCTCTTCAAGTTTTGCCTGAAGGCGGGCACTGACTAGGCCATTCTTGCCCTAGTTCACCACAGATAGCTTTGCCCCTGCATGTTCTGGAAGTCCAGGGGAAGGAGTGGATAGTTGAATGCCCCAAGTTAGGTGCTTGGCAGTTTTAAGTATCTGCAGTATGAGCCATACATTGTTGCAGCAATACTTGAAATATGGAACCTACTTTGCCCCATACTGCTGCCATAACACTTAAATGATCAGCACCATTGAGTCATTGACTTTGATTGGATGACAACTGTGTGGGAAGACCTATGTGATTGCCCTACTTATTGATGCTGGGCCATTAAATGTTAGGCTAATGGCATAAACCCCCAAATAAAACCCCTCATGTCACTGTAATAATTTGTAAAGGGCACCTATGTGAGGGCTGGAAACTGGTTATGACTTGTTCTGTTTCAAAAAAGTGAAAGCACTGCCTGAATCTGTTTGGGGAATTCTCAATAGGACTGAACATGGTGGTGGTAACAATACTTCCTTGAATGTCATATTGTCTGTGTTTTCTCTCTCTCTCTCCCATATCTTGTAAACGTGTAATTGTATTTAAGACATCATAAATTATGTTCTTCAGCCCTCTGTGGAGCATGCTCATAATTTCCCACTGTTCAAAGAAGGGGAAACACAAAATAGTGTGCTTAGCAATTGAGAGTCATATCACTGCCACCAAATGATTGCTGAGATTTGTGCAGACCTAGTCTACAAACAAATAAGTGGGTTCCAGATTAAATCAAGCTTGAACTCTCCCTAGAAGCAAAAATGATGAAAATGAGGGTATTGTACTGTGGTTACATTAAAAGAAGACAAGAGTCACTGGAAAAGACAGTAATGTCAGGAAAAGTTGAAGGCAGCAGGAAAAGAAGATCCAACATGAGATGCATTTACTCACTCAAAGGAAGCCGTAGCCCTCAGTTTTTAGGATTTGAGCAAGACTATTAATGACAGGATGTTTTAGAAGTCATTAATTCATAGGGCTGCCATAAGAGGAAAGCAACTTGATGGCACTTAACATACAGTCTACTGAACATGGGACACCTGTGTGTGCATGCAGTGTGTAGACTGACTCATCTGTTGCAGCAGCATGATGACTATACAGAAATAAAAGCTGGAGAAAAGATTTCTCCAAGAAGTGACATTTAAATGTGGAATGCATCATCCGTTTTGGAAACATGAAGGCCACTTGTATATCCCTGCTTTATTGTGTTTGCAGGTTAGTCCCCTTTCTCTCTGCTGCTAAGTTTGTAAGATGATGGTTTTAATAGAGAATGAAAAAAGAGACCAAACTTATGTCGGCCTTCTCACAGCCTATTCTGGAGCTTGTGCTTGGGAGACACTGCTGTTGCTCTTGCTGTTGTGCTGGGTGACTCCTCCTGTTTAGTGCCTGAATGGTACTCTCTGTTCTCTGGCCCAGTGGAATTGGCCTACAGGCATGGTCACAATGAATTGTTCCCCAGTCATGTGCGCTATTCCAAAGAGCCCGACTCATCCCAGCTCTCTACCCTGGCTTCAGTGAGAGAGCAATTCAGGCTGCAGCAGACTAAATTGCCTCCTTTCTTTCTCTCTTACTTTCATCTTGGACCAAGCCCTCCCTCCCCTCTCTTTATTTCTTCTCTGCCTGAGGCTCACATTTGAGCAAGTTTTTCATCCAGCCCTGTTTTGAAGGTGTGGGTGTGTGTGTGTGTGTGTAGAACAGAGGAGGAGAACAGTTTAGAGAAAAGAAAGATGTGAACACAAAAGCCCTACTCAGTCAGTAACTAAAGAGCTGATGCCGCCTCTCTAGCTGGGATGATGCTTTTCCTGTTTGTGAGTTTTGAGAAACATTTTTGCTCTGTACTCTAATGGAATTAGAGGACAGATGCTGACTGTAAATGGGACACGCGACTACCGGCCTCTAGCTCAAATATTTAGAAGCAATGTTACAATTACTGACTTCATATGCTGACTTTGAAGTGGATGCACATGATCTAAGGGGATGTTGGGGACAGATGGATGATCATATGTTTAGACTTTATTTGCTGAATATGGGCTTGAGAAAGTATAAAAATTAGGAGCGATTTGATGCGCAACTCTGAGCTGACAAATCAGATTCCAGAATAAATTCTAAGTCCAGTGGCACCTTTAAGACCAACAACGTTTAATTCAAAGTTTAATTAAGACCAACACAGTTTAATATTTAAAAATAATTAATTTCCAGTTTAATTAAAACCAACAATGATTAATTTTTCATCAGCTATCTTAAGCTCCACTCCCCTCCCCATTAATTTATAACTGAGTTTGAAAAGGTGGTGGAAAGTATGTCACATCGCACCCAGCTCATAGCAACCCAAGAGGGTTTTCAAGGCAAGAGACGTTCAGAGGTGGTTTGCATCCCCAGTCTTCATGATGACGTCAGGCTAGCCTGGTCATTAGAAGGCAAATCTACCATGCTATAATATTTCATCTAAATTGTTGAATTGGTCCTATCCTGACCATATTATTTTAATTTATTCCTTGCTTTGTTTTTTCACTGTATTTTAAACTTTTAACATACCTTTATCTTTTATATCCCAATAAAGGTTGTCTGTCTGTCTACTTGGCAAGACTGGCAAGTTCATCCTGCTGTGATCTTTTCTAAAAGTTTACTACTTGATATTTGTGTAGAGCTGTGGCAATATAGGGTGTCTGAAATGCCTTCATAATTCCCATTACATTCTCTATCAAGTCCGAAGTATTTCACACTGTCCTGTTTGATGCTTTGTAGTCATTCAGTATGACACTGCTTCTGAATACAGGGGCTGCTGTTAGTTCAATATTGCCAGGCTGCTGCTGGTTCAATATTACCAGTTTACCACAATCTTTCACTAATGCAAAGTTCTAGTTCAGCTATGGAATGGCAATGCAATGCCAGGACATGATACAGTCAAAACATTACAGTTGTATGTGTATGTATAAAAACGTAATGTATAAATGAAACATGATTCATGAAGCCCATGTATATATGTAGAATGTGTGTGTGTGTAACATATATGACAGAGACCCCATCTGCATTAAGATGTATACTCTGCTAGAAAGGGGAAAGGCATAGTTCAGGAGTTGTCAAACTGTGGCTTGGGAGTCACATGTGGCTCTTTCACACATAATGGATGATTACAGATTGGCACTTCGAGCCAACTCAGAGGCACTTTGGGCCAACTCAGAAATCGACCCAAAAAATCCTTCCACACACAAACATCTGCCACCCGTCCTTGTCCGTTGTCCTGTACTCACCCTGTCCTCCGACTTCCGCAGTGTGGCTCAAAAATCTACCGCTTCTGAAGTGGTAGCAAATATCTGAGCTGCATGCCAATCGCCTCCAGGGCGTCTGGTAGCAGAAGGGCCAAGTTAGGTGCCTTGGTGCTGTGTATTCACATATGCATGTGCATGCACACAACTACTGAAAATGTATGAAGAAGAAGATGAAGAAGAAGATATTGGATTTATATCCCGCCCTCCATTCCGAAGAGTCTCAGAGCGGCTCACAATCTCCTTTACCTTCCTCCCCCACAACAGACACCCTGTGAGGTGGGTGGGGCTGGAGAGGGCTCTCACAGCAGCTGCCCTTTCAAGGACAACCTCTGCCAGAGCTATGGCTGACCCAAGGCCATGCTAGCAGGTGTAAGTGGAGGAGTGGGGAATCAAACTCGGTTATCCCAGATAAGAGTCCGCACACTTAACCATTACACCAAACTGGCTTGGGGGAAAACCCCAAGCTGAGTGACAGGAATGGAGCGCAACAGCCGTCTGAAGACACCCATGTGTCCCCATAGACGGGATGGGGACACCTTGCGGGAGAGCATGTGGAGGCTTCAAGACAGCTCTTTTTCAGCTGTCCTAATTTGGGACGTGTCCCATCCACCCCCAAATGCCCGTCTGTTATCACTCATTGTGTGGCTCTCAAAGTCCTCCCCCACCGCATCAGCCAGTGGCTTGGAAAATGCATTTAAAGTTAAAGTTGCTTTCTTTCCACCTCTCTCCCACCCCTGTCCATCCATCCATCTATGACTTTTTTTGAGCAGGAATGCAATTCTGGCTGGCTTAATGTCAGGGGTGTGGCCTAAAATGCAAATGAGTTCCTGCTGGGATTTTATTTATTTATTTAATTTATATCCTGCCTTCCCCGCCAAGGCAGGCTCAGGGCAGCTAACAGTATGAGGGTCAGCAATAGCTTGCCCAACCATTTAACAGTAAATATAAACAATATTAAATGCCAGGACATGATACAGATTTTTCTGCAAAAGCCTTCCTGCCTTCCTTCCTCTGACATTTATGTCCTGTGGCTCTTATGTTAAGCAAGTTTGGCCACCCCTGGCATAGCTCTTCAATAAAAGGTTCTAGAGAGATTCTTTAAAAACAAAGCTGGGAATTCAGAGAACCTGATACACAGATTGTTTTAATATTATAACAATGAATGGCTGACAATTTTTTTTTTAAATGACAACATAACTCCAGTGGCATGGCCAATATTAGCCATACACAGGATTAAGTGATAACATTTTAAAGCCTAATACAAAATGTGTAGTAAATTCATATTTAAAAATAAAGTGAGAATTTCAAATACATTTCTGGGATGATTTGAAACATTTGTACAAAACTATCTAGCCCATGAATGCTGGGCAAGAGTCCAGTTCACCTTAGATTAGATTTATTTTATTGCTTAATGTTACAATATGCTTTAGGGAACAGAGATCAAGCGGAGTTGAGCTTGATAGATCATCAGGCATCCCCCAGGGCTAGTTTATAAAACAGCAATGGGGAAATGAAGCAGAACTACAAAGTGCTCTCTGGTTAATTTAAGAAGAAATTGAGTGAAACACAAAGCAATAAATCAGACCAATCTTGTCTACAGAGGCTTCTTGTTGTAAAAATGTCACCTTCTATTGCATGGAACAAACTCAAGAGCTAAACAGACAAGCAGAATTTACAAGAATTCAAAATTCTTTGCCAGATTCAGGGATGACAGCAAGGTTCTTTCCTACAAGGCTCTTTATGAGTATCTTCCCCCCACCCCATCCTGTGGTGCTCCTATCACATGCTGTTAATCTGATTCTGTTGAAATCCATTTTACTAGAGGAAATAAAATTGAAATATTATGAAATGGAAATGTCACTGCAGGCCTATTTCAGTTCAACAGAGTCACATGGGGTGCATATTTAGTTTGCAGATGAAGATGCCCATAAAAATCAACTTATTGATTGTAGGGGAATATAAATTTCCAGAGTAATTCAACATTTATATCTGTAATTTACAGTACAATAAAAGACAATTAAGTAGCCTGATTGGGTATCTTATCTTGTATTCCTTGGTTGTTGTAGAAATTAAGATCTGAAAAGGAAGTTTGCAACAGTCCCAGCCAAATATTGATTGAGTACTAGTTCAGTGATACAAGGGTTGCTCTTAACAGGGCTGTAGCTCTCTATTGTTGTCCCTCTATTGTAGTCCCGAGATCAAAGCTGAGTCCCTTCAATTTATCTGTCTTGGAAAACTCTTCTTTGTGTCTGTAAACCTCCATGGATTAATGACCACATTGACTATGGGACTCTATGAGATTGAATATACTCTGTATGCATATCTTTCATTTTTACAGTAAAGTTGCCATGATGTCTTATAAGTAGCCAGTATACTTTGAGGTATCAACACTGAATAATATCAAATACATTTTATTTAGGATAAAGGCACCCAACACCCCAATGTCTTTTAAAATATCCTTAGCCAAATTACAGAATCAAGAGTTTTAACTGTGAAATAATTACCATCAGGTTATATTTTGTCAAGTTTATTTTTAACTGGTTTAATTAATGTCTAATCTGCCCTTTGCAACTGGAATAGGGGAAGCAAGAAATTTAACAGGAATTCTAACCGTGTCTGCTTAGAGAAAAGTTCAGTAGACTATAGTGGAAATTACTTTTGAATTAACATTTTTTAAAATATGGATCTGCCAATTGCTTTTAGTATCCAATTTCTAAATAGAATGGATTTCAACTGAAGTCAGTGAAACCCAGATCCCAAGGGTTTGGCAGCCAGATCCCAAGCAGGTTTACTCAGAAATAAATCCAACTCTGTTCAATGGAAATAACTGCCTAATAGCTCCCTAGAGTACTAGTGTCATGTAGCAGTTAAGCATGTCAGGCTAGTATCTGGGAGACTTGTTCTCGAATTCCCACTCATCCATGGAAGCACACTGGGTGACCTTGGACCAGTTGCATTCTCTCAGCATAGAAGGATGTTGTTATGATAAAATGGAAGAGAGCAGAATGATGCAATCTGCCTTGGGGCCCTGCTGGCGAGAAAGGCAAGAATGAATTTTTAAAATGTGCTTAGGATTGCAGCAGGGTAATCCGATACCTGGACAAAATAGTTGGCATCTGAATATGATCATGCCCACTGCTTTGCTAAGATACAATATGTTGAAACCAGCTGGGACAGGCAGTGTTATCCCTGAGGAACCAATGATGCTATGGGGAAGTAATAATAACCTACATTTTGAACAACACCAGAACAATGTGAGACACAGCCACATGGAAGGGGAAATCACAGCGTTCAAGTAACTTAAGAGCTGGCATTTTGTGTCCCCAAAGCTCTGTGTTGCTAAAAGTACGTAAATATTTCTTGTATGAGCAGAATTCACTTCAGTGGAAAGGATATTCTTTGGGTATTCATTAAAGAGTAAACTCTGCATGTAGTGATGGGGGAAGATCTATGTATGCATTGAGTATTAGGTAGTAAAATGCTAATCAGATTCTGGGAATAGTCCCTTAGTCAGGGCTGCCCATAGACTGCCTGGCACCCTAGGCAAGGCTAACTTCTGGCATCCCCCTGCACTGATAATACCACTGCGTCATATGGGGGCACCCATTTGGTGCCCCCAGAAGGCCAGCACCCTAGGCAATCACCTAGTTTTGCCTAGTGGCAGGGCCAGCCGTACCCTTAGCCAGTGATCAGGGCAATAATCAGTTATGGCAGAAGTCTGATGGTACATTAGAAAAGTGTATAATCATATTAGGACAAGACTGTCCATGTCAAGTGTTTATTGGAAAGGGATGTGTTTTGGTGGTAAGATGTTGATCCTCTGCTAGTCTATGTCTTTTACATTCATTTCTTGGGTCAGATGTGCTGGTGCAGTTCACATGCATGGGGGAATCAGCCTATAATGCTCCCTATGAGGTAAATTCAGAGCTGGCATAGGTGAGGTGCAGTTAAACTTTAAAAAAAAAATGTAATATGTGTGGTAGATTTTGAGGAGAAGTGAAAAACAAACAGGTTTTAGCTCTGGAGAATCAACAATCCCAAGCTTTTCCTTTGGGACTC
The DNA here is from genome assembly GCF_032191835.1 of Heteronotia binoei. Classification (NCBI taxonomy): domain Eukaryota; kingdom Metazoa; phylum Chordata; class Lepidosauria; order Squamata; family Gekkonidae; genus Heteronotia; species Heteronotia binoei. The sequence goes on along the minus strand of NC_083228.1, from coordinate 98,364,933 downwards.
ACAGCGCTCCCAAGCTGTGCTCTGCATCATTTATTTTGGGAGCATGGGCATGTAACTTGTGGATATATTGTCATTACAGTATTATCAGTATCATCCACAATGCATTCCCTTATGCATTTGTGTATGGTTTACTAGGGATTTGTGTACTGTCCCTTTGTAGAGTTATGTGCCAGAGCTGACAGGGCTAGTCATGTGAAAAACAAACAGGTTTTAGCTCTGGAGAGTAAACAATCCCAAGCTTTACAACACAACGCTGCATTCATTTGAGATATGATGAAATATGTGTTTTGCAATCACAACTTTAAAGCTCAGCTCCACCCCCCCCTTTTTTTTTTTTGCAAATATGTGACTGAGGTTAAATGGTAGAACAGAATTTCAGAGGTAATTTGCCCCCTCAGAAGTATGGCAGGGGGCCAGTTAAGGGCAGAGAATATCGACTGCATATATATGATCCCGGTTTACTCCCTGGAATCTCCAGTAAAAAGGATCTCAAGAAACAGGGATACAAAAGACATTTTCCTTAAGCCTCACAGACTAGAGCCACTGTCCTTCAGCAGCGGATGTGGACCAGCAGGCTGACTCAGGTCCTTGCAGCCTTATAATCAGGGTTGGGAACTTTAATCATTGCTACAGCAATTTGATGAGGACAAACTTCACTTCTCAAATGGCAGCCAAGTAAACAAATTCTTCTAGTCAGTATTAAGCACAGAAAGGTTTACATGTGAATATTTGCTTTACTTTCTGCAAATCCTCCAACAAAAAGGAGCTCCTAGCAAACATTTGGGAGTGGTTGTTCATAAGAACATGAGCTTTATTAGCATTTTTACAACTATTTAAAGGAAAAATAAGTTGTGGGTAAAGATCTTCAAAGAAGAGCCTCCATTTCAAAGTTTTAATCAAATCCCAGTTAAAACAACTGGGACATGGTTTAGTTAAAATTAAGCATTTTCAGATGTAGACAGTTTAAAATGTATTTAATCCTACCACTGAAGTAAGTGAGATTTTAAAATGCTCATCTTTGAGTGGATCATGCCCAATAGGTTAAAATCAACATACAGCCCAATCCTATCCATGATAATTTAAGTCCTATTGACATTAATAGATTAACTTCCTAGTAATGTATAGGAACACTGCTATACAATGCGATCTTAAGCTGCTTATCTGGAAATTAGTAGAAATAGTCTTGTGGAAGTTAAAGGAACTAAAAGAATGATTATATACAGAACTGCTCCAGTCTAAGTTTGTATGTCTATTGGTTTCTGCACAGGATTGCACTGTTATGTGGCTTGTCAACTTCTGGATTTGGTTTCTTATTTTTCTAGTGCCTAAAGAACCAGCAATATATGATTTTACTTTATTTTATTATTTTGGTGACTTGCATATTATAACAATTTTGTTTTATACCAAGCCAGGCCATTGGTCTTCTTAACTCAGCACTGATAATTAGCTTTCTTGTGAAGAAATCTGCATTCAGAGGTATTTCAGAGTTAATGCAAGGGTTCTCAAGAATTGCCTACCAGAGAGAAGTTCAACAGATGTTGTTTTCTCACCACAACAATGTGACAGAACAACCTACTATGAAGTAGATTTTTCTCTTTGCAGTATTATTTCCCCCCATTGCTTCACTTCAGTATACAGATTTTTCTAATGATGAAGTTAACCATGTGGTTGAGTGTTTATATAAAGTTGCACTAGCATGTAGATAACAAGATATGTGGAATATATGATGAAAGGAAATAATTGCAAGTGTCATGCTAAATCTTCTGACAATTTAACAGAGAATATTTGATACTCAAGTTGGATTATTGTAATGGGACTCACCTTAAAAGCAACTTGGAAGTCACAATTAGAGCAAAACTGTAAAATGTGTCTATCCATATTTTGCCTGATATGAATAAATCTCATATGTTCTGAAATAACTATTGACTATCTATTTGTTTCTGGGTTCAATTCAAGATGCTGGTTTGCTACAAAAGTCTTGCATGGTCCAGATCCATTATATTTGAAACCTGTCTGAACTAGGTATGCCAACCTGTAGTTGGGGGGCAGGGGATCCTATGGTTTGGAGGCCCTCCCCCACTTCAGGGTTCTCAGAAAGTGGTGGGGGGGAGGGAAGTGTCTGCTGGGCGCTCCATTATACCCTATAGAGATTGATTCCCATAGAGTATAATGGAGAATTGATCTGTGGATATCTAAGGCTCTGGGGGGGGGGCTGTTTTTTTGAGCTGGAGGCAGCAAATTTTCAGCTTAACATCTGGTGCCTCTCTTCAAAACACCTGCCAAGTTTCAAAAAGATGGCTTGCCACCTGCCTCTGAATCTCAGCCTTGGTATTCCTTGGAGGTCTCCCATCCAAATACTTGCCAGGATCCACCCTGCTTAGCTTCCAAGATCTGACAAGGTCCAGCTTTCCCAGGCTATCAAAGTCAGGGCTGATAAGTTGTTTTTTGATCCTGAATTTTAATACTATTTTTAAGATACTATGTGTTTTTCAATTCAGTTTGAAGTTCCATTTGGTGCATAGAATGTAAACTGTCTTGCAAACTTCCTAACAGAGTGGTTCCTCAATGGTGGGCTCTCCTTCTTTGGAAGTTTTTAAGCAGAGGCTAGATGGCCATCTGACAGCAATGTTGATTCTATGAATTAGGCAGATCATGAGAAGGAGGGCAGGAAGGGTTGCATCAGTGTTTGGTTCTTGTGACCCTTTCTTTCATACCCAGGGAAATGCTAATTGCCACTTTGGGGTCAGTCAGCAATTTTTCTCCAGACCACTTTGATTCCGAAGGTTTTTGCCATTTTTTGGGCATGGAGCAAGGGTCACTGGGAATGTATGTGTGTGTGGGGAAGGTATTTGTGAATTTCCTGCATTGTGTAGGGGATTGTACTAGATGACCCTGAAGGTCCCTTCCAACTCTATGATTCTATAATTCTTAAAAAAGAGGGATATTAATGTTTTAAAATAAAAATAATATTACATGGAATTGTCTTAAATGGATGTTTACTTTTGGTTCTTGAACAGCCCTGTTATTAACTGTTCAGGCATGCATACCTTGATTTTAATCAATGTACTTTCAGATTTTGTTAGCAACTCTCATTAACTGGATTGTTTATTATAGGAACAGTAATCTTCCCTCCCCCAATAAATACAACTGTAGCAATTTTTGCAACACTGAACACCAGTTCCTCAACTTTTACAATGTTTTCCTATAAAATAAAATCCAAATGGTGCCAACTATGGTACAACCCCTCTCCCATACAACTATAACATTGACAACCTCATTGCTTTTATGGCAGCAAAGATCTGCTCACAATCAGGGCTTTTTTTGTAGAAAAAGCCTACCAGGAAGTAATTTGCTTATTAGGCCACACCTTCTGATGCCAGGCCAGCCAGAAGTGCATTCCGGTGTGTTCTTGCACAAAAAAAGTCCTGCTCACAATGATCTGCCTTATGTTAGTGGAATTATTCCCCCAAAAAGCAAAACATGTGAGGGGCACTGGTGTGGCCACTTAAAAATGCAGCCACAAATTTCAGTCAAAGCTGTTTTAATTAACCTTCCTATTATATCATAGATAGAAAAGTTAGGGAAATAGAGGCTGCACAGGATTAGGGAAGACAAATCTTTCTAAAACATTAGGTAAATCACAAAGGTCACTACTGAATGCTGCAGAAATTAAATGTGTTTGTCAGTGTGCATTTATGTGCATGTGAATTTTTAGGATTGTCAATAGAAGCCTTCACAGAGTTTCTTACTAGATTCCCTTTTCCTATGTTTCTTTCCCTCCCTTCTATTTTCTTCTCAATAATATAACAATGTTTCAGATTTCACATAATGGGTATTATATTTTTACAAAGCTCAGAATCAGGAAGCGACTGCTTGTTAGCATCTCTATGAAGTTTGATCAAATTTATGCTTAAGAACAGCAACACTGCCATAACAAAAGCTTTCAATAAGGAATGATTTCAAGCTGAATATTTAAAAAAGTTAATTAATATGGAGTCCTTTTCATTGTTTTTTCTTGCTGAATGTTTTAGGCTTAATGGTTTGCTATTTATTTTAGTTATGAGATTCGGAAATATTACTTGTAAAAACAAATGGGGAAGAAAAAACAGATTCATATACAAAGTACAGGACTACATAACATGAATGGAGCAATGTGACCTTTAAACTGTATTTCCCCCCCACAACCGTGTGCAGAAAAGTATGTTTTTATGCAACATAACACATTCCCAACAGGACTAAAAAGAAATAATCTCTCTCTCTCTCTCTCTTTTCCTTTCCATATCCGTCCATCCATCCACCCATCCATCCATCCATCCATCCACCCATCCATCCATCCATCCATCCATCCATCCATCCATCCATCCATCCATCCATCCATCCATCCATCCACCCGTCCGTCCGTCCGTCCATCCGTCCGTCCGTCCACCCATCCACCCACCCACCCACCCATCCATCCATCCATCCATCCATCCATCCATCCATCCATCCATCCATCCATCCATCCACCCACCTATATTTATTCTACATAAGAATTAATTTTAAAGTACAAAAAAAGTATCCGGCATAATGGAATTCAGAGGTGCTGTGCATATTTATTGAGCATCTACATTGCTGTGGTAACTAATCTGATAACGTATTGATGCATAGTGATACTTTTCTTACAAAATGTTCCTATATTACCTCCAGATGTTTTGGATGTTTTGGGAAAAGAATAAAATTCTCCAGCCAATGTTGATTAATATGTCATTGCTCATTCATTGAATGTATGTGATAGAAAAGTTGCATATAAAGTAGCCAACAAACATTATGTATCTTCAAGATTGGCTCCTGTCATTCTCTACTATCAGCCTACAAAAAATGAAACAGCTCATCAGTTTAGGAGTCACCAGTTGCTGATGCATAGAGCTGTCTGCTGTTTACTGTGACTTAAAATGAAGTTTGTGAAAAATGTTGCCAATAAATCTTTTGTGTTGAGCATAATATTCTTGACCATAATATAATGCTTTTATTTTAGATATGTAAGGATTGGTGTCAGTTTTGATTTAGAATCTGCTTATTTGTCTTTTTGGCGGTCTATGACATCCACACAACTCTCCTCCAATACTGAACTTTTCCTTGACTATCACTAGCCTTATGCTGGTCTCATACTCCTCTTCTCTGCTGGGCTTCCCTTGGATTTCACAATATCTGCCTCAGGGCTGCAACTAGCATCACCTTCTTAGCTCAGCAAATAGAAACTGGTTTTTACAGGATCTTATTTGCTGCATGGAAGAGGCGGAGCAAGTTGCAGCCTTGGGGGAACTTGTGCAAAATCTGACGGAAGCCCTGCTGAGGAGAGTGAGGTAAGGCTAGTGGGAGACTCTCAGTAACCCCAAAAGATGTTTTGCATATTGTTTTTTACACAGAGAAGGAACCATACCAGATAGCTCTATTTTTTTTTTCAAATTTACACAACTTTTTCAATTCCCAAATTAAAGCCTGAGCTAACTAGAATTTGCACATTTGAATGAGTACAATTCAGTCCTAAACAGTGTTACAGCCTTTTAAACCCACTGCCTTGATGGTTTGTTTCATTGTTTATATTACAAACAGTGGCTGTGTAAAATTGTTTTTTAAAAAAGATTTTTCAAACTATTATGGGGGATCCTTGAATAAAAAAGACTCAGCTATATGACTAAACAAATAGCAAAATTCAAATATAATTAAACAAACATGTATGTTGTCACAGTCTGAGGTCTGCCGACATCTGAATACCATTTTTAAAACAAATGAATGGAATTCAAATTTTAAATATTACATTATTGTAATGTTAATTTGGTGGCTCCAAGTTAAAGGCATTTCAATGAATTCCAAACTTAAGAATAGCTCCCTTTCAGCTTCTACTGAAATACTAGGTAATAGTAGTGCTGTGAATGAGTTCCTATGTATTTTTAAAATGGCAAACATAACTAGTTCACTTAGTATCCATAAATGATTTACAAACAAGTTCAAATGTTCAGAAATGGTATCAAAATAGGGTATAAAGTAAACCTACTGATTTGGAAACAAGCCAGCATTAATCAGCATTTAATTGTATGCGTTATGTGCCATTAAGTTGCATCCAACTTAAGGCAACCATGCAAATTAATGCCCACCTGAAATTCATATTATTTAAAAACCTTGCTTAGCTCTTGAAAACTGAAGGTAATAGATTCCTTCTCATGCTGGCTCTTCCTATCTTCCTGCTGCCTTCAACTTTTCCTACCATAATTGTCTTTTAGTGAGTCTTGTCTTGTAATGTGACCAAAGTACAATAGCCTCAGTTTAGTCGTTTAGCTTCTAGGTGAGTTCAGGCTTGTTTTGATTTAGAACCCACTTGTCTTTTTGGCAGTTCATGATATCCATAAAACTCTCCTCCAATACTACATTCCAAATAAATAGATTCTCTTCCTGTCAGTATTTATCATTGTTCAACTTTCTAAGTTCAGCATCCAGGTACTAATATTAGCCTAATTACAGATCCAGGTGGGCAGCTGTGTTGGTCTGAAGCAGTAGAATAAACTTGAATTCAGTGGCACTGGCACCTTTGAGACCAACGCAGTTTTATTCAAGATATAATTTTTCATGTGAAGAAGTGTGCTTGCACACAAAAGCTTATACCCTGAATAAAACTTAATTGATCTTAAATGTGCCACGGAATTCAAATTTTGTTCTACTAGCCTAATAACAGTGTCTGAAAGTGTATGAAAACAGTTCTTTTTTTGGGGGGGAGGGTCATGAATATTTCAAAATTAATTAACTAGATATTTGAAGGTATTTCTCAAACAGAAAAAAATACTAGCAACAGTAAAAATTATTCATAAAGAAAACTGTAAGAACGTAGTTTTACAGGAGACAATATAAATCCTTAAGTAAAGTACAAACCAAGTTGTTTTCATAATAAAAAAAATGGAGACAGAAAGCAGAAGCAATCATGAGGTAAAATGTCACTCATGAGAGGGGAAAATGTCAAGTTCACTTCAAGTTAAGACACAAGGCATTAACAGGTTCAGAGGGTAGCCATGATGCTCAGCCTAAGAACAGTCAGATTCCAGTCCAGTAGCACTAGATTGTAGAGACCAACAAGACCAAGGCATTTACAGTAACCCCAAGGTGGAGGTTATAAAGTTGAGGGGGAAAAAACCCTGAATATAGGTGAGGGGAGAAGACTGAGGATTTCTAAATCAAACAGGCAATAAAGTTGAAACTGTGAGTCTCAGAGATCATGTTTCATAATTTTTTATATGGTTGAAGGAAACTGAATTGATGTAAGAGGTTTTTATCCCAAAAGTAGTAAAAAGGTGGGAAACTGCCTAAAGCAGATAATAGAGGATGCCTAAGGCATTTATATGTAACACATTTTAACAAACATAATTGAGTAGAGGTAGCTTTATAAAATAAACTAGTTTTTAATAGAAAAAGAGATAACAGAAGAAAAACCAAAGAAGTGTGTGCTTAAGAAACAAAAATGTTGGAAACCTGACAGAATTTGAGAGTGTAGCTGGAGCATATAATATGTCTTGACATATTGAGATACCCATCCTGCCAAACACATCATCACTTTTGATGTCAACTTTACTCAGCCATATGTTTCAGGAATGAGAAAAGTATTCAGTACAAAGTATGCCCTCACAATGCAGAAGTCATTTTACACAGTCTCTGGTGAGCATACTCTTTCACAGAGTTTACTAGGGAATAATTCCTGGCCTCACTGCATACATACTTTTGCCTCTAGCATTCAATTTTAAAATTCCATCTGGACATTAAATATATTGTTTTAAAAATAGGGAAGCATTATGTTATATAACAAACCCATTTCATGAAGAACAAGTCTGTGTTATCTTAATGTTTAAATTAAAAAATCTATTGAATTTATCATTTAGATAAGGAGTATTTAAAAAAAAGAATTACGCTGTCCTGTAATTGAGAATGTTAGAAAATCACAGCAGGGCGCTGTATATACATATAACAATTTGATCAAGAGTATAAAAAGTATAAAAGCCTGAAAAATTTAAAAAGATGAAAAGGTTGCATATTATTTTCAATGTTTCATTCTTACTCAATTTTAAAAGAAACCCCATCTTGCCTCTGTCCAGTTTACCTCAACTCTATTATCAGCCTCAGATTTGAGTGGGCTTGTCTCTCCAGCCAAGTCACAGAATTTTTCTGGGACACCCAATGGATTGGGGAAGGTGAAAAAATGACAGAATTCTATGGTGATGTCTGGTAAAGTGATGTTCATTAAAAATACTTGTTCCAAAAGTATCTTTTTTGTCCCATTGTCTAGATTTAAATATGCTTTCTAATTGAAATACGTAGCTTTGTGGCTCTCCCTGGTGCCTCTGGAAAATTCGAGGTTGGTGCCTTTTGTCTTAAACAGCCTTTTCCCAGCATGAAAACACATTTAAATGTTTTTAGGTTCTGCCAACAAACTGAAACAAAACACTGAACAATAAAGGAAGTGGACATATTTATTTATTTAGTTTGATTTTTATCCCACCCTTCCCACAAGCTTTGTCTCAGACTAGTTTATATATACCTTACAGAACCAGCCATGACTATACTGTAACTATAGGGCTGTCTGTTATGGTATTTTGCTTCCAAACTACTAAATAGCTGCAGAGGTTTCCTATTTTGCTAGTTTAGCAGCATAGTTTCTCAAGTCAAACTTGAACTGCTGATCCCAAATACTTTCAACATACCCATTAAAGAATTTATACCCTCAGCATTTTTTAATTACAGGGCAGCATAAGGAGGCCAGATGAATAATCTGTTCCCAACAAGGCAAAGGCTGGCAATTGGTAGGAAACTCACCAGCTGGAGCAGCCTTTCCAGTGCCAACCTGATGTTTCTAGCAAAGCCATTTCCAGGGCAACGCATAGGGTACATAGGATGATGCACTAGCATTCACCCCGAATTATGCTAGAGAGCTGCTCCTACATGGTGATGTTACTTTTGGTTTGTGCTGGATGTGAAGTCACTATGTGACTGACAATACCCCCTCCCCATTTCCTCTCTGATGACCCATTTAGTCCTATACCTGTATTACAGGGATACAGGGGTTCATAACAATTATTAAGGATTTGCTCTACTTTGATTCTGATGTCCACTGGCAAGCATGACATGCCATCTGCTGATTCTACCTACCTGCCAGAGATTATCAATATCTGGCATTTTGGCAGATGTTTCTCCTAATCCTCTCTTTCCCCACACCACCAGCAAGCATCTTTGATGTGCTGCTTCCTGCTGACCCTGGGTGTGTTCAGTGCTGTCAAGTTGCCTCTGACTTAATGGCAATCCTATGAATTAATGACTTCTAAAACATCCTATTAAGTCTTACTTAGGTCTTGCAAACTGAGGACCATTGCTTCCTTGATTGAGTCAATCCATCTCATGTTGGCTTTTCCTCTTTCCCTGCTGCTTTCAGTTTTCTCCAGCATGATTGTCTTTTCCAATGAATCTAGTCTTCTCATAATGAGACCAAAGTACAATAGTCTCAGTTTAGTCATATTAACTTCTATGGAGAGTTTAAGCTCGATTTGACTCAAAATCCACTTATTTGTCTTGTTGGTTGTCCACAGTACCTGTAAAACTCTCCTCCAATATCACATTTCAAAGGAATCCACATTTATTTTGTCCGCTTTCTTCATTGCCCTTCACACACTTACATAGTAATGGAGAATACTATGGCATGAATTAAATTGATCTTGGTTATAATGCTCCCTCTAAGCTGTGGAGTCTTGTGAGCAAAAATTCTACTTTGTGAGCTACTAGCATTAAAGTTATGAGTTACTGCATAAAATAGTTTGCTCTGGGGCCATTTTTCCTGAGCTAAGACAAAGATATGTGAGTCAGAGGCTAAAAAACTGAGCTAGCTCACACTAACTCAGTTTAGAAGGAACATTGCTTGGTTGCCAGTGACACATCCTTAAACTTAAGAATCTTTTCTAGTTCCTTCATGGCTGCCCTTCCCAGTCTCAATCTCCTTCTGACTTCTTTGTTGCAGTCTCCTTTTTGGTTGATGATAAAGTCAAGGAATAAAAAATCTTAAACAATTTAAATTTCTTCATTGTCTGTCTTAAAGTCTTACAGTTCCCCAGTAGTCATTACTATTGTCAGCTGTATTGTGCTTTGACACAAGGATATAGACAAGCTGGAATGGAAATTAAATCAAAAGAGTTTCCAACTCAACATTAGGAAGAACTTCCTGACCGTTAGAGCAGTTCCTCAGTGGAACAGGCTTCCTTGGGAGGTGGTGGGCTCTCCTTCCTTGGAGGTTTTTAAACAGAAGCTAGATGGCCATCTGACAGCAATGAAGATCCTGTGAATTTAAGGGGAGGTATTTGTGAGTTTCCTGCATTGTACAGGGGGTTGAATTGGATGACCCTGGAGGTCCCTTCCAACTCGATGATTCTATGATACTTAGCTGCCAGAAATTATCCATTTATTTGTTTAGAAATTTTTATCCTGCCCCCCAAATGGGGACCCAAAGTGGGTTACAAAAACACACTCTTAAACAAATAACATCCCCCCTCCTTCTGAAGAGCTTCTGGCCAAGCCCCAGCTTAAATATCTGCACAGTAAATTTGCATATGATGACAACATTAGAGCAGCAGTAGGGAATTCAAGAGGTGTTTCAGGGTCCTTTCCCACAAACCATTAAAATGTTCATAGCAAGTAGCCTGCTATGCTATTTTCACTGTCTGCACTAGTCCAGTCACACATAAAATACCTTTTACTTATGGAAACTAGAAATCCTGAAATTATACTTTCAGAAGCTTCTGATGTACATAATCTACTCAAAATCAATCACCTGAATGGGAACAAGCTAAGTATGATTGCTTTCTCTACATTTTATGCTACAAATTCCAAAAGTGATCTGTAAATGAAATTCCTCTGCAAGAATCTATGTGGGTTGCAGTCCAAAGTAGTGTGCATACACAGAGAAGTGTGCTTTACATGCACAACTGGAAAGTTTTTCTCTTTTTTATGCTCCTGTTGCCAAACAGACAAGATGTCTTTTGTGTCTAACAATAGCTTGTCTCTTTAACCATTGAAACTGGTTTAGAGAAAATATCAAACAAAGCTCAGGTATGTCTACCACTCTTCCTTGAACACATATGTGTTGTTTCTTTTGATCGCAGCTGTTATATAAACATGCACAAGATAAAATGCTTATGCTGTGGCTTCTTGAAGTGAATTGGTCCTTCATTGACAAATTCTCTCTACCATTGACTTATCTGAAATTGGAATGGAATATTTAGCCCAAGACATTTTATCTACTAGCTGTTGTACATCATAGTTTTTAGTCTCTCTTTTGGAATATTATTAAAACTGATTACGTTATTGAACAGGTAGAATTTCTTTATTCAGTCCAAACAAGTTTATTGGAAGCATGCATTCAGTTCCTTTCCAACAAACTGCCAGAAAATGTGAGTTCAGAATCACATTATAAAAGAACTGTTGAATGCCACACTCTGGATGTCGTTAAGTCATTTTAAATTTGGTGTTAAATCCACTGTTGAAGATATCATAGATTTACTTTGTTTGTGACTCTTCTGAATCGTCTTTTATATTTGATACATAATTCAGAGATCTTTCCCTAGGGGAGGTCATCCAGCCAAGATTGAAAACATCCATTACAGGATTTTGTTTCCTGTAATTCTTCCTTTCTTAAGTCCTTTTTAAAAATGGAGTGTTGGTAGAGGTTTGAGGATGAGTTAATATTCTGTTTAACTCCAGAAGACATTAAACCAAGTTGTGGAATGGAACTTCACATATGCTTTGAGTTAAAACGTTTTGAAATTTTTGTCGTTATAATGCAGATTCTATTGTAAAGCCTACTTTAATAGTCTAGAAAGTTACATTTACTGATTAGAGGAACATTCTGATTGTACATCACATTTCTACTGGGAAAGTGTTTTGCCGTGTGATTAAAAGAGCTTATTTTGAATATAGATATGGGCAAAGATGTCAATGAAATTATGCTAGGAATCAAATTGGCTTTGCCGTTATTAAGGCATTAGGAAAGAAATAACAAGAAATATTTTAATTCTATCACTTGTACTGCAGTAGCACTATTGCTGAAGAGCTATTTTAATGTCATTGGTTACTGGCAGTGCAATCTAAGGAGAGCTAAACCCTTCCAAATCTATTGATGTGAATGGGTTGAAAAGTGTGTAATTTTGTTTGGTTAATTGCCTTCTGGGGGTAATACTAAAGTTAAAAAAAGCTATGTAACAGACTTGTTGCAACAGTTTTCCATCTTTCTTTTCATAGTGCTTAGCACTGCACTGCAAACTTTTCCCTTCAAATATAAAAAGTGTGCTGGCTGATTTGCCACCAAAGTAGGAGGAACATCTCAACTTCCGGGGTAGGAAAATGCCAAGCTGAACTGCTTCTCAGAAGGGGAGCAGGCTGGAACTTCTGTTTGGGGTTGTGGAAGGCAATCTAATGCCTACTGCCTACTTTTCTCAGTCAGAGATCAGTCCAAGATATGCACAGGAAACTTTGAGGAGATTTACCTTGGCTAAAAGGGGGTCCCGGGGGGGGGGGCTCCTTTGAGGCTTTGAGGGATCTTCAGAGATGAGTTGCATTTTCATCATCTGCAGAAGTTTCCAGAGTCATTTATTTGACATAAACTCAACAGGATCCTAATCTTCTTTGATACTGCTAAACATCTAAAGCTATACAAGACCGGTGTTGATCTGGATAACTACAGCAAAGGTACAGATTGCTATCTTTCATTCCAGGACTAATTAAAGTTAAACAAAATAAAATCAGAAGGTGGGAAATTGAAATCTAGAAAGCTTGGATAAGAAGGGGAGAAGGGGCAAAATTTGGACTTTGTAAATTTAAAGGTCAGTGCTAAAAAGTGGAAAGGAATTTATTGTTTTGTCTACTTGTGGTTTTGGAGAAAAAGTCCCATCGTCATAGACTTGCAGCTCCCACAGCCAACACAGGAAATACATCAGGTATCGTGAGATCTCTCTACCAGCAAAAACGGGATTTGGTGGCAAGCAAAGCAGGAAGTATTGGATGGAAAAGGGAAATCATTGAAACAGCCAGCCTACTCTAGGACTATAATATCATAGAAAAACATCAGCGGCCATTGCTAGGAGGCTAAAAATTAAATAAATTTTTTAAAGTGTTCGGAACATTAAAAATTGGTGGAGCCGACAGAGGTGATGATTATAAGGTAAATACTATTGGACATTACTGTTAATAACCATTTTAGAAGCCTCTAGAGGAAAAAGGAAATTTTTTTAAAAGTGAGGCAGAAAGTCGCAACTGCCATTTCGGAAAAAATAAAAACTTTAAAAATTAATATCTGAGCCCAGGAGGCTCTGAGGACAGCGAAATTAGGCTTATTGAAAAGAGCAAGTCTTACTCTTTTAAATCTGATATTTGAAATTTAATTTGGTGAGGTCAAAAATTTTGATGTTTTAACATGTCAGACCATAAGCAAACCCATGCAAGGACTGCTTCACTGGAGAAAATGCAGGACCAATTAGATGCAATGGAAGCCAGGATAATGAAAGGGATGAAGGAGATGATAACTGCTTCAAAAAAATTAGAAAAGATATTGAAGAGCTAAAAAAAGATATAGAGGATCTCAGAAATGAGACTGTGGTGACATCAAAAAAAAGTGCAAGAGGTGGAAGGAAGAGTGAAAGTACATGATTCCACCTTGTTAAAAATACAAGAAAAAGTGGCAATTCATGACTGCAAATTGATGGAGACCCAGATACATCTGAGAGGAGTACCTGAGGATGAAGAAACTGATTTAAAAGAATATATAATAAAAATAATTGCGGGATTTTTGGAGGAAGATCCTGAAGGGACTAGAAAATGTATATGTATAGAGTGAACTCACTATATGCAAAAAAAAAAAAATCTACCAAGAGATGTGGTTATAAGATATATGACAAAAGAAATGGTGGGAAAAATCATGAATAAAAACTTTGAAAAGACATTGATATTGGGAGGCAGCAGAATAAGAATTATGAAGGAGTTGCCAAGACAAGTGATAAATGACAGAAGAGCATATAAGAAATTGACAGAAAAATTATGGGACAATGAAATGAGGTATAGATGGATAATACCTGAAGGTTTGAGCGTTGAGCTACAAGGGAAAAGGATTACAATTACAAGCACACAGGAACTGCATGGATTTTATGAAGAACATAAAGAATTTGCACCATGATGGATTACAAATTATTATCTTGGAATGTAAATGGACTAAATTCAGCACAAAAAAGAAAGGCAACGTTTCATTGGATTAAAAAGCAAAATTGTAATATAGTTTGTTTACAAGAAGTACATATCAAACAAAAGGATTACAAATTTTTATGGAATAAGCAATTGGGACTAGAATTTCATTCATTGGCTGAACAGAAGAAAAGGGGAGTGATTTTTTTTATATTAAACAAGAATTGGACCCGAAACTAGTGTTTAAAGATAAAGATGGAAGATTTGTAGCAGTAGAAATAATATTAAATGCAAAAAACACGTTGATACTGGGACTGTATGCACCAAATGGAGCAAAGGATGCTTTTTAAAAAGACATTATACAACAATTTAATGAAGTGACATATGATCAAGTTTTGATAATAGGGGACTTTAATGGAACAATTAAGAACACACTGGATAGGTCTGGGGGGAAAAATAATAAGGAAGGAAAATTGCCATAGTCTTTTTTTGAATTGGTCAAACAAGAAAACTTGGAGGATATATGGAGGAAATTTAATCCTGAAGTGTGGGACTATACCTTTTTTCCAGCAAGACATAAAACTTTTTCCAGAATTGACATGTTGTGGGGTACTAAAGATTTAGGCCTTATAACAAAGAAAATAGAGATTTTACCTAAAATAGGGGCTGATCATAACCCAATAATGTGGATTAGAAAAATGTCTAAAAATTGAGAAGATGGAGATTGAATGAAGATTTACTACAGAATAAAGAAATAGTGACATCTCTAGAAAATGAAACTAAAGCTTTCTTCCAAATAAACGATAAAGAAGATATAGAATTTCAGATGGTGTGGGATGATTATAAAGCAGTAATGAGAGGAATATTGATTACATTGAATAATAAAGACAAGAGGGCAAAAGAAAAACAGATGCTGGACATTCAAAATGAAATAAAGAAAAAAGAAGGGGAACTGAGAAAAAGGCCAGGGAAAATGAAAATTATGAGGGAGATTACAATATTACAAACACAAATGAGACATTTGTTAAATAAAGAACTGGAATGGAATCTGAAAAGATTGAAGCAGAAATCTTTCGAGGGAACAAATAAACCTGGAAAATATTTGGCCTGGCAACTGAAGAAAAAGAGAGAAAGTAAAATTATTAATAAAATTGTGGTGGATGGAAGAGAGGTGGTAGATCAAGAAAGAATAAAAAGAGAATTCTTTAAGTATTATGCCAAATTATTTAAGGGTGTTAAAATAAAGAAAGAAAAGATGGAAGAGTATTTACAAAAGATTAAAATAGCACCCTTAACAGAAAATATGGGAAAAGTCTTGAATGATCCAATTGAAAAAATAGAAATTGAAGCAGCAATTAATGCAATGAAAAATGGAAAAGCACCTGGGCCAGATGGATATACAGCTAAATTTTTTAAAACCTTCAAAGAGGAGTTAATACCGAAACTTCAGAAACTGATGAACATGATAAGAATAAAAGGGAAAATGCCAAATAAATGGAAGGAAGCTGTTATTTCGTTGATTCCAAAGGAAGATAGAGATGTCATGAATGTAAAAAATTATAGACCAATCTCACTATTAAATAATGACTATAAAATATATACAAGAATCTTGGCAGAATGGCTTAAACAACATTTGATAAATTTTATAAAGGAAGATCAAGCGGGGTTTCTCCCCAAAAGGCAAATAAGAGACAATATTAGAACTGTTGTAAATATTGTAGAATATTATGAAAGACATCCAGAAAAGGAAGTAGCATTATTCTTTGCGGATGCAGAGAAAGCATTTGATAATTTAAATTGGGACTTTATGTTTGCAGTAATGGAGAAAATGGAGTTGGGGAAAAACTTTATAAGAATGATAAAAGCAATATATACTGAACAATGTGCAAGGCTATGTATAAATGCAGATCTTACAGAAGACATGATAATTAGCAAAGGTACAAGACAAGGCTGTCCGCTTTCCTCACTGTTGTTTATAATGACTCTTGAAATCTTACTGATGCAAATCCAAGAAGATAAAGAAATAGAAGGATTAAAAGTAAAAGGATTTACTTACAAATATAGAGCATTTGCAGATGATATAATGTTTATAAATGAAAATCCCATACAAGTCAGACCTTTGTTGTTAGCTAAAATACAAGAATATGGGGAATTGGCGGGACTGTGTATTAATAAAGAAAAATCAAAACTTCTATGTAAAAATATGCAAGTAAGCAAACAAAAGGAACTGAAGAAGATAACGGGATGTGAAGTTACCTCTAAGTTAAAATATTTGGGTGTGGAGATAACAATGAAGAATATTGACTTGTTTAAAAACAATTATGAGAAGCTATGGCGTAAAATGGATGAAGATATGATAAAATGGAATAAACTTAATTTGTCATTATTTGGCAGAATAGCTGCAATTAAGATGAATATTCTGCCAAGAATAATGTATTTGTTTCAAACTATTCCAATTGTGAAAGACAGTAAACAATTTAATAAATGGCAAAGGAAAATTTCAGTTTGTGTGGGCTGGGAAGAAACCAAGGATCAAAATGAAAATTTTAACAGATGCAAAAGAGAGAGGAGGATTCCAATTACCAGATTTAAAAATATATCATGAAGCAGTTTGTTTAGTGTGAATAAAAGAATGGGTGATGCTGTTAAACAAAAAACTTTTAGCGTTGGAAGGTCATGGAAACAAATTTGGTTGGCAAGCTTATATGTACTATGGAAAAAAAAAGATGGATGGTTTTTTCTCTCACCATTATATAAGAAACAATTTGCTAAATACATGGATGAAATATAAGAAATATGGGGATGAGAGAAAACCGTTATGGATAGTGCCAGCAGAAGTAATAAAAATAACAGCTGAGATGGGTGAAGAAAAGTGGTTGTCATATAATCAACTATTACAAAGTGGCAAAATAGAATTGAAAACTGCTGAAGTACTGAATAATAAATATGATTGGTTCCAAATGCAACAAATAAAGAGCTTGGTGGGAAATGATATTAAAACTGAAGGAATAAGAAAAGAGCAAACAGAAATGGAAAAAATTCTGCTTGGAGACAATGAAAAATTAATTTCAAAATTATATAAATTACTTTTAAAATGGTCTACGGAAGATGAAGTAGTGAAATCTCAAATGATTAAGTGGACAATTAATGTAAATAAAGAAATACAGATGGAAACTTGGGAATATTTGTGGAAAAACTCTATAAAGCTTTCGACGTGTCATAGTATTAAAGAGAACTGTTTTAAAATGATGTACAGATGGTATATGACTCCTAAAAAGTTAGCAAAGTTGAACAATAAGATGCCAGATAGATGTTGGAAATGTAAAAAACATGAAGGTTCTTTCTACCATATGTGGTGGACTTGTGAAAGAGCAAAAAAGTATTGGCAGATGATTCAACAAGAAATTTCTAGGATCTTGGGATATGAATTTAAGAAAGTTGCAGAGACTTTTCTGTTGGGAATACAAATAGAAAAATTTCCAAAAGAAGATAGAACTATAATTTGGTACTTGCTTTCAGCTGCTAGGATATTGTATGCGCAGTTGTGGAAGCAAGAAAAAATACCAGAAAAATGGGATTGGATTGTAAAAGTTATGACATGGAGTGAAATGGACAAATTAACAAGAATTTTAAGAGACTATGACTTAGAAGTTTTTAAGATGGAGTGGAAAAAGGTTAGAAGATATGTAGAAAAAGATTGGAAAATAAAAGGACATTGGACAATTTTTGATAATGATTAAGTCTTAGAAGGAAGAAGAATATTAATCTTTGTTTTTATTAGTTAAGGGTACCTTTAAATATTAGTATTTTAAGTAAATACCACCGGCAGGGGTCAAGTAACAGGGGGAGGGGTGGTTAGAAAGTAATATATGGGATAGACAAAAAGAAGTTATTAAGGATGCAAGAAATAGATATTGTTACCATATGTTACTAAATAAAATTGTTTTAAAAAAACAAAGTAGGAGGAACATCTCAACATAATTCAGCTTGGGCATGATTAGCCTTGAGGATTGCAGTCTGTGGTCACATGCCTGATAAAATGGAGTATACATAAGTAAATCAAAGGAGTATAAGTGGTCCGGAGGGAGGGATCTCCCTTCCAGCTTTTGATGGTGCGTCACTGGTACCAGTGTTTTAGACTGTTTTTAGATTATTTAAATACTTAATTGTTAACTGTATTGAACTGTATAATCTTGTTTTATTGTTTTAATATGGCTCTTGCCATGTCCTGTAAGCCGCCCTGAGCCTGCCTCGGTGGGGAGGGCAGGGTATAAATAAAATTTATTATTATTATTATTATTAAGAAGTATTAAGTACTGAACAATGCATTAAAATCAGCTTGAAACCCTGGAGAGCTGCTGCCAGTCTGAGAAGACAATACTGACTTTGATGGACCAAAGGTCTGATTCAGTATAAGGCAGTTTCATATGTTCATCCCCTTGTTTCCCATTAAATTCAAGTGTGTATTATTCTGCACATTTTGTGTAGATAGTAACTGGTGCCATTGCACACCTATTCTTTTAATATCAATATTGGTATCCTGCCAAATCCCATTGAGGTGAATGGCAATGGTACAAGAGCAACCATTGATAGGTTGCATCAGTGCTCATGGATATTATGGTAACAATATATATTTTCAGTACATATTGCATTATACAGCATTAAAAGATATTATGGAATTTCTCAGTCTAAAATGCACTGGCTATCAATATCTCTATAGAGATGCTAGAAAAGTTAATACATTGGCAAATAGTTAACTTTGGAAAATTAATAACATTTTATTTGTCTACTGCTGTTGGATTTTGCAATAATTTTGTATGAGTTTGTATTTCAGGAGGTAACTTCAGTTTTGTCTCAAAGGTTTAAACTTTCTTTTATACTGGCAAATGGTTTTTTAAGTGGTAGAGGAATGAGGTTAACATTCAAACTAAAAAAAGAGAGTTCTTGTAGAAAACGTGAGCGTTTTGAGATTTGCATTGATTTCCATTTTAAACTCTAGCTGCAGAAAGAACCATTTTCAAATTAAATTCACTCCACTAGAGCCCCAGCACACTGGAATGAATGCCAAAAAACCCCTTTTCTTTTTAATGCAAGCTTTATGTATTGAATCAGAAAAAAACAGCACACTTTAATATGACCTATAGTGACTTTTACAAGTGACTTTTAAAATTGTATGAAATACTTTTAAAACATATGTTGACTTCTGAGGGTTTAACATTCTCTTGAAGATCAATAACTAATCAAAATTATAAGTAAATTTTAAAAATTAAGTAGCAGAAATAAATAAACGTTGTTTAAAAACACTTCTACACTGTTAAGAGAATTCAATATATATATTTGTGAAATGAAATATTAATGTTAACTCTGTCAGAACTAGCAAACAAAAAGTCTGATCAGTACTTTTTCATTCGTGTCTTCGACCTTTCTTTTAACTTTCTTACCCACCGAGTTTCTATAGAGTGGTTCTGCAGGAACTTTTTGAATGATCACTGAAGAGTCAAGAATTTAATTAAACGCTGTCTGTATGAAGTATTTCAAACAGCTGAAGAAATAGCTATTGGCATCTTAAGTCCACGTTCCAAGGCACTGGATGCTTTCTAGTGTTCATAGAGAAAAGCACTTCCTGGGGGAAAAGAGGTTGAGCTGAATCTTATAAGTATTTTTTCTCTTCCAAACATTTCTGTGTAAAGTTACATTTAGGGTCAGAGGAAGAAAAACAAACCCAGGTGAAGGATTTTTTTCTTTATTAGCTTGCGTTAATATGCACCATTAGTGTCCTGTTGCGTAGAAAAAGGAAAGCAAGGTGTAACTTTTAAGCACACACTGATTTGTTCTTATTACAGAACAAAAAGTCTATTTCTTTATCATGTTATCATTCAGTTAATAAAAATTAGCTACACTAACAGCAGCAACTTTTAAAAAAACCCTCAAAGTCCAAGGGATTTTCTTTCACAATGAACATGAATACTGTTCAGAAATACAAATAGTCAAAGGATAACTTTAGGTCTGAAAGGGAAACCTGGCAAGGGTAATTGAATAAGCCTGGATCCCCTGAATATGTCATGGAGAGTGCAGTCAACATGTCATAATTAGGTTTATTGAGGGCCACTCCAACAATCTGCTTCCATTCTTCCTGCCTTATTGTCCACAGCTAGGCAAATAGCCAGGGGACAAAAGGAATCAAGTGCTGACAAAACATGAAAGAGGGAAAAGATTTAGCTGCTTTTATCAAAGAAACTGAGAAGGACTTTGTGTAAATAAAGTAAGTAACTGGCCATCCTGCATTTAAGCAATACCGTTTTCATTAGAATTAATTCTTGACATATTGGAAGAGTTCCAAGAGAAGGATTTCTACTTCTGACAAGTTTAATTTGTAAATTAAAAACAGTCGTTCAACATGAGCCTCCATCAACAAACCTTAACCAAAGCCATGCACACCGAAGGTTTGAGCAGGTGAAAAATAGAATGATTTAGAAAACAAACAAAAATGTCTTCTTCAAAATAATGCAAATGCCAGTTACTTCATGCCAAATGTTTTCCGCTGAAACTTATAGCAGGATGTCTGTTTCATAAGGCTGTATGGTGACTATTTTATTTAAAGTCTATTAGTTGACCTAATATGAGCTCTGCAGTCTTCTTGGTATCTAGAAAAAAGGATCAAGTTCTGGGTACTGATTTGTTTTTGTTTTTTTAAAGATGCACTTGAATAATATATAATTCCTCTTCTAATATTTTAGTGTGAAATTATTGTCTCAGAGGCTACAATAGTTACACCAAATAGGTCTGGTGAGCAGATTCATCACAGCAATGTTTGTATGGTATGTTAATTACATTTAGGAGGCATGTTTCAATGCAGGATCAATATTTTCCATTAATACTGGCAGAGTGGTGAATGAATAAGTTAGGCCCTTATTATAGCCTGTCTACAAGCTAGTCTGCTCCCACTGGAGTCAATAGCCATAAGGGGGAACTCTATGTGGTGAGTTAATGTCTCAAAAGTGCATGACATCAGAGCTTGCTTTCCAAGGTTGCAAAAACGCTCCTATAATTATTAAAGCATGAATGTTTGAAAAATAAATTCTCTGATTTGCTTTCTACTCATAGGATTGGGATGGCCAGTTTTGAAGGGAAAGGACTGCACAGTAAAATAAGCATAAAGTAGGACAAATAATATGCTTTCAAAATTTATTTCTTATTTATTTGATAATTCCAGAACAATATTTTTTGTAGCCTAGAGGTTAAGATGTTGATGTCTTGAAACTGAAGAAGAGGTTGATCTTACTTTTCCTGATGGGAGAAATTCTAGAAAGATTGAAATGGGAAATCTTCCATGTTTCTTTTAGTCCTACTTTAATTCCAAATGCTGCTCCCTCTAGTGAAGCTGAGGCCAGTTGGTAAGGACATGATGGGATTCATGGAGAGGAAATAAAAGAGAAGGGGAGCCATAATATTGGGGGGTGGGGGCCCAAAATGGATGGGTATGAACACCCTGTGCCCAAGGATCAAATACCTATAACTGTCCTTGAGTGGCTTTGATCATCCTTTAGTTTTCGCAGTTGTATAATTGGCTTTCTTTTACTGAGCATTAGCATGTTTTGTGTATGAAGCAGTCTGAACACTGAAGAGTCTAAGTGCTGTAACTATTAAGTAGCTCATCATACAGCAGATATCCATACATTGAGAGCTATCACTCTTTCTCTGGGATAGTTTCTGAAAAAGAAATTTATTTGCCTTATACAGTTCATATGTTAAAACCTTTTGTCTCAATGAGCAACCTCATGGCATGCAACATCCTGATGTTAAAAAGAACACATCTCTATGTATTACTCTTCCCAAAAGGGAGATGCCTTGCTATGGAAAAGATACTTCTAAAATACTTCCAGACTCATATATTCAGTGGCTCTTCCCAAAAGTGAGTGGGGCCACCATGTGATGCCTGCTACAGTTGTCTTAGAGACTGTACTAGATGTCTGCACAAGCAAGAGGAATGCCACCCAAACCAAGCCCTCCAAATATTTCAATTTTAAAACAGCAGTATAGAGTTATTGAAGAAGGCTGAAGACTAGAACAACCCTCACAAAAGGTTATTTTCCTCGCGTAGCACAGACATTCCTTCCTCTTATTAGAAACAAGACAAGTTACATTGACACAATATACCTCCCCAAGTACTGATCATATAACTATTTAAGTTAATATTAGTGCAATCCTATGCAGAGTTAATTCTGTCTAAATTTATTGAAACCAGTAAGTCTAGACTGGCATAACACTACATAGGGTTAGAATAAAGTTAAAGTCCAGTGGCATCTTTAAGGCCAACAAAGTTTTATTCAAGGTAGGAGCTGTTGTGTGCAAGCGCCCTTCTTCAGATAAAATGAAATGGAAGAAAACTATTCAAATTTATGGACAAATTAGCGAAACTTATAGACAAATTAAGACCAAGTTTGTTGGTCTTAAAAGGTGCCACTAGACTCTAACTTTATTCAGACCAACATGGCTACCCACTTGGATCTATTTGCATAGGGTTGTTCTTTTTGGTATGCAAAGAAATTGGTATAGAATATATTATTTTATTTCATAATTAAAAATATTTACATGCTTTCCTTCTACCTCATGATCCAGATAGATTTGCTATTTTTTCCTTTCTGAATTTTATTCTCAGGAGAATAATTGCCAAGTACAAATGAGATGCATATGTTATTGGTTGTGTCTTTATCCAATCCACTCAGATTAGAGAAGTTAGTTAAGAGCTTCTGAGGATGGGAAATGGAAAAGATTTGGCATTTGGGCAAGCCTTTTTAGTGTGATTTTAATTTCTGTGCAACTGAACAACAAAAATTTATTCATAAAGTATCAAAACCAACATTTAAAAACCCAATTATGTCCTTCAATTTTTGTGATAAGCCAAGCCCGATAAGTCAAGCCCGATCTTTTCAGACCTTGGCAGCTAAGCAGGGTCAACTCTGATTAGTACTTGGGTGGGAGGCTTCCTTGAAATACTGAGTAGGGAGGACAGGGGCAGGATTTATTCAGCCACATATCTGAATATCCTCCAGGTCCCAGAAGGAGTCAGTCACCAGAAGTTGCCATGACCAGCGCTGGCCCAAGGGCACGTGGAACCCCAGGCATGTGCCCCCCTCACTGCCACCCCCTGCTGCTACCCCCCGCAGCACCGCAATGCAGCACTGCACTCTGTCACACATCCCCTGAGGGCACCACATCGAGGCATGGCACCTGCCCTTTCCCTCCTTCCCTTCCCGTCGCCTCTCCCCCCCCCCCGTCATCTGGACTCTGCTGGCTGTGACGCAGCATGCATCTTATCTTCCAAAGGTGAGCTGGAGAAGGGAGGGGGAGCCAAGCCTTCTCCAGTGTGCCCTTCAGAAGATAAGATGTACGCCATGTCGTGGCTGGCAGGGCCCAGGCGCAGTGCACTGTGATCATGCTGGGGGGAAGGTGAAGGGATGGGAAGGGAAAGAAGGAGGCAGGCAGCGGCATTGGTGGTGGGTGGGTGGTGGTAGTGGCTGGGTGAGCGAAAAGGCAGGCAAACTAGGTGCCTGAGGCACCGGGAGGGTGGAGTCCACTTTCCCGGTGCCCTAAGCAACCACTTATTAACCACCTAGTTTGCCTAGTGGGTGAGGCAGCCCTGGCCATGACTTCCTGGTGCAGAGACACACACACTCACAAATACAAAAATACCAAAAAGAAAGAAAGAAAAAGAAAATCAGTAGTGGAGGTTTTTCCATAGATGAAAGGAGTTGGAGACTGTAATGGACTGCACTTTTAAAAAGATTAGAAGTGATGTACAAACAACTTAAGGACTGTGGATGATTAATTCTTCATAAAACAGAAAGCCTTGAGTGACAGGCTCTCCAAGCAATTGGATTGGTTAGCATCAGCTGAACAGAGAGAGATTTTAGAGTTGAAAGCTGAAAAGGAGAATTCATTTGGAATTCAGTCCTGACTGAGAGCAGTTAAAACAGACAGGAAAATTGGGGAAAGTTGGCAAGGATGAATGGGTAGTTAGAGACTCCCATTTGGGCCAAGGAAAGGGAATAGAGAGAGAAGGGGAAAGAGGAAGAAGGAATTTTCCTAAATTTCCAGTCTAAACAGGGTGATAGCTCTGAAGAGTACAGAGATCCCTGGTTTGGTGTGGTTAGAAACTATCTTTGGAAATCTTAAGAGTCAGTTAAAAATTCAAGTAAAATACTGGGGTTTCAAGAGAAGAGGTCTGGGTACTGGAAAGAGTGTACCAGCCTTCTGGAAACAAGAGTTAGAGAATACTCAAAGAATGTGTACTGAAGTGTCTGGAGAAAACAATGAAACAAAAGCGTCTCAACACAAAGATTTAAATCACTGTGAATAGCTTAAGAAACTCTCATTAACCTGAAACATAAGAACTTAAGCCTGTCATGTACAGATTTTACCTAAGAAATTTACCCTTGATTTCACTTGACCATTTCCCCTTTGTGGTGAATAAAATATTTTGGTTTTGGAATATAAAAACTTCTTAAGTGCCATTCAAGTTGTATAAGTTAAAGGGGGTTCTCATTTCTTCTCTCAGGTTCCTGGGCTGAGAAAGCAGCCAAAATATACTGTGACAGGGTGGGACAGCCAGAATTCTTCAGAAAAGAAGAAAACAAATAGCTGTGGAAGCTCAGTCACATACACACACACAAAAGGAAAATAAAAAGGAAGGGCAAAGCTTACCTCTGAGGGAGGGTGTTTGATGAGGGTGTTACCTCTGAGGGAGGGTGTTTGATGAGGGCATCGTAGGGAGTCAGCCCTCCTGTTTAAAATTACTGCCTAAGCCTGTGTTTAGAGCTGACCTGGTCCTGAATGACTAAGCATGCAATGGCAAGAGTTTGCTCTTAGGCTGATCTGAAAGAAAGTCATGCTGTGCATGTGCAGAGGTATATTTTTGCAGGATTCAGCCCTGGCTTTGAAAAGTAATTCCTGGGCTAAGCCCTGGTGAAGTATTGCTACAAAGAAGAAATTCAAGATGGAAATTCTAAAGGGGTGGCTATGCTAATTTGTTGTGTGTGTATTGAATGTCATCAAGTTGTTTTTGATTTTTGGTGAATGTATGAATTAATGACCTCCAAAACATGAACAGTTTTGCTCAGGTCTTGCAAACTGAGGGCTGTGGCTCCTTGATCAAGTCAATCCATCTCATCTTTGGTCTTCCTCTTTTCCTGCTGTCTTGAATTTTTCTTAGCATTATTGTCTTTTCCAGTAACTCTTGTCTTCTCATAATGTGACCAAATATGATAGCTTCAGATTGGTAATTTTAGCTTCTAGGGAGAGTTCAGGCTTGATTTGATCTAGAACCCACTTATTTGGGCTTTTTTGGTGGTCCACGGTATCTGTCAAACTGTCCCACAATGTCACATGTAAAATGAATCAACTTTATTCCTATCAGCTTTATTCATTGTCCTACTTTCACAGTCACACATAGTAATAGGGAATACCATAATATGAAATGTCTTGATTGTTAACTACACAGGGGTTGTTTTTTTAGAAAAATAGGTGGTGGAGCTCATTAGCATAACTCATTGGCATATGCTGCCCCTCCACCAGCCAAAAGCAACCTGACACAAGAAAGGAGAGCCCTGGGCGAACAAGGCCTGCTTGGGCTGGCTAGAGAGCCAGCCAGCCCAAGCAGGCCTTGCTCACCTGGGGCTCTCCTTGGCCACCCCCTCCACAGTCAAAAGGCCAGCAAGCCACCCGCCACCCAAAATCACATAAGAAATGGAGAAAGGGTGGCACAGGCTTCTCCAGAGGTTGCTGGGGGTGTGGCAAAGCTCCTGATGGCTGGCTGGCTGCCTGCTCTCCTAATCCAGGGATTGTTATGCAGCTCCTGGTGGCTGGCTGGCTGCCTGCTCTCCTAATCCAGGGATTGTTATGCAGCTGTACCTACTATTCAATGGACAAGGTAGGTGGGGAGGAGGCGGGGGAACCATCAGAAAGGTTCAGGAGCTGTGTTTGTGTGAGCTCTTGCTGAATTCAAGGCCTGCAGCTACATATCTTTACAATTGAGGATTTTTTCTAGCTCCTTTCCACTCTCAATCTCCTCATAATTTCTCAGTTGCAGTCTTCTTTAGGTTGATGATGGAACTAAGGAACAGAAAATCTTGAACACTTTCAAACTGTCAGCCTTAAAGCTGTGTCATATTTTCTGCAAGTAATGTGGTGTCATCTGCATATATCAAATTGTTAATGTTACGTTCCTCAGTTTTCACTCCACCATCTAAATCTAATCTGGTTTTATTTATGATATGTACTGCATATAGATTGAACAGACAGTGAGATAAAATGCATCTTGTCTGATACCTTTGTCAACTGGAAACCATTCTGTTTCTCCATATTCTATCCTAACAGTAGCCTCTTGTCCAGAGTACAGATTGTGCATGAAAACAATCAAATGTGGCCCACCCATTTCTTTTAAAAACAACAGTCACTTTTCATGATCCACACAGACAAAAGCTTTCATGATCCACACAGACAAAACATAAATGGATTTTATTCTGAAATTATCTTGTAAATGCCAGTATTGCATAAGTTTGCAATATGATCTCTAGTGTCTCTCCTTTTTCTGAATGCAGTTTGAACATCTGGCATTTCTAATTCCATATATGGGAACAGTCTTTGTTGTAAGATTTTGAGCATCAGTTCAATCGTGAGAAATTAATGTGATGGTCTGATAGTTGCTGCAGTCTTTGACATCTTCTTGTTGGTGAACTGGAATGTAGGCTGAGACAGATTCCTCACTACCAGTTCTCCATCTCTGAGCTTCTGCTTTCTCCAGCTCAAGTGATCGATTCCCCTTCAGTTGATGTGTGGGTGGATTTTGACCTGCAGCTCCCATCAGTTTCCCTCACAGCTCCCTGGTCTTGGTTTTTAGAGATTAGGAAGCCACAAAGGAAATTAGATGGAGCTGCGGGTCAAAATGCACTCACACAGCAACTGGTCAGGAATCAATTGCTTGAGCCAGGGAAAGGAGAAGCCTCAGGGCAGAGTAACTGCTAGTGAGGAATCGGTCTGAGTGTTTCTAATCTATGGGCCCATTGTTTTGTTTTCCACATTTATCAGCATATTCTTGTTAAGATTTTGATGGACTCCATTTCAGTAGCCTGAGATAGCACTATTGATATCCAGGCTATTCCTGGTGATTTGTTTCTCCCAATTGCTTTGAGTGCAGCTTTCATTTCACTTTCTAAAATTGCAGACTCTTTCCCCAAAAGGTTCTTAGAAGGAATCTGCCATCCTTTCATCTCTTCTGTATAGTTCTTCAATGTATTCCCCCCATTTTTTCTTTACTTTGCCTATTCAGTTAATGTATTTCTGTACTGATCTTTCAGCATGCCTGATTGCTTTAAATTTACTCTTGATTTCTTAGCTCTCATGGAACAGATCTCTTGTCCTTCCTTTTTTGTTGTTCTCGTCTATTTCTTTACACAGGTTATTATAATAGTTCTCTTTGTCCCTACATGCCAGTCACTGGAACTTATTTAGACTTCTAATTCTAGTTCTGTCACCTTTTTCTTCTTGTCCATCTTTAGCAATTTGAAGAGTTCCATCAGTTATTTATCAAGGTTTTTCATTTCTTTTGGCTACAGGAATAGTCTTTTTGCATTATTTCTTGGTAATGACTTTTGTAACAAATAGTCTGTTGTAGGAAATCCAAAAAGACATCTTGTGCCACCTTAACAACTGGCAGATTTATTGCAGGATAAAGCTATGTACAAGTATTTAGAGTGGGGGAATCTAGAACAGATTGTGACATTTCTGTGCAAAACTCAAAAGTTTTAAGATGAGTACAATTAATGATCTTTCATAACAAATTGTTTCCCTGTTATGTTAAATTAATGTAATGCAAGTAATAAGTGAAAACGTGTTGTCTGTATCTAAGACATGGTTAAACATCTATTGATAAATTTTAATTCAGCAATTATTTATTCTGTAGGAAAAGTAGCAAGTCCTTTCTAGGAACAGACATGAACCGGAACATGAATTGAAGTTTGTCATGAATTTTGACTGGTTCGTGGCTCATGAAGTGATGTTCATGATCTAAAGAGGCCCCATGAACTTCCATGAATTATGGAAGGGAGCAAAAAGCAGAATTTTAAATGGCTTTGAGCCATTTAACCTCCTACTTTCTACTTGCAACCACTTTTGGTGAGAAACAGAAAGCTTGGAGCCATTTAAACCTTTGGTTTCTGATCCCCATCAAAAGTGGTTGCAAGTAGAAAGTTGGGGTCATGAAATGATATGAACTGGTTCAGTTCACAAATGGGCATAAAAGTTTGTGGTTCTGTTTGAGGTTGAGCCATGTACCATGAACCAAACCAAAAACAAAAATGCAGTTTAGGTCCATCCCTAGGGTCCTTTCAGGTCATGCAACTGGGAACAGCCTGGCCAGTACCACAATAATTGACCCAGCCCAGCAGCCGGCACCACATAAATGAACTAGATTTTCCCTAGGGAAAGGCTACCACAAGGAGGAAAGGAGGGAAAGCTGAACACTGAGGGTAAGGGGTGGGGCAGATAAAGGTAGATTGGCTTGTGGATGAGGAAGAGAAAAGGAATCAGGAAAGGGGGAAGAGGTTATGGGCTGAAACTGAATCCAGCGAAGATAGAAGTCCTTTGCCTAGGTCGGGGCACTCGGGGAGGGGAAATACCTCTCCCAGTCTTCGACGGGGCGCCGCTGAAAGCGGCGTGCCGGGTCAGGAGCCTGGGAGTTTTACTGGAGCCTTCACTATCAATGGAGGCCCAGATCGCAGCCACTGCCAAGTCAGCCTTCTTCCATCTAAGGCGGGCAAAGCAGTTGGCTCCCTTCCTAGAGCGTCAAGATCTGGCAACGGTGATTCATGCAATGGTCACCTCGAGACTGGATTACTGTAATGCCCTCTACATGGGGCTGCCTCTGTACCGAACCCGAAAGCTGCAGCTGGTGCAGAACGCGGCGGCTAGACTGCTGTTGGGGCTCTCTAAGTGGGAGCACATACAGCCTGGGCTACGCGAACTGCACTGGCTGCCAGTTGTATACCGAGTTCATTACAAAGTGCTGGTTATTACCTTTAAAGCCCTATATGGTCGAGGACCTGCCTACCTTAGGGACCGTCTCTCCCCATATGAACCCCAGAGAGCACTGAGGTCAGCTTGGAAAAACCTGTTGACCATTCCCGGACCAAAAGAGGTGAAGCTGCAAAGCACCCGTAACCAGGCTTTCTCTTCTATGGCTCCAAGCCTATGGAACCAACTTCCAGAGGAAATGCGGGCCCTGCAGGACCTTGAACAGTTCCGCAGGGCCTGCAAGACCATCCTCTTTCTATTGGCCTTCACTGACGAAGAAGGAAATTGTCAAGAAAACCGCCATCATAAAAGTAAACATAGCACTAGTACATTTTATTAATTTTAGAAAATTAATCAGAATTTTAACTAAACTGTTAATGTAGTTTTATTCAATTTTGTGTAATCAGTGTATGAATCATGTTGTTAGCCACCCTGAGCCTGCTCCGGCGGGGAGGGCGGGATATAAATAAAAATTGTTGTTGTTGTTGTTGTTGTTATGGGGGAAAGAGGAAATAGGAGAAGAAAATGAGATTCGTCTTGCAAGTCCCACTTTGGTACAGTGGTTAAGAGTGCAGACTGTTACTGGGAGAACTGAGTTTGATTCGCCACTCCTCCACTTGCAGTTGCTGGAGTGGCCTTGGATCAATCATAGCTCTCACCAGAGTTGTCCTTAAAAGGGCAGCTTCTGTGAGAGCTCTCTCAGCCCCACCTACCTCACAGGGTGTTTGTTATGGGGGAGGAAGGTAAAGGAGATTGTGAGCCACACTGAGACTCTGAGATTCAGAGTGGAGGGTGGGATACAAATTCAAGGTCTTCTTCTTCTTCTTGCGTTACCAGGCTCCAGTTGTGGTCTAGCTATCTCCAGAATTACAGCTGATCTCCAGATGACACTAATCAGTTTCCCTGGAGAAAATGGCTGCTTTGAAAGGAGAATTCTTTGTCATTATATTCAACTAGGTCCCTCCTCTCTCCAAACTCCACCTTACCTAGGGTTTACCCCCAAATCTCCAGGAATTTCCCAACCCAGAGTTGGCAACCCTATATGCACTGCTTTTGTATATATACTAGTAAAGAAATGGGGGGAAAAAAGATCATGTTCTGGGATACTTGTGGGTATTTTCCATGAACTCCTGTTGTGCAGTTCAGGAACTTCTCTGTATGTGAAAATGCATCTAGCCTGGGACAGATGCACTGAGACATTTGTGGTGAACAGATTCAGTAGAGAGGCATATAGTTTTTAACAGCAATGATAATTCGTGAGCTGAGCCTCAGATCTTCTTGCCTATCCACTGTCTGACTAGGCCAGCTGTCAGCTTAGTGTAGTGATGAAGAGTGGTGGACTCTTATCTGAAGAACTTGGTTTGATTTCCCACTCCATTTGAAGCCAGCTGGGTGACTTTTGGGTCAGTCACAGCTCTCAGCCCCACCAACCTGACAGGCAGTGTTCCCTCTAAGCAGAGTTAGTGTGAGCTAGCTCACAGATTTTTAGCCTCAAGTTCACACATTTTTGTCTTAGCTTAGGAAAAATGGCTTCAGAGCACACTATTTATGCAGTAGCTCACAACTTTAATGCCAGTAGCTCACAACTTTAATGCTAGTAGCTCACAAAGTAGAATTTTTGCTCACAACATTCTGCATCTTAGAGGGAACATTGCTCACAGGGTATCTCTTGTGGGGAGAGGTAGGGAAGGTGATTGTAAGCTGCTCCAAGACTCCTTGGGGTAGTGAAGAGTGGGGTATTAAACCAACTCCTCTTCTTCAAACAACTTTGCAGCTACACAGTGACTATGGTGAGAATTTCTTTTCATTCTGCCTTGCTGCTGCTTTTGCATCTGCACAGTTCTCAAAATCAGTACTCTTCCAGGTTTATGGTGGTTGGGCCAGGTAATTAAATGATGGGTAGGGGGAGGACTACAACTCCCATATGGCCTGCACATGCTCATGTGTGAAATAATGTTGATAATTACCCCATCCTTCTCTGGGCTTGCATCCAATCCCATCCTTCTCTGGGCTTTTAATTACCCCATCCTTCTCTGGACTTGCATCCAATACTCTGTCTACCAATTAACATGAGCGTTAGCAAAAGACTGAGAGAAGCTGAAGATTCTCCATTACTAGCTAAACAACTGAAAATATATGACTTTTATTCAGCCCAAGTGCCCACATCTAATCGTTTTGAGATTTTGGCTAATTTTGATAATGAGGATGTTATTGAGCAACTCTCACTTACACAAAAGTCTACTGACCCTCACGACATGATTAATACAATGCAAACTCTGAGGAAGCTGCAGACAAGATTAACTCTCTAAATTCTATCGAAAGCAACAGTTTTGAAGTGGGTTGCAGAGAACTCTTTAATGTAACGCATTTAACAGCTGTAACAGTAGACTTCATCTGTAGCCAGTTGAAACTACTTCATTATAAAATGGACTACATTACTGAGCAGCTAACTTTTAAAAGAAGCACCTTAGAACAGGTCACCCAATCTGCCAATGAATTACAGCCAAAGGAATATGATAAGCCTTTTTCACCGAGTAAGAACTTAATAAAACCCTACAAATTGGTTCTCACTCCAAATAAAATTTGCCTAACTGTTTGCAACTATAGAGGACGATGCCCTGCATGGAATAGTATGCAACAAACTAGGAAACTTTTGAAAACATTGTTTCCAAGGGAAATGAGATCGATCTACTAGAAGTGGATCTTGTGAGTTGCAATGCCCAGACTCAGAGGGCGATATTATCATTTAATTCAACACGTATACCTCAGCTTCTATTACAATCTAAAGGTTATCTGGCATCTA
This sequence comes from Heteronotia binoei, assembly GCF_032191835.1. NCBI lineage: Eukaryota > Metazoa > Chordata > Lepidosauria > Squamata > Gekkonidae > Heteronotia > Heteronotia binoei. The sequence goes on along the minus strand of NC_083228.1, from coordinate 98,332,832 downwards.
AGGGAGTCTTCCTATCCTGTGTTTTTAAGAATGAGATGATCTCTCCACTACTACCCACCAAGAAGTGTCCAACTCAACAGAATTATTCTCTGACTACAAATGTCGACAACAATAATTCAAATAGGGAAGAGCCAACTGATTCAACCAACTGCCCTTCCCTGCCTAATAATTTTGATGAAACTATGGACATAGTAGCAGGAAATAATATTCTGGAAGATAATATCAGAGATCACTTCCAATCACTTCAAGTGCAAGAACAACAGGATATCCTAAGGAGACTGGATCTATTGAGGGAAAATCTCGTATTAAAATAGACTAAATTCCAAAAGAGAATCCAAGGGATTCCCAATAATCAAATAGAAATTTCACAGGACACCTTACCAACAAATTCAGATCAACAAGAAGAAGCCTGTACTTCTATAATCTCCAACCATTCTCTTCAGACCAGCTTTAACTCTGACAATTTGGCCTCTAATTCTACACCATCCAGCTTTCCATCTACTAATGGGTGTATATATCAAGATTCTCAAAAACTACATGACCAAATTACAGAGCTGGACTGACTGTCCGAAAAGTCTTCAACTAGAGATCTTCACCTCATATCTTGGAATATTGCTGGCTGGCTGAATAAATCATGTGATCCTGACTTTATCGATTTCCTTACCCATTATGATTGTATTCTACTTCAAGAAACTTGGTCAGAATTAGAAATCAATATCCCTGGATTTCTTCCATTCAACTTTGCTGCTCATAGAAATGCTTCCAGGGGCAGAATTAAAGCTGGATTAACAATTATAATTAAAGCAAATATATGTTCCAATGTAACTTTACTTGACTCTTCCCCTCCCCTAGCACAAGCTCTATTAATTCACTTAACTAATTCTATGCTGATTCTGGTAAATGTTTATCTTCCTCCACCTGAGGACAATTTAATGCTTTTGATCAATTGGAACAAACTATCTGATTTTATTAATTCTTTGCTTAAACGTTTCCCATGTACCCCACTCCTTATAATGGGTGATATGAATGCATGGATAGGACCAAGTAACCAAAATCTGATTTCCCCTTTGAAGGATTTGACCACTTACCCCTACCCCTTACAGACATATGAATTTCTAAAGATAACAGGGACTTAGACACCAACTCATGTATTTTTATAAAAACACTGTATTTATGTCACAGTTGATGGCCTTGTTTGCTGGTGATAATGGGGGGGGGGCTGAATCTTTTTTCTCTTGTAAAAAGTTCTGTGTAAAGTTAAGTTTAGAGTCACAGAAAAAAATGTTTAGCTGCTGTGTGGGGGGGCAGGGAGGGAAACTAGGACTTCCATTGGGTTTTGTGGCTCCACATATGAACAATTTGCTTCTAATTGCACTATGCTGTGTGAATATATGGAAAGTAACTTACCAAATAAGCTCAGACTGCTCAAGAGCACCTGAACAGTTTGATGGGAAATAAGCTCTCTGCTCAAGACAAATGAACAGATCGTTATCTAAACCAGCATGTGCTTGAGCATTCCAAGATTGGGGTGTCAAAATATCTTGAACTGGCCCTGCTGAGAGGAGAGGGAGTATAGCTAAGTGTGGCAAACTTGCAAAGCCTCTTCAGGGAAGAGTCTCATCCATTTTCTTAAACTCTGATCGAGTTCTATTCTGCTGAACAGGCTCAAAATGCTCAGAAGCAATTTTCAGTGATACTCCCCTCATGTGGCAGTACTGCCTTCATGCTGTTTGGGGTGTGTGTGTGTGTGTGTGTGTGTGAAAGTCACACTCCAAGGGCAGAAATTCTACCACCCATGACCAATTTCAATGGGATTCAAGTAATAGGTTTCTCATTATTCATTCCATATCTTCCTGAAACTGTAGGAACACATTTATGAGATAAGGACCTATTGTCAGAGACATGACAGATGCATGAAAACATCCTGTGACAAAATTACAAAGTTTATAGAAACTAGGTTAATATAAAATTACACACAAATATCTGACCTCAAGAAAACAGAAACACAGGCAAATCTGACTTTGCAATATCATAGATGCCTTCCCATAAATTCTAAAATATCCTGTGTTTTGAAAATGGAGACTTAAAAAAATAGCCACTGTGTTATTTGTTCTTTTAAAATAGAGTTTCTCAACAATCATAAAGCCTTACAGCATTCGAAGTCGAAACTCAATCAAGCTATACCAAAATGAATACAAAGCAATAAACCACAGCTATTTAGAAACTGCAGAAATGAAACTGAATACATAGATCCTGATGTTAGCATTCTGAGAAATAAAAACACAAAACAGTATCAGTGATGTTATATCCCTATTTTTTCACATGCCTCTCTTGTCTAGGATTTTATGCAAAAAGTCAACACTGCCTAATTATAGCACTTTTATTCAGAAATAAGACCCACTGTGTTCAATAAAACTTGCTTTCATATTTTTTTTTAATGTTTTTGCATTTTTAAAAATACAGAAATTAATTTTAATTGGTGTTCTATAGTTCATATTCAGATGAAAGATAATGATTAATTTGTTCATGAGGACATTCAAGAGGCACTTCCTGTGAGGCCTTCCTGAGAAAGCAAATAGGATTCTAGATATCCATGATGGACCAAAATAACACAAAACAGTGAAATACTCTTCATCAGGCTGGATGTTTAAAAGGATCTTGGTCTGTATCATGTGCAGAAAGCCTTGCAGACTTCTTTTCTCCTCTGTATAAAGATAATTGGAACTATTATCTCAGTGATGGCAATCAATACAGAGACCATAACATTCAAAATCACTCTTTCATCAGATTTTTTGCTCAACTGCATGCAACTTTATCACTCAGCTTAACATACTCTAATGCTGGCATTTTTCTGGCATTGGTAGCAGTGTATACACATTGTCTTTCATGTTATGAAATAATCAGGCATGCTGTAGGACAAGTCAGTTAGAGTCAGTGTATACATATTGGTATGCACATATTTAAAATAGCTGTGCTTGCTTCTCCTGTATTATACTGTATGTAGATATACTTGCTAATTTTATGATGTGGTGAAACAGCCCCGTTAAAGTGAATGGGGAAAGGGGAGACTCATGTATCCACCCTTAGTTCCTTGGAGAAAGAATAGAATAAAAATGTACTATTTGTTTAGAATATTTCTATGCTGCCTCTTCAGAGTCTTGCTTGAGGCAGCTTACAACAACAACGTTTTAAAATAGACAGATACATTATGTGAATGTTTAATTGATGTGGGCTTATCCAGAATAACATTCCAACACCCAGCAAGAAGATCTGCACAAACCCTGCAATCACAAAATTTTGATCTAGGGAATGAATGGTTGTGAACATGGATGCAATCAGTTCCACCTGATATCCATAACCTGATCAACACCAACGAGAGACCTGCAAGATTTGACTTGCCACATAAAGTATGGACAGCAGCTAACAGACTATGAACAGGCTTTGGGAGTTGTGCAGATCTGTTGCTTAAATGGGGCAAACTACCAGGACCTGAATGCGATTGTTTATTTATTTATTACGTTTGACTTATATCCCGCCCTCTCCGCAAGCGGACTCAGGGCGGCTCACAACATCATATCCACACGATTAAACCAATAAAACATTGTGGTGCAACCTGCCAAAATATTTTCCATTTCTCACAGGAATGTAAGCGTCATGTTTTCCAGGGAGTTGTGATGGAGCTCTTTGAACTCTCCCCTGCTGTGATTGAGTGGATTGATTTTAGACATTAGTATTTAGGGGGATTGACAAATAAGTCTGCATACCCACTGTATCAACTTTGTTATGTATATTATATAATTTTATGCTTCCTGTGTGTAACTCTGTCATATGATAAATAAGGTTCACATATGTCCAAGGCAAGTAAACAGGCACTTTTGTACTATTGACTTTAATTAAAGGGACTTAGGTATGCCCTGCTTTCACTGGATTGCATGCTTTTGTCATATATGAAAGACCTGTGATAGAAGACAAGCTGGAATATGCCCAGAGGAGGACAACAAAGATGGTGAGGGGTCTGGAGACTAAGTGTTGTGAGGATAGGTTAAAGGAGCTGGATATGTTTAGCTTGGAGAGGAGATGTCTGAGAGATAATATGATAGCCATCTTAAAAGTATTTGAAGGGTTCATATAAAGGATGGAGTGGAGTTGTTTTCCGTTCCCTTGGAACCAATGGATTGAAATTAAATCAGATGAGATTTCAACTAAACGTTAGGAAGAACTTCCTTTAATAAAGTAATAAAATGCCAAAAAAGGAAGAACTTCCTGACAGAGCAGTTTTGCAGTAGAACAAGCTTCCTAATGAGATGTTGGGCTCTCCTTCTTTGGAGGTTTTTAAGCTAGATGGCCACTGACAGCAATGCTGATTCTGTGAAGTTAGGCAAATCATGAGAAGGAGGGCAGGAATGGATAAGTCAGTGCTTGGCTCTTGTGGCCCTTTTGTACAGTACTTGGGGTAATGTTGATTGCTGCTTCGGGGTCAGGAAGGCATTTTCTTCCAAGTCACGATTGGCCCAGGTATCCTTAATGGCTTTTTTTGTCTTCCTCTTGGCATAGAACAGGGGTCACTGGGGAACTGAGGAGAAGGTATCTGTGAATTTCCTATAGTGTGCAAGGAGTTTGACTAGATGATTCTTAATTTTCTTTCTTTTTTTGTTTTAGTGTTGTGTGTGTGTCTTTGTGTGCCTGGAAGTCGATGACTTTTGGCAACCCCTAGTGGGGCTAGGGGATTTTCAGAGAGGTGGCTTGATATGTCTGCCTCTGTGTCCCAGCCCTAGTATTCCTTTGAAGGTTTCCCTTCCAAGTGTCTGCTGATGGGCTGCTCACTCCCAGACACACATTCCAGCCGCTGTCTATGACAGCAAACTCCTGCACTTGGTACTTTCTGCTTGTCTGCCTGCCATTGGCAGAGTCTCTGTATGTCCGGGAGCTCGCCAGCAGATCTTCCTGCCACGCGAACCTGTCCCTAACAACTGAGTTGTGCGAGGCAAAGTATTTCTAGGAGGGGGGGGTGATTGGGCGCCGGGGAGGGGGTTTGCCAGGCCGAGGCATGAAGGGATTGGTGAGGCAATCATGCCACTCCCTAAGGGGTTTGTGAGCTTCCGCAGCGGCGGACGCGACCTTTGTTTTTGGTTTCAACGAGTGCCTATGGGGCATGCTGCTATTTTTGCCGGCGTGACGTTGCACCTCTTGGGGGGGCATGTCATGGGCCAAACTGTTCAGGAAGTGGCCTAAGACTGGCCATGCCCCCAACTCCACCCCCTCCTCCACCTGAACGTCACGCTCCGCCTCACTTCTGCCTGCGCTCGGGCGCAGCCCTCAGGTGCTGCTGCCCTCGGGTGGAGCGGCACTCAGGCAGCCCCTCGCCCATGTAACTCCTCTACACTTTGGCGGCGCCGGTCGTACATCGGTGCACACCCTTCCTTCACCCACGTAGCGGCTCGTCTGCTCCCAAAAGACTTTCCATCCCCCTCCCCTCTGGATTCTGCTGTTAATGATCTGATTCTGTGATTCTTTTTGGGTAAAAAAGAACAAAAGAAGAGCCCTGCTGGATCAGCTGTTTATTCCTGTAGCCATCATTACATCCTCTAACAGCAAATTTCACATTTTTTTTTATCACTCTCTGGGTAAAGTAGTATTTCCTTTTATCCATTCTGAACCTACAGTCCATCAGCTTGATTGGATGATCTCAAGTTCTAGTATTTTGGGAGAAGGAGAAAAAGTTTTCTTTGTCAGCTCTCTCTACCCCATGCATAATTTGATAAACCTCTGTCACATCCTCCCCTTTGTAATCTCTTTTTCTAAACTGAAAAGTCCCAGACTCTTCAGCCTGTCCTCATAGGAAAAGTGCTGCAACCCCCTAATCATCTTGTACTCCTCTGTACTTTTTCCATGATATTAACCAGTGTGCCAATGGGGCTGTCACATGTCATGATAATGCAGAATACTAAAGGATTACTGGTGTTGTGGTGCAGAAACCTTTGGTGACAGTGTTTAGAATAGGATTCCCAGCCTTCCCCTGGGAGTGGGGTTTCCTCCAGCTTGGGGGCCTCCAACCTGCCAGCCCAGGGTTGACCGGTGGGGGGCTACCCACCCTGAAAAGGTTCGTTGGCACCTGATGTGCCTGGTGTGATGATGTCACTTCAGGATGACATCATTGCACTATGTGCACAAGATGTTTTCTCCACCAGCAGCCAGGAAGAATTAGGAAATGAATGTTATATTCACAGGCTATATTATGATATAAGAAATGAAAGATACCTGTAGAGAGTTTAATGTGCCATTCATTGAGTTATATAACTACAATGATGGTCGCCTCCTGATTCTAATTTATCTGGGTGCATCTTCGTGTAGTCCAACTATGAAAACAATAGCTTAAGCAAACTACTTGTGATGAAGGTGTGTTTTTTTGCTTAGGGTGAAGATTTTTGTTCATGTACATAAATACAGAAAAAAAAAATTGGACAAGAGTTTAGAGAAAGAAGTTCTTAAATGTCAAAGGAAAACTCTGTTAAGTATTTCCCTCTCTCACACATAACTACATAAAGGTGGACATAATCTGCATGGGTAGAAAAATAATGGTCTTGCCTTTCTTTTTGTTGATGGATTTATGAGTACCGGAATTGCAAAGAAATATTCTGTTCTCATTTTACTGGCAAGACAGTCTCACTTCTGATATTCTATCCATTCTGTGCATCCCAACGCATAACAATGACTAGTATATAGGAACCAGATGGTATGTGGTTTCTGGAAGTGTACCATCAAAAAGGTGCAGCTGCTTATCCTTCATTAAGGATACAATTCTGTGCATATTTACTTGGGAGGAAGCACTGTGAACTCGGAAAAGGCCTAATTCCTGTTAACTATGGATTGAATGTAATCTTTAGAAACTAAGGTACATTGACTTGACTTTAAGGTGCAATGTCATTATTATGTCATCACTGTAAGCTAGAGTTTTATCTATATGTTTTTGAAACTAGATCATAGAAATACCATTTTAGATTTGGGATATTTAATTCTGAGTAAACACTTAAAACCATCAGATAAGCTTGTTTGAGTTCCTAGTATTGTCCACTATATTGGTTAAGTCAATAAACACCCTATAATTATATAAGAAAATAAATGTAAGATGCATTAAAGGCCATGAGAACAAAGATACTAGAAACATTTGTATACTGTTTATCTGTGCATATATTATTTTGTATTAATGTTAGTGACAATAATTGTGACATTTCAACAAAACTGTATAATTGCTTTAAATACAAATTTGTGGTTTTGAATAGAAGTTTTCCAGATATATGAACAATGCCCTAGGAGTTTATTGTTACTTTGAGAATATTCATAAATATTTTATAACTGATTATGAAAAAAAGTCAGCGTAATTAAGAAATGAGCCACCTACAAATAGACACAAAATATAGGGTACTAAGTTTATTTTGGGTCATATGTTTCATACAAGATTTATGTGAACAGGTTTCCTTTTCCTTTCTTTGTAGAGTGAGCGCTACACTTTACTTTGGCTTTAAGTGGTTTGACAGGCCAAAGGTGAAAGTTGAAATGGATTTGAGTACCTGTGTTCCTGAGCAGTGTATTAATAATGAAGCAGCTCTTTTAGAGCTTTCTGCTTATGCCTGTCATTCAACTTTTACACAATATCTTCAGTTCCACACTGAATTATTTCCCATGAGTTCAATATTTTCTCCACTGAGTAAGTAGGAAAGCTAAGGTTGCCAGCTCTGGGTTGGGAAATTCCTGGAAATTTGGGGCAAGCAAGGGTGGAGTTTGGGGAGGGAGCTTAGTAGGGATGTGGTGCCATACAGTCCACACTCTGACGCTGTCATTTGTGAGGAGAATCAATCTCTAGTCTGGGGATCAGGTGTAATTCCAGGAGAACTCTGGGCATCACATGGACATTGGCAACTCTAGGAAAGCACATGCAGGGGAAAGTGCTCCGTGAGTTCTACCACCCATACCATTGAAGATCCTCATGCTGTTCTTGATTTGCTTGGTTGCCCAGGAACAACATTTGGGGGAACATTATGGGCTGCAGTAGGAGGGGAAAACAAGAAAGCTCTCTTCTGCAGAAGTGTCTTCTGTCAGCAGAAAATGACTTCTGGATTCAGCCCCACATGTGTATAACTGATCTTGCATTTGCATGGAAATACTAAATTGAGTAGATATATCTCACTGGATTGTGACCACACAAGTTATAGCTGGTCACAACTGCTCAGTTGGATGCATCCTTTTTCATTTTGGGAGAGGAGATGGGACGTGAGCAATTTTATTAATGTAAATAATGATAACAGGACATATTTAGTCTATTTTCTAGGGGGAGGACATATAACAGGACATATTTAGTCTAAATTCTAGGGGGAGCTGTAATATAACACCCAGAGACTATAGAATGCTTCTGTCTCCATATCATTATTTCCCATCCTCTCTGCCTGTGAAGATCTTCTTACAGGGCCTACAGCCGTTTTAATGCTTTTTGAATACTTTACTGAAAGTAACTCTGCACATGTAGGATTGGATTATTTCCGAACTCTACTAACATTAATGGCCTACAATGTATTCATTGTACATGCATACACAAATTTATCTTATTTAGGTAGGACTATACCTGGAGATGGGCTATCCTGGACTACCATTCACTGCTGCTTAGCACAATGGTAGGGGGGAAACGTGGGGGGGGGGGAGTGATTCAACATCATGCCAACATCACAACAGTACTCCAAGTGAGAAATGGGAGTGATGTTATCACATCAGCTCAGTGCTCTTGGATTTACCTCAGATTCTATAGTTAAATCACAGAGCTTTTCTTGAATCCTAGAGTACCATGCAGAGGTGATGATATCACTTCCGGTTTGTGCCAGAAGTGATGTAATGGTATTGGGGTGATGCCAATCAGACAGGTCCACAGCTTCCACAGTCTCCAGCCAGGTTCCAGCACAGGGCTGGCAATCTTGTAATCAAGAAGTTTGGCTGCAGGTTTCAGCGTAGCTATTTTATGCCAGCAATGCCTTTACAAAAATTAGCTCTGAGACACATTTTTAAATTAGTCCAAATGCTTGAAAAACAAGATTTTTGTGCACATGTGTTTGTGAACTATTATTCCTGTGAAACTGTGTAAAATGTGTATGTGCAAAATTACTAGTTCTGAGCACCTCAGCAAACTTTAACAAACATCAAGTGACACTGCTATAAGAGACTCAGGGACAACACCAACAAGCAAGTTTGTCTCATCTTAAAGTGTTGTTTTATTATTGTTATTCTTTGCTTTTGACAAAGTGCCTTTTAGCTTTTGGAGATGGTAGCAAGCTGTAGCACATAGCAGCCTGTCATTGGATAGGCTGAGTCATATTTTTTTATAACTGAACAGGTTTGAGCTATTCAGATACAACGATGCCATTGAACATTCGGCTTCAGTGATTTCAATTTGAGAGCTGTGAGTTGATCCTGTGGATGATGAATTTGCTTTTATTTTGTTTTTGCTCAAACAGTTATAGCTCAAAAGGTAAAACAAATCTCCCATGAGCAAAGAATATGTCCCATATGTAGAAGGGAAGCTTTGAATCCACCCCATTGTTGGATTTTACAGCATGTGTCATCTTTTTTGGTTCACTAAACTACTATTTTTGTGTATTTCTTAGAGCTTTGTGTGGTGGTGGTGGCAGGCAGTGTTCCCTCTAAGTTGAGTTAGTGTGAGCTGGTTCACAGTTTTTTTAGCCTCCAGCTCACACATTTTAGTTTTAGCTCAGGAAAAATGGCCCCAGAGCAAACTAATTTATGCGGTAACTCACAACTTTAATGCCAGTAACTCATGAAGTAGAATTTTTGCTCAAAAGACTCCATTGCTTAGAGGCAGTATTGGTGGCAGGTATGAGAAGGTTCTGTGAAGGATTTGGTTATGGATACAGGTATGCTGTTAATTTACCCTTACGTCACAGCATGGAATTAGTCATATAAACTGCCACAAGTTTATTGCCTTTAAGACTGGGGATGTTAAAATATGAAGCTGAAATTGATCACTTTCTGCCATTAAAATAAAGAATAATAAAAATTAGAATCAGTGCTTAGTTTTCCAATTTTTTAAAAAAATGTTCTACCATGCAAGGTACCATTGGTATGGAGGGATTATGCAGGTGACATGTTTTGTGGATGTTAATTTTAGGGCATGATTCTATACACATGCATTTGGAAGTGAATTCTGTTTCTTGGACACATCAAAAACATGCTTAGATTTTAGATACTTGCTATAGCAGACATCATCCATAGAAAATAGAAGTATTATTCATGGTATGATAGGAAGCCTGATTTCCTCCTTTACTAAACTCAGCAATCTGAAGTGAATCCGAAAGACTGAAGCCGTGCCTACAGTTTACTTAAGGTGTAAATCCCATTGAATTTAATGAGGTGTGACTTTCAAATAATGCAGAATAACCCAGCTACATAGCAGTTGAAATCTAACACTGGGTTTAACTTGTTTGGAATCACATAAGTTAATACGTTAACACTGTTAATTTGAACATACTTTTTATAAGGCAAAGGAGAACAATTAAGATTCAGCTCTGCCTAAACAAAACAACAACAAGCCTCTTGATCCTTTGAATAAAACAATCATACATTTGGAAAACTAGATTAAACAAAGGAAAATATTCTGTTGTAAAGTTTTGCAATGATATCTAGATGAAAGTAACAAGAGTAATGTCTCATTTTGGCTTTATCGCAAACTATGGTATTCTCTTTTTTCAGATATTGTCTTAACTCCAGTATGATTGTGCAACATATATTTTAAAATAAAAAAGAGCCATATACCCTTTGTGGGCAACCAAAAAAGCAAGTCCCAGATGAACCCATTTTTGAAAAGCATTTTCTCTTGCACCTAGGAACCCTCTCAAGTGCCTCCAAGTACAGCCTCACCTTGAGCATGGAAAGTTCCTGCTGAAAAAGAGAAATTCTGAGACAGCTCTGAACAAAAGAGGGACATGGGCCCTCCAGTCCATAAACAAACAGGGACAAGACAATGGAAGCAGAGCTGCATCCCTATGAAACTAGTGACTTTCTTTTGTAGTGGAGGACCCTTTCAAGTAGTTGTTGTTGTTGTGGCTTTCAACACATCCCACCTATTCTTATTTTCTCTTGTTGGGGATGTTTGCTGGGGTTTTAAAAAAATGTTTACTCTTGTTTGTTTGAACTAATCACGACTTAAGTAAGAGTCCTTTTGCCTTTCCCCCCTCTCCTCTTCACGAAGCATTTGGCCATAGTGACCGCTCAGGCATAAAAACGTGCTTATCTACAAATGAATGGCAGCTCTTTGCTTCATTAAAGCCTCTTTCTCTTTTGGCACTCGCATTGTGACCCTTTGATATTAATTCAAAGGGCAATTAAAGAATGCGGCCCATCTTTGAAGTCAAGCATTCAGGGCAAGGAAGGGGATGAACCTGGGACTCTGATGGACTGCGCACATTCAACAGGCCTTTTCAAGGCAGTTTGAAGTGACTCAAAGAAAATGGGCAGAAGAAGGTCAAAGAGAAAAAAGAGGCTAAAGAAACAGTCTGTATTTGTTCGAAGTATTAGCCAAGCAAACTGCAAATAGCAACAAAATGAAACAGTTAATAGAGCAGCCAGACAGAGGCATGTCAATCACTTAACTTGAAAAGCATTGGGCTAACCAAGGCTTCAGTCCACTGTGTTATCTAATTATCTTGGGAAAGCCACTAGCTGGAAGTAATAGTATTGTATTTCTTTCTGCTTAGTGCTCAGAAAAGGTGATAAATACTTGCGTCTTCGTAATTATGCAACATATATACATAAAGGGTAGTGTACTGCCATATTGTAGGCTAGATTGAAAAAAAGAGAGCACAAATTCAGCCCCAGACAAAGGCAACAAACCAGCTGAAAAGCAAATAATCCGAGATTCCTCATAGGAGCATTAGCATGTTTGAAATTCTTGCGATTGCTTTCATATAGAGCACGCATGGCTTCCAATGGAACAGGCCTTAAAGAAAAACACATTTGCAAAGCCCAAAGAAGGTTTTAAAAAAGAAAAGAAATAAGAGTTTGAAAACTGCATACAATGCTAAGGCTCAGACTTTAACCCACAACAAAGAGCCTAAGGGGTTCAGCGGAGGCCCTGTCCACCCCAGCGTAGCCAGTAAAGCTACGTAATTGAAGCACATATGGTTCAAGGCCTGTCTTCATTAAAAACTACAACAAGGCAAGGTTCCATTCAAAGTTTACTTTGGTTTTGCAGATTAAATGAGAGTCATGGGGCCAATATTTTAAATCCAGAGTCACTGAAGTAGTTACTTGTATAGAAGAACCTTCCTCCCAAAATATCAGACAGATTATAGACACTGGTTATAAAAATGTGTTTATTGTCTTGCTAAAGTATAAATATTGGCATGGTTCTAAAAAACCAAGGAGAGCTTAAGAGATAGTTTGGGTCCTGGGACCAAACTCCAGCTCCTATCTTCTGATGAGTTTCCACTTTTCAGGCGTAACACCAGCAAATATGCTCCACAAGGCTTGACATGCTGTGGTGAGTTTCCCTCAGTGGCTTCTCATCAGCAGCTGCTATTGACATGGACTAGGGATAGGAAAAATCACTGCAGGATGACTTTGAGTCATGTGGTATTTGTTTGGAGAAATTATGCTGGGACGGTGAAATCTCATTATGAGAAATTAACTGGGGCTTGGAAAAGAGCATCTGGACTAACTTGTACAATGACAGAGGACTTGTGTGTCACGAATGCACCTCCTTTTTTTCTATACATTCATCTAGCCATTCAAAGTTATTTAAATCTTTATCTGGTTTCATTGGCCATTATTATTCTCATGTTTACAAATAAGGAACTGAGCATGAGAAACAACAGCAATGGGTTTATGCAATGTTTTATTTAGCTGAGAGTGTACTGCCGTATTTGGAACATAAACTAAGTGAAGGTATTGGCTTGGATGTCGCCTAGAATTTCTGTGGGTACAAGGGTGGGGGTATGATTTTGGTTAGTTTCTGTCCTGCAGCACCCCTCGAATGCTACTCCCAAGAAATAGCCTGGGGAAAATCAGAGGTCTTCTGCAGAAGGGGACAATGGGCAAAAGTTACCAAATCACCTGCTTCTGCAGAAATTCTTGGTGGGATCCAAGCCACAGACTACATTCTCTTACTGGCTATAGCAGATAGAATTCCAGAGGACATGTTTTCCTTTGCCATACTGACAACTGGAAACCGTATGGCTGTTCTGCTGGTCACAGAGAAAAAGGTCTGGTAGAGATCAGCTGCCTAACTCAATCCTATCCATATTTATTTAGAAACAAATTTAATGGGACTTACATATCAGGCATACAGCTGAATATGTATACTGTAGATTGTGCCCATTGGATTGAATTTTACAATTGCATGAGCATAAGGAGTTTATACAGTAGGATCTTCCAGAGGCATGCTGTGCTCAAGGCATACTGTGCTGATGCAAGAGTAAGGAAGGATCATTTTTTTAAATTTTACATCTTCACTGCATCCCTCAGTGTCATGTAGCATGTTTTCCACAAGGGTCTCCTGTCAGCACAGACTTTTGGGGGTACACGGGGTGGGGGGTAAACAGGGTAGATCAGTCCTATTGTGTGAACATCTTCCACTTGCTTAACTGTAGGAGCTACGCTATTACCTTTTTGCAAATCAACTGCAGCTGTGTAGTCCTTGCACTATTTATGTGAGTATGTAAAGTGTGTATGCATATTATATATATGTGTGATTAAATCACTCCAGAAAAGTATGTTTTCCAAAATGAACTCCACATTGTCAGTCTGAAACTGTTCTGTAATGTCTGTAATTGTGTGCACAGCACTTTTTACCTTAGCATAATAAAAGCAGTTTTTGAGGAGGTTACATATGCCAAAGGAAATACATTATTTTGTGAATAATCAGGCAACTCAATTTATACTTGCCTATCCACCCCTAGTGGAGTTCATTGAACATGCACGTGTCAGAGGAGGACTTTGATTATTTCAGTCCAAGGTAGATGGTCTATTGCTAACTTCTCTTGCATAAGCATAATTGCAATGGAGAGTTGCTTCAAAAATCATAGTTGTACAATTTGTAGCTTTGTGAAGGTTTTTTTTTTTTTAGGATAATACTCTACAAAAGCAGTAGAAAAGAGATAGCCCTGAATACTTAGATAGTTTCTGAAGATCTGAAGGAGCAGTGACTCATGAAAGCTTATACCCTGCCATAAATTTGTTAGTCTTTAAGGGGCTACTGGGCTCTTGCTCTTTTCTATAGCTACGGACAAACATGGCTACCTGTCTTGATCTACCTCCAATAAAAGCAGTGCTTGAGTTTTATTAGAATGATAGTCCTGAAGAACCTGGATCCTGCATTTAGCAGTTATTGGATTTATGAACATATGAAGCTGCCTTATACTGAATCAGACCCTTGGTCCATCAAAGTCAGTATTGTCTACTCAGACTGGCAGCAGCTCTCGAGGGTCTCAAACTGAGGTTTTTCACACCTACCTGCCTGGACTCTTTTTAGTTGGAGATGCCAGGGATTGAACCTGGGACCTTCTGCTTACTAAGCAGATGCTCTACCACTGAGCCACCATCCCTCCCATATATATGACCTTCTCAGTACCAGATGGAGAGACTCTTCTTATGGTCTTGTGATCTGAAGATGGCAGAGCTATTGTCTTTTTGAGTCAGCTACCAATTACTGGCTTGGATCCAGATTAATGATTTCAAAGGATGTCCACTCATGGAGTGCAATTTTCCTGCCTCCCCATCATGTAAACCTGAAATGCTCCCTGAACCCCAGGAGCAGGAATTGTATGTGTTGTGTATGGAGGGGGGATTTTGCACTGCTATGAAAGGAAGGAGGTGGAAAAATTATTCTCCATTGGTGCAAGTTCCTGTGGAAACATTAGTCTGGATACAGCCCTTTGTCTACTAGCTTAACTAAATTAATTTTGAACAGCTACAAGGCTAGTCTTGCAGGCAACCATTTACAATGTATATACCAGGAGTTGCTGAATTCTGACATTATTCTGTGTTAGAGATTTACTTCTGTGATTTTCTGTGTTATATAGCTTTTAGTACTCTGTTCTAAATTATTGTTTCACTTTGAGCCTGAGGTTTTGGATGATGTAGAATGTCATAAATTAATGGTTATCATTTTACTTATTAGCATATTGCTCCATGATGTATAAGAGCCCCATGGTGCAGAGTGTTAAAGCTGCAGTACTGCACAGTCCAAGCTCTCTGCTCACGACCTGAGTTCGATCCCTGGCGGAAGCTGGGTTTTCAGGTAGCTGGCTCGAGGTTGACTCAGCCTTCCATTCTTCCGAGGTCGGTAAAATGAGTATCCAGCTTGCTGGGGGAAAAGTGTAGATGACTGGGGAAGGCAATGGCAAACCACCCTGTAAAAAAGTCTGACATGAAAATGTTGTGAAAGCAACGTCACCCCAGAGTCGGAAACGACTGGTGCTTGCACAGGGGACCTTTCCTTTCCTTCCATGATGAATATATACCTATTTTTTAAAAATTATACTCACTGCTACTTATGAGTAAAGTCCAACCCATTGAAACAAGCCAGTGAATGTTTCAGCCAAGGATTTTACCATTTAAACCCTGCATGGTAACTGTTAGTGGGTTTTTTTGGTGGGGATGTTAACCCACAGCTGTTTAAAAACAGGTTTGTAGCAAATACAGTGAGGAAGAGCAACAGTACTTTGCCATAATTTATGTGGGCTAATAAATGTCAGCTTCCTTTTATATTGCTATTGGAATATCAAAAAAGGAATTCCTACATTCATGAGACAACCAGGGACAATTTCAAAGCTTGTTACAGGATCATTTTACTGTGACAGTGTATGAACACTTCACTGTCTAGGAATTCCAGCTGGGCTAATTATACAAAGCCACTATCTTTCTTTTCCCCTCTTCTCAACATGTACTTCCCTAGTGCTCTGCAAGGGCAAAATCTGCCCTGTTTAATTTAAGGTACATGTTGGTATTAGAATTTTCAGTGGTCTCATAATTTTGCACTGTAGGAGAAGCAATACCAAAAGGAGGAACTGTGATTACCCTGCAAGATTCTGTTCATTAGAATCTTAGATCAAACTGACCTTGTGATTCCTTTCTCTAGTTATGTTGGGGATGAGAATAAGCTGGAGCAATGGGCAGAATATAAAATCATCATCATCATCTCTATATATGTATTGCATGGTCTGCAGAAACCAGAAACAATGCATCAGTGCATTGGATCCCAGAAGACGCCTCCAGCTAGTTATGCCCAAACAGAATCTTTCCTATTACCACTGATAAGAATGCACTTGGAAAGAAAACCTTTGGCAGTTATAGGCTGAGTGATGAGCTACAGGAGAACATAAGAAGAGCCTTGCTAGATCAGATAATCTAGTCCAGCATCCTGTCTCACACAGTCGCATTACACAGTTCTTTCAAATCACCCCATAAAAAGTCCTCAGTCTGATAGCTCCGGGTCTGATAATATACTTTGAATGAGCACTGGTCTCATTTCATAGGGTTTACCCCTTACTTGCACTGTAAAACATGATATAAGTTTACCTCTGTATAACTGGTTACCAATTATGAAGTCAGAAAACCTACCCTTGACTGTGAAAGCAAGGCAGTTTCAGCAGAAAGATCATTTCTCTTGGAATGCTGCCTATATTGCAGGATGTCCTACAGAGTCTAAGGAAAAGTTGGTCACATGCTCTCTGAATTTGCACCAAGCACATGACCTATGAGTGTCTTAGCATGAAGGGCTAAAGTTAACATAATGTCAAGGATCTGTAATTTTGTGGACCTAACTCCTCATACATAGTTTTATGTGTCTGCCTGGTGCCTGTGAGAAAAATTATGTCCAGTGATAGATTTCTTGTAAATTTCCCCAAGCTGCCAAACACTGGCTCTCTGGAGCTGTTTTGGGTTGGAAAGCTAGCATGGGAGGGGAAAGATTTGACTTCCTTCTCTCCTCAGTCTCAGTTTGAATTGAGTCCACGTGTATCTGGGAATTAAGTTTTAGCATGGAATTCCCAGTACACATCTGGTAGATGGGACACAGGGTGGCCACATAAAAATGTATCATCTAGTTAAACCCTCAGCCCTCAGATGTGTAATATAGCTACAAAGCAATTAGGATTGGACATGGAGTATATAGATCAAGGCAGCCACACTGAAGGTTTATTTTATATTTATACATAAAAGTTCTAGTTCACACTGTTTCCCAGACTGAACATGGACCTTTTTAGTTGCATTAAGCCTTGGTAGGGAAAAAAGACAGATAGCTGTATTGTGTCTTTTTTCCTACTGGAGTTTAGAGTAATTGTGGGAAGACTGTCTGGTCAAAGTTATAATTCTGCAACATAATTACATGCCTAAGGATACATTAATGGACACTCAGCATCACATGTAGTTTGCCTGTAAGCTTTGCTCTAAAAAAATGGAAAAGGAAAAAAGAAAGAAAGAAACCCTTTTAGTTTGAAATTTATTTTATGTGCCTTCAACTATCTTAGTGGTGCACTGACTTTAGCACTGTGTGATTTTTTGATTTTTTTTTTACACTTTCTCTCACTTCTTGCTTATATCCAGAAATGAACATTGTTGGTCTTGGAGGGTGGCTGACCAGATGATGGGTGGTCAGTCCCATAGCTATGGTGGAGCCTTGAGGGATCCAGGCCCCACCAATCAAAACCCCGTGTAACCTTTCTGCCCCCACCAATTGGTTCTCCATCTAAATAAATCACCATCATCACTCACCGCCAGTCCCTGCTGCTCTGTTCAAGCAGCGCCCACTGGAATGAGGAAGTGGAGTGGATGGGAGTTCCCCTCTGGTTGCCAGCAAGAGTTCCTGAGATCCATCCCTAACTTGATTAATTCCTTCATTGAGACCCACACCCAGGGCCGGCTTGCCCACTAGGCAAACTAGGCAGTTGCCAAGGGCGCTGGCAGGATGAGGTCACTGAATTTGGCTTTTTACCCTTCCCCCTAAGCAAAAGCCTAGTTTGCCCGCTCTCCAGCCTCCTCCCCCCTCCCTTCCCCACCCCAGGTCTATTTCAATGCCTGGAACGGAGGTCGAGCTGTGCTCCTGGGCTATCTAAGGCAACCCCCCCCCCGAGAAGTGGGAGGAGGGAGCAGTGCCGGCGCCCTTTCAGGATGCTGGTCCTTCCTGCTGATGCTGGCCTGCCCTGGCACTGACAGTGAGCACGCCACACAGTTTTACCCACTGATCAGCTGATTGGTGTGTGTGTGGGGGGTGCCTTTAGATAGCCTGGGAGTGTGGCTCGACTGCCATTCCGAGCATTGAAATAGACTTGGGTGGGTAAGGGAGGGAGGAGGAGGCATGGTGGGGAGGGGCATGGCACCACAGTGGGGGAGGCATGGGGTGCGCTGTGGAGGGGGGCTGTGGGCTGCGAGTCTGCCTATGGTGCCATGCATCCTTGGGCTGGTGCTGCCTGCACAGCAATTAATCTTATTTCATTGTGTGAATTACTAGGAAATAAGGGGGGAGGGGCAAAATTGTCATTTTTGACAATATCTTAGGTGTCATGTACCACCTATATAACATTTTAAAGCAATTTTCCTTAATTTTATAACATATAGATATTTTCATAGAGTTCTTCCAGGTTCAAGGTTATGGTATTAACCTTTAATGCCCTTAATGATCTGGGACCCATATATCTTCAGGACTGCCTCTCCTGGTATACCCATCAAGGAGTATTACATCCAGTAGATAAGAACCTATTGCAGGGCTGTAGCCAGGATTTCATGTTTGGTGGGGCCCACAGCAGGGTGGAGGTACCCAAGTTGGTGGTCCTAGGCTCTTGGCACCATAAGCTGCCTTGAGTTCCACAAGCTAACCCCCCTTCGCCTGGGCAGTCACAGGAGCTCTGCTCCCCTACCCCTTTCTTATGCGCCCCTCTCTCAGAGTGATGGACACCTCTTGATCCCCCCCCCCCCCCCGATCTGCATGCTATGTTAGGGAAGGGGAGAGAAAAAAGCAAAAAGACCAGCAGCAATACTACTATTTGTTCAGAGCGGCACTGAGCAAAGGGGACAGATTGGGGGCCCTCCAATGGAGGGGCTATACAGTTGGAAGGGGCAGTTGAAAGGATGGGCCTGGACCCCCCCTGGGCCCCACTGTAGGGCCTGACCTATTGGATGTCTCTAGCCCCAGAGACATCCAGCAGTTCTTGGCCAGGACCAAGGCATTTTCTGTCCTGGTCCCAATCTGGTGGAACTCTCTGCCAAACAACATCTGTGTCCTACAGGTCTTAATGCAGTTCTGCAAGAGATGTTCATACAAGGCAGAGATATCCTGCCAGGTATTTGGTTGAGGACAGTAATGATTTTCCCTCTGTCTGGTTCTCCTGTTTTCCTGCCCGCCCCCCTCAATGAATCAGTGGCATATTCTGGTAGCCATCACCATCTTATTGATTACTAGGTTAACTACTACATCTTATTAACTGTGAATTATATTATTTTAACTGTAAATTATTATGTGAATTTTTAAAAATTGATGTACGCTGCCCTGATCCCTGTCCCAAGGGGAAGGTGTTTTTAAAATCTAATTTAATATATAAATAATTCAGAAAGGCGGCATGGTATACCCTGATCTTGTCAGATCTTGGAAGCTAAACAGGGTCAGTACTTTGATGGAGGACTACCAAGGAAGACTTGGTGGAGCCACTTCTGATTCTCACATGCCATGAAAACTCCTTGCTGGCATCACCATAAGTTGGTTGCAACTTGATGGCACTTACATATGCAATATGGGAAGTGTGATGCTGAACTAGATGGACTGTAAGTCTGTTTCAGCAGGGCTCTTGCTAAAGAAGACTTACTGTTTAAACTGGATATTGTCACTGACAACCTATCCCAAACAAATTGAACATCAAAAACATCATACAAGAGTTTAAAGGCAGAAAAGAATAAGTCAGATATGTCTGAATATCAAGCACCTGAATTAAACAAGAGTTATAAGAACCAACCAAGGTTGCTTATTTAAATCAATTACAAAAGGAGCTAAACATCAAAAAGCCTGTTTCCAGTCCCACATCAATTATTTTTTCTCCAAGGCCGTTTTCGCACTAGCGTTTGCTCCGGCGTAGCGCCCCATTTACCTCCGGATCTTCTCTTGGATTTCGCACATGTTGCTCCGGCGCTGCGCTTTGCTCCAGCGCTTCATGGATTTTACGCCGGAGTATGTTTTTCAGCAAGTTGCCGGAGTTTCCGAAAACCTCCGGATCCACTCAGCGGAGTTTCCTGTGCGAAATCCATCCACGCCGGATCGACTGCTTTGGGGGCGTCACCCTCTCCCTTTCCGTCCTCCCACCCCATCCACCCGCTTGGCCAATCATCAGCCTTTCGCGGCGCTTCCCCAAAGTGCCGGCACGGCCATTTTTTTTTTAAACTTCACAGTTTTGCGTAATAGCGATATTTCGAAATTAACAAATAGAAAAAAAAAACCCCTCCTGGAATAGCCTCAATTGGCACTTCAATTGGTTTCGTTAGAATTTTTTTTTATTATTGACTTTAGTTGCGTTATTCCGCTGTTGCGTTATCTCGATAATGCGAAAACGACCATTGCTGGGGGGGGGGGAATGTAGTGCCGGTGCGGGCCAAAGCGTCCATGTGTGTGTGTTTTAAGAAGGGAATGCCTCCCTCAGCTGTGCCACCAGGATTTCTGGACCTGCACAAAATCGCCATGTATAAAATGGGAAGTTGGAGTCCTGCATTCTTCTCCCTGGCTACATTCCGCTCGGTTAGAAAGTAGACGCGAGCGAGCTTCTCACACGCGCCACAGAAGGGGAAGGAGAGAATGGAGCGGGGGGGGGGAGCTCTGGCAGCAGGAATCAGTCAGGTCCCCGTTGCAAGCGCCAGCCGGGGAGGGGAAAGAGAGCGGAGGAAATTTGGGGGGGGGGATCTAGTGCTTCAGAATTTGGGGGGGGGGAATCTAGTGCTAGGATTCTCCACTGTGAATGCTTCCGTTAATACATAAAGGGCTGTGGAGGATTCTACAGCTGCAGCCAATCCATAAGCAGCAGCAGCACACGTGATGCGGTTTGTCCAAGAAAAGAAGGGGAGGGAACAGCTCGATGTTACGTTAGTACGTTAGTACGTCATTACGCAACCAGACTTGCGCTTAAAAAAAAATGATTGACAGGGCATCGGACTCAAGCCGATGCCAGTGGGAAAACGATTTGAGCCGGGGCTTCAGGGAAGGCGACTCCGCAAAGAGTCACTAGTGGGAAAACGAGAAAAATGATCCGGACATAATTGCGCCGCGGAAAAAGGGGAGCAAACGCTAAGTGCGAAAACGGCCCAAAGCATTTCACAGATAGATGATTGGTTATCTGACTTGTACTGGGCATTGCCAGGATCTACTGGAATCCCTTCATTTTACCATCTTTGCCACATTCTTTCCTGGTTAGTATTTCCATGTGTATAATGTAACCAGGAGATCCTACCCAGACTGGATCTACATTTTTTTGAGGGGGGGGGGGCAAAATTAAAAAAATGATGCCCCATTATAGGCCATTCTATTTTATGGTCCCATAGAATACTATGGATTCATACCCATTTTGGTGCCTCCCCCCTCCAC
Source organism: Heteronotia binoei (assembly GCF_032191835.1). NCBI lineage: Eukaryota > Metazoa > Chordata > Lepidosauria > Squamata > Gekkonidae > Heteronotia > Heteronotia binoei. The sequence goes on along the minus strand of NC_083228.1, from coordinate 98,311,219 downwards.
TGGTGCCCGGGGCAAGCACCCCCCTCTGCCCCCCCCCCCGATCCGGCCCTGGATCCTACCATTATCTGGCTGCCAGGAGTTCTAGCTCTTTAGCATTATCCAGGGTGCACTATGATGTGGCAAGCTAGAAATACTGACTAGGAACCTCAAAATTTTGACTGACTGCTACAAAATTTTGAATGACAGCTTGTCCCAAGTCCAGGAAAAACAGAATACTCCTGTTTTCATCTCAATAACAATCTTGCCAACTGTGAACTGAATGTCTACTTTAATGGCACCCAGCTTACACACCACTATACACTTAGGTACCTTGGCATTACTCTGGAAAGGATCTTATTTATTATTTTTATTTATTTATTTCAGGCAATTTATAGTCTGCCCTATCCCAGGGAAGGGCTCAGGGCGGATCACAATATTCTAAAAACAGTATAAAAACAACAGTTAAAACCAGAGTGATGTAAACAATTTCACAAATCATAACAGAGTTTCAAATGGCAGCACAGTTACCAAAGATAGTAAATAAAATAAATTTATATTACAGCAGAGGGGATCACCACATAAGGCCAGTCGGTGGAATAGGATGCCCACTGCCTCAACAAAGGCCTGGCGAAATAGCTCTGTTTTACAGGCCCTGCGAAAGGATAACAATTCTGAGAGGGCCCGGATCTCTAGAGGGATCTGATTCCACCAGGCTGGGGCCAAGGCTGAGAAAGCCCTGGCCCTGGGTGAGGCAAGACAGATGTCCTTTGGGCCAGGGACAGTCAGCAGATGTTGTGAGCTGGATCGTAGTGAACTCCAGGGCACATATAGGAAGAGGCGGTCCCGTAGATATGTCGGTCCCAGACTGTATAAGGCTTTAAAAGTCAGAAGTAAAACCTTGAAATAGATTTAGTACTCAATTGGTAATCAATGCAGTTGATTGCAGCACCGGCTGGATGTGTGCCCGGAAAGGCACTGTTATCAACAGCCAAGCTGCTGCATTCTGCACCAGCTGGAGTTTCCGGATCAGTCTCAAGGATAAACATATGTAGAGTGAGTCACAGTAATCTAGCCTGGAAGTGACTATTGCATGGATTACTGTAGCCAGGTCCTGGGAGGATAGGTAGGGTGCTAGCTGCTTGGCCTGCTGAAGATGATAAAAGGCAGACCAAGCAACTGCTGTGACCTGTGCCTCCGTCAATAGTGAGGCATCCAGTATCACTCCCAGACTCTTCACCTTCTGGGCCAGCACAACAGGGTTGGGAGCTGGATACCCGACCCTAATCCTATTCCCCCCTGGCCCAGGTACAGGACCTCCATTTTAGCTGGATTAAGCTTCAATCAACTTTGCCTCAACCAACCCACCACAGCTTCTAAGGCCAAGGTCAGATGATGTGGGGTGGCGTTCAGGTGCCATCCATCAACAGATAGAGCTGGGTGTCATCCACATATTGATGAAAACCCAGCCCAAAACCTTGGGCAATCTGGGCAAGTGGGTGCATATAGATGTTAAACATCATTGGTGAGAGAATAGCTCCTTGAGGTACATCGCATTCCAGAGGGCACCACATGGAGATTTGCCACCCTCTATCCCTGACCATGGAGAAAGGAGAAAAACCACTGTAAGGCAATCCCCTGAACTCCAATGCTGGCAAGGCGGTAGGTCATTAGATCGTAATTGACCATGTCAAATGTTGCTGTTAGGTCTGAAAGCAACAGCAGCACTGACCTGTCTTGGTCCAGATGCCTTCTGAGGTCATCTGTGAGGGCAACTGTCTCCATCCCATGACCAGGGCAGAAGCTGGACTGGAACTATCAACACCGTTTTACCAGTGTAACTACAAAAATATGCATACAAAACAACATTCTCCAAAAATTACATGGTATAACTTGATGTGCACTTAGATGTTCAGCTTTGTGGTGGCGTATAGTGCTGCAGAATATGGTGCTTCAGTGTGGCTCAACAGCCCCCATGCCCACAAACTAGATGTCTAACTCAACACAACAATGAGAATTATCAGCGAATGCATTAAACTCACTCTGACCTACTGGCTTCCCATGTTGTGCCACATTGCCTCCTTACATCTCCAAATAAAAGATGCTCTTCTTCATGAATACAGAAAGATAACTGAAAACAGAGAGTTGCCCATCCATAAAGACATGGCTGATGAGGGCCTATTCAGACTAAGATCCTAACACCCAGCAATAAGATCTGCACAAATCCTGCAATCACAAAATTTCTTTCTAGGGAATGAATGGTTCTGAACATGGATGCAATGAGTTCTACCCATATCTATAACCTGATAAACACCAACAAGAGGTCCTCAGGATTTGACTTGCCATGTAAAGTATGGAAGACAGCTAATAGAATATGAACAGGGTGAGAGTGTTCAGACCTGTTGTTTAAGTGGGGCAAAATATCAGGAGCCAAATGTGATTGTGGTGCAGCCCACCAAACAATTTTTCATCTGTCACAGGAATGTGAGTGTTGTGCTTTCCAGGGTGATGTGATGGAGTTCTTTGAACTTTCTCCAGCTACAATTGAGTGGATTGAAACTTCAGATATTTGTATTTAAGTGGATTGCCCAATCGGTCTGTATACTTATTGATCAATTTGGTTATGTATTTTATATTATTATATACTTCCTGTGTGCAACTCTGCCATATGATAAATACATCCTTCCTGGTGGTCTGAATCAGATAGCTGTCCTTTACCCGTCATCTGCCTAGTTAGCATTTTGTCTTGAGTGCATACTGAGAAAAGTGTGCTGTCAGTATGTAGACTGAGACTGATTCCTCACTAGCAGTTCCTCCAGCCCTGGGCTTCTGCTTTCCCCAACTCAAGCAATCAATTCCCCACCACTTGCTGTGTGGGAACATTTTGCCCCATGGCTCCCTCCAATTTCCCTTGCTGCTTTCAGATAGCTAAAAAACAAGAGCAGGAAGCCTCAGGGGAAATTGGAGGGAGCTGCGGATCAAAATGCACCTGCACAACAACTGATGGGGAATTGATGCTTGAGTTGGGGAAAGCAGAAGCCTGGGGGTGGAGCAACTGCTAGTGAGGAATCAGTCTCTCAGTGCTAATATACAGATGCAGCAAAGATTTTTCATGGCAGTGTTACCACATATCAGGTCTGGTTTTTTCCAGGGCCACCTTTGTCTACTCAGACTAGCAGAATCCCCCAGGGTCTCAGACAAAGGTCTTTCACATCATTTGTTGCCAGATCCTTTAACTAGAGATGCCAGTGTGGGCTTTCTGTAGCCACGGGGGGGTGGGGGTGGGGTGGGTGGGCTTTCTGCACACACCCCCACCCAACCCCCCTCAGACCTTTATGGCTCCTCCTTTCCCCAGCCCCCACTCTCTCCACCACCACTTTTCTCCCCATGGCTCTGGCGGCCCCACCCCCCTCCACGTGGCACCTCTCCCTCCCACCCACTCACTCACTCATGCACGAATGGGGTGAAACAGTAAAGAGCAGGCTCCTGGGGCTCTTGCAAGGTGGCCTTTGCCGATCATGTGATCGCCGGGAAAAACCACGTGGAAGCCGGCAGTTTCTACGCCAGCTTTCCAGCGCAATCAGCAAGTTTGACCAGTGCTGAACTTGCTGATCATGCCAGAAAGCCAGTGTAGACACCGCTGGCTTTTGCATGGCTTTTCTCGGAGATCACGTGATTGGTGGGGGCGGGGGTCACCTTGCAAGAGCCCCAGGAGCCCGCTCTTTACTTTTTCACCTCATTGGTGGGTGGGTGGGTGAGTGGGAGGGGGAGGTGCCGCAAGGAGGGGGGTGGGGCCGCCAGAGCCACGGGGGGGAGGAAGTGGTGGCAGAGAGTGGAGCCGCCAGGGGGGCCCTCCATGCAAATTTTTTTACTGTGGGCCCCCACAACTGGAATTTTCTGGCTACGGGCCTGGCTTTCTGCATGCCAAGCATATGCTCTAGAACTGAAGCAATCATGGCCCCTGCTAAGGCTCACGTGCTATTAACCCCTTTCTAAGTCTGCAATTAATTTTCAAACTTCCCCCCCAAATTATTTTGCAAACAGATTTCACCATTCACTTCAATAGAACTGAATGTGCTCAAGGTGCATGAATGGAATTGCTAACTCTGTTAAGGTGAAAGGAAAAAAGTTGCTGCTTATATAGGAACCCAATATATGCATTTGGGCTCCTAAGTGTTCAAAGAACAGCTGGACTGAAACACTTATCATCTACTACAGGTCAGGCCTGTAGCTATGGTGGGGCCCCCAGGTCCCAACCCCACCAATTTACTTGCTACTTAAAATCTCTGGCCCCACCAATCTCTGTCATCTGTTGTTCTCAAGTCCCCTGAGACTCCCTGGCCTCTCCAGCGCAGCAAGGCACAGTGGCCTGGTGGGCAGCAGCCCTTTTTACTCCTGGCTGCGATTGTTGGCTCGTTCTGGCTTCAGGCACAGCCAGCAGGTGGCAGTCCGAAAGGTCAAGCCCTGGCCTCCACATGCACTGCCTGCTCATCTCCACGAGGGACCCACAGCTGTTCTCAGAGCAGCAGCAGGGGCAACAGCTGCCAGATGTCCCTGGGGCAATCCACATGTAATCCTGACTGCCTCCAAGGTGGGAGGTAGAAAGAATCACCCCTCTGGGACCAGGAGAGAGCCAGCCTGGCCCTATGGCTTGTTGGCAGGCACCCCCCAATAGGGTGGTGGTGGGGCGGGCGCCAAGCAAGAGGGATGCAGGCGACCGGGGCTTGGCCTTTTGAACTGCCACCTGCTGGCTGTGCCTGGAGCCAGAGCCAGCCAACAATTGCAGCCAGGAGGAAAAGGGCTGCTGCTCACCAGGCCACTGTGTCTTGCTGCGCTGTAGAAGTCTCTCCCCCCCCGACCCTTTCCATGTCCAACAGAGTTTTATTCAACATTCAGGTGGGTAGCCATATTGGTCTAAAACAACAGGACAAAATTTGAGTCCAATGGTACCTTTAAGACCAATAACGTTTTATTCTGGGTGTAAGCTTTTATGTGCATGCATACATAATTAAACTTTTTGAAATTTTGGATTCTTATTCCACACTCCCCACATTTTTGAGTGATAAATGACTTGTCTGCATTATTTATTTATTTATTTCAAATATAATAATCAGGGCTTCCACAAAAATGTGCCCCACTAAACAAAAAATCCTGACTGCAGATTGATTGAGTCAATATGTGTTCAGATTGAGAGAAAGAGATTAAGTTTCTAGATGCTCTCAATGAATGACTGTGCTATGGAGCGGATGGTCTCTGAACCTACCAGGGGTGGGGCGATCCTGGATTTGGTCCTAAGTAATGCCCAAGACTTGGGCATTACTTAGGGAGAGATGTAAAAGTGATTGCACCGCTTGGGAGCAGTGACCATAACGTTATTGATTTCACCATTTGTATAAATAGCGAGTTGCCCCAAAAGAGCAGCACAACCACGTTTAACTTTAAAAGGGGTAAATTCTCTGAGATGAGGAGGCATGTGAAGAGGAAACTGAAAGGAAAGGTAAATACAGTCAAAACCCTTGGGGAAGCTTGGAGGCTATTTAAAACTACAACCCTAGAAATTCAGATAAAATATATACTACAAGTTAGGAAAGGCATAAACAGGTATAAGAAAAGGCCTGCATGGTTAACAAACAAAGTAATGGAAGCTGTAAAAGGTAAGAAAGACTCCTTTAAGCAGTGGAAAGCTAGTCCAAGTGAGATTAATAAAAGGGAACACAGGCTGCGGCAAATCAAATGCAAGACTGTGATAAGGCAGGCAAAAAGGGGCTATGAGGAGCATATTGCAAAAAACATAAAGACCAACAATAAAAATTTCTTCAAATATATTAGAAGCAGGAAACCAGCAATTGAGGCAGTGGAGTCCTTGGATGACCAAGGGGTAAAAGGATTACTGAAGGAGGATAGGAAAATGGCTGAGAAGCTGAATGCATTTTTTGCCTCTGTCTTCACTGTGGAAAATGAGGTTTGCCTGCTCCCAGAACCACTTATTTTGGAAGAGGTGTTGAAAGACCTGAGTCAGATTGAGGTGACAAGAAAGGAGGTCCTACAATTGATTGATGAATTAAAAACTAATAAGTCACCAGGTCCGGATGACATACATCCAAGAGTTCTGAAAGAACTCAAAGTTGAACTTGTGGATCTTCTGACAAAAATACATAATCTTTCATTGAAATCTGCCTCCTTTCCTGAAGACTGGAAGGTAGCAAATGTCACCCCATCTTCAAAAAGGGTTCCAGAGGAGATCCGGGAAATTACAGGCCAGTCAGTCTGACTTCAATACTGGGAAAGTTGGTAGAAACCATTATCAAGGACAGAATGAGTAGGCACATTGATGAACACAAGTTATTGAGGAATACTCAGCATGGGTTCTGTAAGGGAAGATCTTGCCTCACTAACCTGTTACATTTCTTTGAGGGGGTGAACAAACATGTGGACAAAGGAGACCCAATAGATGTTGTTTACCTTGACTTCCAGAAAGCTTTTGATAAAGTTCCTCATCAAAGGCTCCTTAGTAAGCACAAGAGTCATGGAGTAAAAGGACAGGTCCTCTTGTGGATCAAAAACTGGCTAATTAATAGGAAGCAGAGAGTGAGTATAAATGGGCAGTCTTCGCAGTGGAGGACGGTAAGCAGTGGGGTGCCGCAGGGCTCAGTACTGGGTCCCATGCTCTTTAACTTGTTCATTAATGATTTGAAGTTGGGAGTAAGCAGTGAAGTGGCCAAGTTTGCAGATGACGCTAAATTGTTCAGGGTGGTGAGAACCAGAGAGGATTGTGAGGCACTCCAAAGGGATCTGTTGAGGCTGGGTGAGTGGGCATCAATGTGGCAGATGAGGTTCATTGTGGCCAAGAATCCCAGCCACAAATACAAGTTGATGGGGTGTGAACTGGCAGAGACTGACCAAGAGAGAGATCTTGGGGTCGTGGTAGATAACTCACTGAAAATGTCAAGACAGTGTGCGATTGCAATAAAAAAGGCCAACGCCATGCTGGGAATTATTAGGAAGGGAATTGAAAACAAATCAGCCAGTATCGTAATGCCCCTGTATAAATCGATGGTGCGGTCTTATTTGGAATACTGTGTACAATTCTGGTCACCGCACCTCAAAAAGGATATTATAGCATTGGCAAAAGTCCAGAAAAGGGCAACTAGAATGATTAAAGGTTTGGAACACTTTCCCTATGCAGAAAAGTTGAAACACTTGGGGCTCTTTAGCTTGGAGAAACGTCAACTGAGGGGTGACATGATAGAGGCTTACAAGATAATGCATGGGATGGAGAAAGTAGAGAAAGAAGTCCTTTTCTCCCTTTCTCACAATACAAGAACTCGTGGGCATTCAATGAAATTGCTGAGCAGTCGGGTTAAAATGGATAAAAGGAAGTACTTCTTCACACCAAGGGTGATTAATATGTGGAATTCACTGCCACAGGAGGTGGTGGCGGCTATAAGCATAGCCAGCTTCAAGAGGGGGTTAGATAAAAATATGGAGCAGAGGTCCATCAGCGGCTATTAGCCACAGTGTGTGTGTGTGTGTGTGTGTGTGTGTATGTGTGTATATATATATATATATATATATATATATATATATATATATATAATTTTTTTCGCCACTGTGTGACACAGAGTGTTGGACTGGATGGACCATTGGCCTGATCCAACATGGCTTCTCTTATGTTCTTATGTTGGCCTCATCAAATGAAAAATCCTGACTATGGCCCTGCTACAGGTGTTAGTTGCAGTAGGAGATACTTTGTAGGATAAAATGAAAGAGAGGAGAACAATGGCTGAGGTCAGACCACTGGCTCAGGGTGGCAGTGTGCTGACCTGGAAGTGAACTGGCAGAAAAAGGAGCACCCTGGAGTGTCTGGATTGCCCACAGAACACGGATGGACCACGAGTGCCCTGGGGGGAGCATCCAGAGCACTCAAGGGCCTGTCTGCCACTCCCTGGGTGCTCCCTGGGCACTCTCCAGATGTCCAGACAGCCAGGGAGGCGCCTCAGAGACGCCCCAGGGATTAGGTACCAGTTTGTAAGTGGTACCTCTTTGGGCCGACCCTATTGCTGGTAGGGCTGGGGTGAGGGCAGGACCAGGATGGCAGGCAGATGTGTGTGTGTGTGGAGGTGATTTTTTTGTGCGCACTCCAGCCGGCTTTTGCTGCTTGTCTGAACCCAGCCAATGTGAACCTTTTTAAGGTTTGTTCCAAATGTGGAGGAAGGTGGGGGTATAAATGAAATAAATAAATAAGCTATAAAATGTTCTAGAATTGTATTGACTTTCAAAGAACTAAAGTTGAATTTATAGCTCCCTGGTTTAAATTTTTTATAGAATTATAAACATTATGAGCCTTACCTTACAGTTTCAACTCAGTGAATTATATATTTAAGGCCTTGAATGTAGTCCTGTAACCAAAGAAACAAAACAACATTGAATTGGGCCAGATAAAAAAAGAGGACAAATCCTTGAAATCCTATAATTCAAAAACAAAAAGAATATGATTATTAGGAGATACACATTTTCTATTTCTCAGTGATGCTCAGGACTGTGAATTGAATTCAGAGGTCAGAAATAATTGCTAGCCAAGTCAACAACACGAGGAAATATATATTAACGCATTGTTGACTAGAATGCAGGAGTCAGATGGTAGTTTATAAAAGAAGTAAGGAAGTCATTTTAAGGAGTAATGTTGGGAAACAGCATGTCAATTATACCTTTGGGTCACTGTGTACTGAAGATCACTGATTTATTGTCTGACATAAGACTGTACCTGTAAAACTACCATACTGCAAGGGTTTGTCTGTCTCGCTGCCGTCACTATATTTTATAAAGGAATAGGCCTTGTTAGATTAATTGTATAATAGTGTTTTGATGAACAGCAACTCAGGGATGGTATTTCAGACAGAGAAAATATGGGATTGTAAGATAATTTTAAACCATTTTTTAATCATTAGACAAATACGCTGATCTATGCAGTGTTCATTGAACCAGCTTCGTGATCCTCTAGCTAAGAAAGGAAAAGGCTACCAGACTTAAAAAAAAAATGGGTGTGTCTTTTTTGCCTCATCCAATACAACTAATAGAAATATCAAGTCTTTGATATGCAGCTAGTACAAATCCTTCCACGTGATCTTACTGTAAACGATACACTCCCTGAGAAGTGGGCTTGTCAGCTCACCCCACTTGACAATGGTATGTCTCCCTGTTCCCACAGCCTTTAGTGTGGGAACCCCTGGATCCAGGGTAATGATGATCAGTAAAGGAGGCCTGGCAGAATTCCCTGCTGTGCAGCAGCCCACAAAGGCCTCCCATTTCTTTGACAAGTCCTTGCTGCAGAAAATCCTCACAATCTTTTGTGCTCTCAGGTTAGATTCTCTCTATTGAATTAAAACCACAATGATAGTACAGGAGAGAAATCCTTTTCAGTGATTTTTGGAGAATATTTCACTGGCTTGCAGAGATTAATTTATAACGTGACCTGTATATTGAATTTTCTCTTAATAAACTGAGTTGTTCCCTAAATTGATTTTTTTTTAAAAAAAAAATAGTGAGTGATGAGAATCTAACAAGGAATGTGAAGGTCCTTGAAAACACCCACTTTGCTCTTAAAAACCCCCATATTCTACCAGAAGTTATTTAAAGTAGTGTGATGATAAATACACTGTTGGCTACTGCCTACTTAGCATTTAACATGATGCACTGAGGAGTCCTGGACTCCAGAGTTGTCTATTAGCATAATGGAAACCTCACGGTGCTCATAAAAATGGTAATGTCTTCTGTTGATTTTCAGCTATAGCAGTGCTTCTATAACTCCTACTTCTTTAGGGCATAATCTAGTTGAAATTAAGCACCTATAAGCTTCATTGATTTCATTGGAAGTGATTTAACAACATGCTTAACTTTCTATTAAAATGAATAGGACTGAAAATTACTTAACTTCAGCAGGATCATGTTCTCTCTTTTTTAGAAAGCTTCTCTCCAATATATTTTGCGTTTAAACCTGTTTTGTGTACCTATACAACATTAGCAAGGATACCATGGAAACAACATAGAGTTCAGTGCTGCTGGCAAAAGTACCAATGGATTATAAAAGAAGCTTATAGATAGCATGCTAGTGTTGATACGAATCCCACTTGTTAAATTTCTATTATAGTATAACAGTACACTCAGGCCCTTGCTTTGCAAGACTCCTATTTTCCCTTTAAATTTTATGAGAGCCCTAATTTAGGCTTTGAGACTGTCATAGAAAAGCAACAGCTTTTTTCATTAGGTTTCAGTAAAAATAATATATTAACCTCACCACCAGTGTCTAGACATTTCTACATATTTGATAAAATTTATACCAATTGACCACATACTGAACTGTGTGTTTCACTCTACACAAAAAAAATACAAGTAGAGAATCTGTAAGGGTTTGCAGTGATCACTTCATTCTTCATTTTTTCCCATACTTGTTCCTAACCTTGTCAGCCTCCAGGTGGAGCCTGGAGATCTCCCACTTTCACAACTGATCTCCAGCTGGCAGAGATCAGTTTCTCTGGAGAAAATGGCTGCTTTGGAGGGTGGACTCTATGGTATTGTATTGTGCTGAGGTCTTCCTCTCCCCAAAGCCCACCCTCTCCCAGTTCCACCCCCAAAGTCTCTAGGTATTTTCCAACACAGATCTGGCAGCCCTACTTGTTCCTCTTTCAACTACCAGTGGCCACTATATACTCACCTCTTTCTCTGCTTCCTTCTCTCCTTTTCCACACACCAACCAACCTTTTTTTATCTGCCTCCTTCAGTCTTCAGATTTATTATTTATTTGCTTGATTTATACTCCAGATTCCTCCTCAATGGGGACCCAAAACAGCTTATATCATTCTCCTCTCCTCTGTTTGACCTAACAATAGCCCCGTGAAGTACCGTAGATTAGACTGTGAGACAGTAACTGGGCCCAGATCACCCAGGAAGCTTCCATAGATTTGAAATTGGGTGTCCCTGGTCTGGTCTGACACTCTAATCATCACACTAGACTGGTTGATAGCTTTCCCTCCTTCATTACCCCTGGCTGTTCCTCCCAGGGAAAAGTCTGGCCAATTTGCAACTGTCCTCGGCAGCAAGTGGCTCAGGTGAATTATGTGTTGATCAATGCCATGCATGGCCAAGCTACACAGAGGCTGCTGCTGGGCCCTTGGCATCAAGTCATAGGCATTGTCATACCTGGATGAGTTATGTAAATTTCATGGTAGCAAGTTGCCAGGTGGTTACTGTTGGCCCTGGCCCTGAAAAGGTCTCTTCCAGGGCAGGAGAGACTGAAATCTCAGAAGGCATTCATCTCTCAAAGATACAAGCACTGCTTCTGTTATTTAGTTGGCTTATCTGTCTGTCTATCACTTACCTACCTGCTTACCTACCCGAGATTTCAGATTTTTCTGCAAAATTGGGACTTTTTCAGTTTTGTAGAAAGGTGTGTTTTGTCTGTTTATGGCTCCATTCTCTGGATTTAGGTATCTACAGATAGGGCCATGTTGACAACTGACAATACTGTTAAGGGCCTTAAACCAAGTAAAAAGGTAGGATATAAATGTTTTAATAATAAAAAATAAACATTCCTAACTTATGTATGCAGGTTATGTGGATATGAGCTCAGCTAACACCACATGTTGCATGCGCCACTTGTCTTCTTGAATCCTTTCCTCTTTTCCAATTAAGGTTTCCATTCCCCAGCTGGATCCCTTGGTTTGGAGGCCCTCCTCCGCTTCAGGAATATTAGAAAGTTAAATTGCTAGGCACTCCATATGGAAACAAGTTCTCATAGGTATAATGGAGAATCAATCTATGGGTATCTGTTTTTTTTGAGGGAGAGGCATCAAATTTTCAGCATAGCATCTTGTGCCTCTCATCAAAAACCTCGCTAGGTTTCAAAAAGATTGGACCAGGGTGTCCAGTTCTATGAAACCCAAAAGAAGGTGCCCCCATCCTCCATTATTTCCAATGAAGGGAAGGCATTTAAAAGGAGTATGGTCCCTTTAAATGTGATGGCCAGAACTCCCTTCAGAGTTCAATGGGGTTTGCCAGAACCTTGCTCCTGGCTTTACCCCCAAAGTCTCCAGATATTTTTTGAGTCAGACCTCACAACCCTACACTCAACTTCTTCAAAAATATAGACATTTTTTCACTGAGGGCCATTTAGACTTGCTTCTTCAGCATTCCTGAACTTTGTTAGATTCAGCTTTCCAACTCCAGCCAACATAATAATTTTGCAATCGCACAAGCATGACTTTAAAAATGGCAAAGACATCAATTGCCCTGTTTCCTTCCTTTTGGTCAGTCTTTTCTTCAGTTACTCTTGCTTCATAAAACTGCATATTTCACTCCTTACCTTGGTTGTTTTTGTAGATCTATTGGTATGAATAGAAGCTGTTTATACCTTGCCCATTTTCTTATGGAGAATTTTCAAAAGAGCAAGGATAGAGAGAGCCAGCTTGCTCGCATGCCCGGAGGCTTCTGAAGTCTGACTCAAACAGTGGTGAGAAGGAGCCAATCAGCTTGGTGGAAAGGAAAGTTTACTTTGAAGGCTTCTTGTCTGGCTTTGCATAAAGCTTCAATAGAATTCCTTGTGTTTTCAGGCTAAATGCAGAAACCACTGTGTTCATTTTGATTTTTATCTTTCCCATAAGAAGAGTTCTGCATTAATATGTATTTCTTTGAAGCAGTTAAGGTCTAACTTTTTGTGGGGTGCTATCTCCTGAATTGCAGTGCTCTAACTTCACTCAGGGCTTGCTGAACAAAAAGTGTATATTTTTGTCATTTTAAAAATGCATCTTTATTTTGCTCTCATCTTGCATATTTTGGACCCAGTTTGGAGATTTACAGTTTGCAGAAACATATTTCAAACTGTCTCCTAGCAAGAGCAGTTTTGGCTCCCAGTTTTAGTTTTTGTTAGCACTGAGTTCTGTTCAAGGTCTCTTCCTGATGTACCTCTTGTAGATGTATTCAAGTTACTTGCAGTTAATTCCTAGAGCTTGCTTACCTTATGTCACTTCTGGAAGTGATGTAGCAGTGCACAGTATGTTGTGGCCCCACCACGTCCCTACCCCCAAACCTTCTGCCAGTTACCTGACAACCCTCAAGTTGACTAATTTTCATGATACTTCCTTCTGTGTTCTAATCTTAATGGTCTGTATCTTATATTTTGGTGTCTGCTACAAAGGCTTTGGTTTAGAAACAGGGCAGAATTCCAGTAATGAAACATGATTCATTCTGGTAGTCTTTGATTTGCACTTGTTCTTGATCTGTTGAAGCTGGAGAAATGACTGGTGAAATCTGTACAACTCATTAAGTAATGGTGGTGTTAACTGTATAAGCTTTTAGTGGAATTTACATCTCAATGATTAAATGCCAACTGTTGTGGGAAGTTCTGGGAACAATGAATGAGGGAAAATGTAAGAGAGAGAGAGAGAGAGAATTCTATTACACACTTTCAATTTCTGTTCACCAGGGACAGAATTTTTCTGATAAATGATTACCCCTGTGTTTTGAAGGATAAATATGTTGTTAACTCCCAGCTGTGCACAAGATTGCAGCCATGATTACTACTTATTAGGGATGGGCACAGACCAGAAAATACTGGTTTGGTTCATGAACAGAACTGGACTGGTTCCCGGACCAGTTTGCGAACCGAATCACAGCTTGGTTCACAAACCAGTTCGTGAACTGGTCTGGTTTTTAAAAAGCCCCACACAGGGCTTCGAGTCTTCAAAATGGCAGGTTGTTTCCAGATCACTCTCTTCAATGTACCCACCAAGTCTGGTCCACATTGGACTTCAGGGGGCTGAGTTACAGACCCCTAAAAAAAAGTCATTCAGTGCAATGCTTTTCAAAGGGATGTCACCTCTGCTGGTTCAGAAGTGACAAAAACTGACCTGAGTGAGCTAGAGGCCTTCAACACACACAATTCCTCCCTGGGGTGACCCTTCACATGGCTCACATGTTACATGCATGTCAGATTTGGGGGGATCCAAGTAGCAGACCACCAAGCATGGTGTTTCCAGGAAACTGTTTTTGGGGGAGTTGTCCTGCACCATTTTGAGACACTTCCTGGGACCAGCCACCCAGCCCTGGCAACATGATAATTGATTGGGGTCAAGCCTTCCATCCTACCTGGGAAGGTGACAGGGACAACCAAGCCTGGCAACTGGGACTCACTGCACAGCTTTGGGAGGGGGCACTGGTGTTCTATCTAAGGGAATGTGTGGGAATATGTGGCAGAGGAGAAAGGATGCTTTTTTGGAGGAGCAGAAAGGGAACCCCACAGCCAGGGAAGAGGGCAGTTAGCCAAGCCCCCCAGAAATCTGCAGGTAGTTTGTGTGCCTGAGTGGGAGAGGAGAGAGGAAACCCCCCAGGCAGAGACTCAAGCAATGCAGGAAGAAATGGGGTGCTTTTTGGAGGAGCAGAAAGGGAACCCCACAGCCAGCATGCAGAGAAAGGGCGGTTTTCAGAACCCACAAAAGTGAATAGTCCACCCCCAAATCAAATAAAAAACATGTTTTAAAAGAAAAAAAATTATCTATGTTTCCCACTCCTCACAGCAAAGAAAAAGGCCGGGGGGGGGGGCGGCGGGAAGAAATGTAGCTCTGAATGCAAGGAAAGGAGAAAAGAGGTGATGCTTTTACTCTGACAGTTTGTATAGAGGCCAGGAGATTCAACAGGTTTCTCCACCCACTCCAGTATTTCCACTCCCCCTCACGCCATCAAAAGATATTCTTTCACGTGCAAGGAGAACAAGACTTGCAAAACCCAGATGCAAACAGAGGACAGGAATGCACCTCCAGTGATTATATACATTCCACACACACCCCTCCCCCGGCCATCCTGAGGAAGTCAAATCAATGCCTGTCATTGGAAATCAGACTTGCCTGTCAGCTTCAGACTATCACTATCGGTCCCTCGATAGCTGGAAATATCCACCCATACCCACTTTTCAGCACGAAACTCTATGGATGGAGTTTCTTTGCCAAGAGTGCTCAAGAGGTTCCGAACCAGACTTTTTAAAAGTCATACTGGCTGCTATGGATGGGGGGGTGGTGAGGACGGACTGCTGCTGAACAGGAGTAAGCAGCCAGGCCTACTTATGTCATGCCAGCCAGGTGGTATCAAGTTACCTAGAGGGTGCTGCCAGGTATAGGGTAGCTAACCTCCAGGTGGAGCCTGAAGATCTCTTGGGATCACAACTGAACTCCAGATAACAGATCTTTCTCCTCATACTGGAGGAAAAAAAATCTGCTTTAAAGGGTGGACTGTACGCCATTCTATTCACCAGAGACCTCTCCCTTTACTGACAGAAGTTGGTTGCCTAGCAACAGCCTTTGGCTAGGGGTGAAGCTGAGGGGAGACGGGAGACAGGGAGTGACAGGAAAGAACCAGCTGCCACTGCCTGTGAGGAAATGCTTCCAGCGGGGCCAGGGCTTGCTGCCTAGTTGCATTATGATGGTGGTGGTTCCCTGGCTATTTCTGTGGCCTTTGGTGGTTGAGTGTGCTAGGAGGCTGTCTGTGTCGGCTGTTGATGGGGCAGCAGAGGTCTGTTGCTGGCGACGCTTTTTGTGAGACTGGTTGACAGAGAGGACACAGAGAAGAGTTGGAGATGTGTCTGTCTCTGAGGAGACTGTTTTGGTGGTCTGTTCAGCATTTCTGGGCCTGCAATAGGTGGGGGCAGGGAAGTCAGCCAGTGGAAGGTCAGAGACACTAAGTGAGCTGTGATGGGCCAATTATTTGTCAAGTGCATGGAATGCATCCATTAATGAATGTGAGAGCTCCACTTGTCCACCACCATAGAGGAATTATTATCTATGATTCTTAATATATATTTTTAAAAACTCAGTGTTTTGATAACAAGCCCTGCTTCTGAGCCCAGTGCAGAGCAGACTGTACAAATGCATTACATTATGTAAACAGCCAGTATTATGTAGTTGTAAGATGGTTAGGAAGAGCCCTGTGTGCAGAGTGGTAAAGCTGCAGTGCTACAGTCGGAGCCCTCTGTTCACAACCTGAGTTTGATCCCAGCGGAAGCTGGTTCAGGTAGCCGGCTCCAGGTTGACTCAGCCTTCCATCCTTCCGAGGTTGGTAAAATGAGTACCCAGCTTGCTGGGGGGAAAGTGTAGATGACTGGGGAAGGCAATGGCAAACCACCCCGTAAAAAGTCTTCCGTGAAAATGTGAGAGCAACATCACTCCAGAGTTGAAAATGACTGGTGCTTGCATAGGGGACTATCTTTACCTTTAAGATAGTTAGAGTCCCAGGTTCAGATCCCTAGTCTGTCATGGAAATTTGCTTGGTGACATTGGGCCAGTCATATACTTTCAGTCTCCTACCTCACAAGGTTGTTGTGATGATAAAACTGGTGGAAAAAAAATAATGTAAGCCACTTTGGCTCCCTATTGGGGAGAAAGTCTGGGTATAAATGAAGTAAAAATTTAAAATATGCACAAGGTAGAAAACAAGCCTTCTGACAAGTTCTATGCAGGCACTTGGGCAGTAATCCTTGGTATGAGAACAGGCATGTTACAGAATACAAGAATGTCCCTATTTGCAGCTGTGACATGTTAAAATCTTTTGCATTAAGTGATATGTTTGTTTCTTCATCATGAATAGTGGGCATTCTCCTGCCTTTGATTTCCTTGGTGGTTACAATAGTTAAATTTTGAACAAAGGGAAAGAACAGCTTTCAGCATCTGTTTACAAAATGGAAATAAATGCAGAAACAAAGCAAGGGCATTTATGACATTAAGAAGGAAAGAATGCTCAGGATTTGTTTTTGAGACAATATTAGACTTAGTGCTGTTATAAAAGAAGTGGCGTTTGATATCTTGTCTTTCCTCCTAGTGGGCCTAATAGCAGCTTCAGAGAGGGTGCCATTTAGATCAGAAAAAAGCATGAGGTGAAGGATTACTTCCCTGTCTCTTAGTGATGCTGTTCTGAGATCTCTCTTTCTTTTGCAGCCTTTGATGACTGCTTTTAAGTAGCAAACTCCAAAATATTGAGAAATCCAGTCAACGATGTCCTGCATAATGTCACTTTTGCTGCTATCCTTTTTTAAAGTAGTGGAACTTATTTTTAAACATGAAAGCCCAACTTTATAGCCAAGAAGAGCTATCAAGGTTGTCTGTGGGGAGGTTACTCAACCATAGAAGAAGCCCAATCCTCAACCAAATCTCAGGAAGTGGCAAAAGGGGACACCTGAAATAAGGATTCATTAAATTACCTATAGAATCATGCAGGTTCGTATGGAGCAGGCAGTCCTTCAGATATTTTGGTCCTAAACAATTTAGAGTATTTAGATCAAAGTTATCACTTGGAATGGGGTGGAGAGCTATTGCCTGGAAAGTGGTGATGATAATTTAGCACTAGAGAGAGAATTTTGGAACAGCAAGTCTCAGTTAACAATCTTGCTGCGATACTGAACTGAAATTACAGAACATCTTTAAAAAGGGTTCCAGAGGAGATTCAGGAAATTACAGGCCAATCAGTCTAATGTGAATACCAGGAAAGTTGGTGGAAAATGTTATTAAAGAGAGAATTAGTAGGCACACTGATGAACAAAAGTTATTGAGGAAGACTCAGCAAGGGTTCTGTAAGGGAAGATCTTGTCTCACTAACCTGTTCGAGTTCTTTAAGGAGGTGAACAAACATGTGGACAAAGGAGACACAATAGATGTTCCAGGAAGCTTTGATAAAATTCTTCATCAAAGGCTTCTAAATAAGCTCAATAATCATGAGGTAAAATGCCAAGTCCTCTCATGGATCAAGAATGGGCTAAATAATAGGAAACAGAGAGTGAGTATAAATGGGCAATTTTCACAGTGGAAGGTGGTAAGCAGTGGGGTACCACAGGGCTCAGTACTGTGCCCAATGCTTTTTAACTTGTTCACTAATGATTAGGTGTAAGCATCAAAGTGGCTAAATTTGTGGATGACACTAAATTGTTCAGGGTGGTGAGAAAGAAGGAAGGAAAAGGCTGTCACAGTGACAGGTTCAGGGAAAATGGCTGCCATGTGAATTGGAAAAACCAAATCCCCTCCCCCCACAGCAGCAAATCTGGCTGTACTGCCATCTTTCCCAAAACTTCAAAGCAAAGAAGGTTTGGGAAAGATTGGGAAACAAACTGGAGAAACCTCTGGAGGTGTATGAATGTACCACAATGCTGTGGGGAAGCAGGAAAAAAACTTCTGAAAGCATTGAACTTGGGGTGGATAACCTATCTTGAAGATACCAGAGTGTTGTATGTCTCATGTGTGTTTGTGTGCCTCTTGACTTTTATTGACTAATGACAAATCTGATGGTAGTGGTAGAAAATAGAAAAATCCCCTGTTTGCTATGAGATGTTTTGTTTGACTCTCTGTTCCTTAAAATACACAATGATTCTGGCCACTTAACCATTAAACTATTTGATCCTGATTACAAGGTGGGTGATTTGATGCTGATCAATTTCAACAGGACCATGATTTGGATAACTGAGTTTTGTTGAAAAATATTAGTTCAAACTGCAACTATATTTAATTGCATCAAATATTAAGTAATTTTTTTTTAAAACTTGCTTTGGAATTTTGAAAACTTTTATCAGCTATAAAAACATCTTAAGATCTTTTCAATCAGTTGAAGTTGATTGATCAATACATGAAGGGTGTGGGATTTTATTACATCTGTTTAACTTTTGCCCCTTGTGACAACTCAACTAAACTTATAATTTTATCTATTTGTTCATTATTGTTGTTTCTCTACAGTGTGGTCCATTGTAGTGCCCAGGTAAACTGTATTTCTCAGTGTATTAAATCTCTTTGTTTGCTTTCCCCCCTCAATTGCAAACTGTTTTCTCATCAACTGAGTTACCTTGAAAAGGTAAAGCTAACTTATTCTATGTATGTTCCTGGCAAGTGCATAATAGGTGTTTAGATTTCCTCTTAAGGTCATCTGTGTGAATTCAAAAAGTTAATCCTCATGAAAAAATTTCTCTACCAATAGAAGAGGAAAAAGTGTTCTTTTGTGTTGAGTCTTTTAGAAACTTCCCTCTGTTGAAGCTTTATTCCAGAATTTTCCTTTTATAAGACAGAGAAACCTTTTTTTATACCTCACCCATGGCACATTATATGAACAAATCATTAATTTAAGTCTAAAGCCTCAGACCAACCAAGGCCGGCTCTGCCACTAGGCAACTGGGCAATTGCTTAGGGCACCAGCCTTCTGGGGTTGCCAAATTGGGTGCCCCCATGTGACTCAGTGATGTTATCAGTATGTGGAGGGAGGGGGTGAAGAAGAAGACTGCAGATTTATAGAAGAAGATAGAAGATATTGGATTTATATCCCGCCCTCCACTCCGAATATCAGAGTCTCAGAGCAGCTCACAATCTCCTTTATCTTCCTCCTCAACAACAGACATCCTGTGAGGTGGGTGGGAGCTCTCACAGCAGTTGCCCTTTCAAGGACAACCTCTGCCAGAGCTATGGTTAACCCAAGGCCATTCCAGCAGGTGCAAGTGGAGGACTGGGGAATCAAACCCGGTTCCCAGATAAGAGTCTGCACTTAATCACTACACCAAACTGGCTCTCCTCACCCTTCTCTCTGAATCAGAGACTCAGAGCAGCTTACACAATAGACACCCTATGAGGTGGGTGGGGCTGAGAAGGCTCTCACAGCAGCTGCCCTTTCAAGGACAATTCCTGTGATAGCAATGGCTAACCCAAGACCATTCCAGCAGCTGTAAGTGAAGGAGTGAGGAATCAAACCCGGTTCTCCCAGATAAGAGTCAGCAAGAAGTTAGCCTTGCCTGGGGTGCCAGACAGTCTAGGGATGGCCCTGAGACCAACACACAGTGCCTCTCTTAAATCTCTGCACTGGCTTTCCATCTCCTTCTGGGTACAGCTCAGTTCCTCATCTTTACTTTCAAAGTGTCCCATGGGCTTGCCCTCTACCTTTCTGTTTTATATCCTGATATATTCCTGACTGTGACCTTCACTTCTCCAGTTCTACCACCCTCAGCCATCAAAAGGACGGTTGGTTAGGTATGTGTACTTGAAAATAATTAGAAATTTTTAAGATTCTGATTTCAGGAAGCTCATTCATACTGGTATTCTGAATTGTTCAGGTCTCTAACATCATTTCAGAATGGATTTTTTTTTCAGAATTCAATTTTTGGGGGGTTCCATTATTCTCTATGGGGATTATTTCCAGGGGGCTGGAGTGATTTTTTTTTTAAATGATATCACAATTGTAGGGAATATGTTCCTGCCTGTCTACTATTTCCCCTCTGCACAGCTACAAACAAACAAGATCAAGGGGTCCATTCTACTTTCTCTATATTTTATCTGGGGAAAATTTCATGCTTTGCCTAGGGCAAAAAAGCCAGTAGCCAAACACACAAGAACAACCATTGCTTCCAACCCCCACCCCCTGTCCCCATGCAAACAAACTCAACAGAACAAATGTCAAACCAGAGGATCCTAGCAGAGCCACAGGACAATGTGGCAAGTCAATCACAACTAATGTCAAACCACAGAAGCCAACTTGGAACTCTGTCCCAAGCAAAAATCCTTTTAAAATTAAGTTCTAGAAACAGAGAAAATATGAAACAGTTAAAGATTCTAAAATTAGCCAAGAGGTAAGAATTCAACAGCTTAAGCTTTTTAAACCCTTTTAATAAAACAGCTCAAAACAAGAAAAACTATTTTTTTAATAGTTGGGAAAATGGAATTTTAATGTTTTGCATATTTGTTTTATGGCTCTATGCCTTTTGCTGTACATTGCCCAGAGCCCTGCACAAGCAGAGATAGGACAATTAACAAATCAATAATAGTAATAGTAATAGTAATAGTAATAGTAATAATAATAATAATAATAATAATAATAATAATAATAATAATAATAATAATAATAATAAGAAGAAGAAGAAGAAGAAGAAGAAGAAGAAGAAGAAGAAGAAGAAGAAGAAGAAGAAGAAGAAGAAGAAGAAGAAGAAGAAGAAGAAGAAGAAGAAAGAGGAAAAAGACTCCTTCTCCACCTCCAGGCAAACACATGTCCTCGCACAGAAAAATTTAACATAATATTTCATTAAAAAGTTCACTGTGGGAAAATCAGTCCTGAGGATGTCTAGGCACAGAGCAAGAAAGTCTTTCAAAGCAGACAGCAGAAATCCAAGGCAGAAACCAGAACAGAAGCAGCACCATGGGAAAAAAAAATCTAATCTGTGATAGAGTCATGTTGCTTGCCTGCTTTTATCCAGGCTCAGAGAGTCATGGATGGTCATGAGAGCGCTGTCATTATAGGCTGACTGTTCTAGTGATCCCTCTAGCTTCCTTCCTTTCTTCTCCTTCCCATTGCTTGGTAATTATGTAAAACTGAAGAAAATCAGGCTTGGGAGCCATTAAATGCATGTCCCAAATATCCCCAAGTATTTCTGGAATTTTTCAGGACCTGATTGCTGGCATTCTAGAAGAGTATTGTGTTCAGTATTAGGCACCATGATTTAAAAAGAATACAGACAAGCTGGAACATTTCCAGAGAAGGGCAATGAAGATGGCGAGGGGTCCGGAGACCAAGTCCTATGAGGAAAGGCTGAAGGACCCGGGTATGTTTAGCCTGGAGAGGAGGTGAGAGGTAATATGAGGACCATCTTCAAGTACTTGAAGGTCTGTCACATAGAGGATGGTTCTGAGCTGTTTTCTATGGTTCCAGAAGGTCAGACCAGAACCAACAAGTTGAAATTAAATTTGACTAAACATTAGGAAGAACTTCCTGACCGTTAGAGTAGTTCCTTAGTGGAACAGGCTTCTTTAGGAAGTGATGGGCTCTTCTTTTTTGGAGGTTTTCAAACAGAAGCTAGATGGCCATCTGACAGCAATGTTGATTCTGTGGACTTAGGCAGATCATGGGAAGGAGGACAGGAAGGATTGCATCAGTGCTTAGTTCTCATGGCCACTTCTTACATGCTCAGGGAAATTCTGTTCACCAGTTTGAGGTCAGGCAGCAATTTTTCTCTAGTCTAATTTCCAGGGATCCTGAGGGGTTTTTTTTTTCTTGCCATCTTCTAGGTGTGGAGCAAGTGTCCCTGGGGGCATGGGGAGATAGGTATTTGTGAATTTCCTGCATTGCACAGGGGTTGGACAAGATAACCCTGGAGATCCCTTCCAGCTCTATGATTCTATGATCTCAATGTTGCTCTGAATTAGCAATAAGGTATTTTTGGATATATATTTGGACTGGAAATATCCAAGTACACATCTCTACTATCGGTCTCTCAGATTTTGCTGCTTTTTCTCCCTTGCCCCTTATACCTGGAATTATTTCCCAGAAAACCTTTCTTACTTCAGATCTACACTAAAAACAAACAAACATACAAACAAAAACTTTTCCATGAAAAATTCTAAAAACAAGGAAAATCACTGAAAACTAAACCTGTGAGTATCAAGTTTAGAATATCTGTGACTGGACTGGATCATAGGAACCATATTACCAGGTCCAGCCCGTGGGTCCCTGGCACCCTAGGCAGGCACCTCCCCCCCCATGGTGCAGTGCCCATCCACCTCCTCCCTCCCCCCTTCCCTTCCCATTTGCTGCATGCATCCCTCCACCCCCCCTGCTGCTGCCATGGCTGCTGTTAGCCCCCTCCGGCCTGCCCCGCCGCTCCGTCTGGTTGCTAGCCCCTGTGCCCTCCAGTCGGCTGCCGCCGAGCTCTAGTCGCTCTCCCTCCCTTGCTGCTCGCCACTCACAAAACTAAGGCATGTCGGCTACTCACAGCCCCTGCCTGCACATTTTGACTCAACAAAATGCGCAGGCGCAGGCTATGAGGATCCAGCAGGCCTTAGTTTTACTCGCGGCAAGCGGCGCGAAAGGGAGGGAGAGTGAATAGAGCTCACTGATCGGCCGGAGGGCGTGGGGGGTGGCGGTAGCGGGCTGGAGGGGCAGCGGTGGGCCAGAGGGGGATAGTGGCTGCGGCAGTGGCAGCATGTGGGGGAGGAAGGGTCCCCAATTTGCGACCCCTGCCTCCCGGCACCCTAGGCAATCGCCTAGTTTGCCTAGCAGCAGGGCCAGCCCTGCATATTACTCCAGTCTTATTCTACCTGTACTGGCTGGCTTTCATTTTGCTTCTGGGCTTAATTCAAGGTGCTGGTATTGACCTTAAAAGCTGTACAGCATGAGACAAACATGTGTACAGCATGAGACAAACATACCTTAAGGGCCTCATTCTCCTATACAAACTTTCCCCCTCACTTCGGTTGCCTCCACCATCTAAGGCTTCTCCATTGTGGCACCAAAACTTTGGAAATCCCTCCTCAGGGAGATTTCTCTCTCTCTATTGGTGAAGACTTCTTTGTTTTGTCTGGCAGTAATGGTTTTGGGCCCTCCTTCTGTGGGTATATGTTAAGTGCCATCAAGTCACTTCTGATTTATAGCAACCCTACAGATTATTAACCTCCAAACCATCTTATCATTAACTACCTTGCTCAGGTCTTCCAAACTGAGGGCCATGTATTGAGTCAATACATCAATACATCTTATGTTTAGTCTTCCTTGTTTCCTGCTGCCTTCAGCTTTTCCTAGCATTATTGTCTTTTCCAGGGACTCTTATCATCTCATAATGTGATCAAAATACACAAAGACCTCTATTCAGCCATTTTAATTTCTAGGGAGAGTTCACACTTGATTTGATCTTATCTTGATTTGATCACACCTTCTTTATCTTATTATACTGTACCTTTCCAAATTCTTTAATCATGCTACATTGAAGACAGTGATGCAGGACACGATTGATATTTGTGGTTCTTGAGTGGATTGACTTGCTCCTAGTGGAGAGGGTCTGATGGCAGTAAGTGATGATTGTTCATACCACCAAAACTGAAACCTTGTCCATGCTCACTTAGACAAGCATGTTTTTTCTTTCATTTATTGCTGTTTCCAAGACTCACTAGGAGCAAATATACCATCCATGGGCTCAAAGAGTTTTGGGTGGTGGTCCCAGTTCAGAGTTCCCCCCCTTCTTCAGATTTACAGAATATCCTATTTCATAGTTCTCCACAGAATAATCAGTAGGAATGTTTGAACACCTGCTGCCTGTTTGGCTCACATGCCAGCTGTGAACTGGAGCCAATTTTTGGTGGACTATTCATTGATCCTTTAGGGGTTTTTTGACAGGTTGCTTCAACAATTCCTCAGCGCACTATAGCACAGCCAGCTTTTTATGCATGTGAGTTGTCATAATGGAGCTGTACTCCCTCCACCTTTGCTGATCTGTTTTTCTCAGAAGGGAGTTGTTTAAATTGAACATTATCAATCCCAAATCACAGAAATCAGTAATAAATAAATGCTGGGTTTTTTAAAAAAAAATTCTACCATTCACTGTTTGTATAAGTAATCCTTAGCAATGTTAATGGCTGCCTATTTGTTTGGCTTGGCAGCATTTTGGGGCATTCTCAGTTTTGCAAAAAACCAATACAAACCTGATTGGTGAGCATTTGAGTTGCAGATGACAGATTGCCTGGAAGCTGCATGTCTGCTGCTCTAGATCCTTGGAGGTTGACTGAGGTACAAGTAGTATAAAATTTCTCATTAGGACTAAGTATTTTGTATCTGGGGAAAGTGTTCAATCTATTATACTTTTATATAACCAAAGTTGCTTTCTTTAATGCCTGTGAGTGACCCACCCTGCTCTCTTGTGGATATAAGAATTCTGTATTTAAATAAATACCGGTACTATTACAGCTGTTAACAGTGTTGATATTGAAGTCGACGTATTTAGGGTTCCCAACTTCTACCTGAGGCCTGCAGGTCTCTGAGAATTACATGTGATCTTCAGATAGAAAGATCAGTTTTTCTGGAGAAAAAAAAAACTGCTTTAAAGAGTGGGCTCTGTGGCATTATATTCCACTGAAGTCCTTTCTTTTCCCAAACCCCTACATGTCCAGGTTTCATCCCCAGATTTCCAGGAATTTCACAACCCTTATTGTGTTGTATTTGATTTTCAGTAGGGTCACCTCTATAATGAGGTAACTTGAGGTAGCTGTCTCAGGTGGCAGATTTTGGGAGATGGTAACCTCTTTTTCTGTGGGGGGAGATGGTAACCTCGAAGTGTGTACACCATTTGTTCATTCAGGGAAAGGCTTAATGCTGGATCTACTGCTCTCAGTTGCAAATTTTATTTTATAATTTGTATTTTATACTGTTTTAGCTATATTTATTACTTCTGTTTTTATACTCTTGTGAAACGCTCTGAGCCCCAATTTGTGGGGGAGCAACAGTATATAAATTGAAATAATATACACTTTATGAATTGTCTATAAGAAATATCAGAATATCAGAATATTGGGGGTTTGTTTTATACTAACCCACCTTCCACTATATTTTAATGTTTTTCTAATGGCTAACTAATATGTATTTCTCTTTTAGAACAGTGTGTCAGAATATTGGGGGGTTTTTTGTATTGACATACTCAAATAAGGGCTGTTTATCTTATTACATATACTAACCCATCCTCCACTGCATTTTAATGTATTCCTTTTTTTCTAATGGCAAACTATAATGATGTTATAACCTCTTGAGTAACTATGCCCTCTATTTAAACCCAAAACTAACAAAGCCAGAATGTTACCCAGATTTATGGCACTTCACACCTACAACATCAATCCGCTCTTTATCATCCTCCAATGTTGTTTCAGCCCAGTTAACAACACTAACTAACAAACACAGACCCCAATTTGTGATTCTTTTAATCTGCTAAAAACATTCCCATGATTCTACATACCAGTTCACTGCCCACTTATATTAAAGAACTGCTGCTTACCATTCCATTTTTGTCTGATGAAGTCCGCTTAGAGCATACGAAAGCTGACATTCTGAATAAAACTTAGTTGGTCTTAAAGGTGCAACTTGTCTATACTCTGTTCCATCCAGGGGTAGGGAACAGTGGCTCTCCAGATGTTTTTTGCCTACAACTCCCATCAGCCCCAGCCAGAATGTACCCCTGCTTCAGACCAACACGGCTGCCCACTTAGATCTAAGAAATATCATTGTTAACATTGTGTGTGTATGTGTACATGTTTCTTTTTTGTCATGAAGTTGCAGGCAACTTATGCCAGCCCTGAAGGGTTTTCAGTGCAAGAGATGTTCAGAGGTGCTTTTGCCATAGCCATTCTGATAGCAGAAGACCTGTTGAAGTGACTGGGCTCATTCTCTTCTATGATGTGAATTGTTAAGCTCAGTAGAATGTAGCAACTGACATGTGCTTCAGGTTGCAGCAGTGGATTAAGTTCATTTCCTTCAATATTTTGCATTGTGCAACATTGCCTTAATGTAGATTCGAAGCCCCACCCCAATTGTGCAGATTATTCTGTACTAAATACCCATTCTGAATGTCTATCGTTTCTGTTTGGAACATTTCAACTCTTATCATGAAAAAACATTTCTCTTAGTAGTTCCTGTGTACAGTATGCGGCAAACATTCCATACAGGCACAGACTACAGATAGCTGAAAGGGTGAGGAATTGTTTGATTCTTGCTACTGTGGTTGTACTTTGACATAGGCCGTTTTCCCACTTACCTTACCCCGGAGCGACGTCCCTCTTCACCGCGCTGCGTCTGCGCGGATTTCGCACAAACTGCTGTGCAGCACCAGGAAGAGCCGCGTAGTCCCGGGGCTTTTGTGTCGCAAATGTAAACCGCCAGCAGGTTTACATTTGCGACGCAAAAGCCCCGGGACTATGCGGCTCTTCCTGGTGCTGTGCAGCAGTTTGTGCGAAATCCGTGCAGACGCAGCGCGGTGAAGAGGGACATCGCTCCTGGGTAAGGTAAGTGGGAAAACGGCCATAGTTTCACATTTAGACAGATTGAATTTTGACTTATTTTTGTTCAGATTTTAGACCCTTTTAGAACATTCTTATGTGTTGACTCATGTTGGCATATTTTATCTGTTTGTATGCATGTGTGTACATCTATTTTTTTCTCTTTTATCTCTCCTTTAATGCTAATAAAGGTAACTGAACTGAACTGAAATCATACACTGTCTATGAGCATGGTTAAGTTGTAGTTGTTTTATTTAAATTTTTTTGGTGCTCTCTGATTATCAACATAAGTACATGTGGGAAGATTAATAACACAACCTTCTTTTTCGCCTTTGCATATTATTTTGGGATTTAAGATGCTCTGTGTACACATACAAAGAGAACAACTTGAATAGTCCCATTGTCAGCTCAGTTAAATTGTTTGTGCTCTGCTGCCATTCTTCAAAGCCATGAGCTACTACATTTTTTTTTAAAAAAATGGTATGTTGTAACTGCTTCCAACTGTGCCAGCAAAACACCACAGCATAACTGTTAATATGCATAGTCATTTTAAGCATGAAATGGTTTAACTAATGATTTATCTCTTCCACTGCTGTGCTGTGGGCAGCTGTATGATTGGTCTCTTTAGCAAGTCAAGTAATTTCTTTAACAAAATGTTAACGCACAGATGGGCCGTAAGCTGTCAGTTAACTATTATTGTGTGCGCATCTGCTGGCTTTCAATGTACTGCTTGATGTATTCAGCCACTTACTTAGCTGCAACCTCCTGAAAAGCAGCGCCTCCTCTGATTGGCAAATAAAATGTTCATTTGTCTCTTCTTCCTATTGTTTTGTTTTGGTAACACATGTCAGCAGCTCAATTACCCAGTTCATTAACAGCTCCCAATGGTCACGATGGCCAGCCCATGATAAGGGCAGCGATTGTGGCACATATGGGCAATAATAGCCGGTCTCTTGGCAATTGTAAATAAAAATCACTTGAGGGTGCCCCCCTCTTTTGCCCTAGCTACTGTTTTCACTTTCACCTTCCTGTCCAAAGCACATTCATTGCTCAGAGGCATTTCCCTCCACAAAATAACATTTACAGCTAAGCCAGGAACTCTTCTCATTTAATTCTAAGCATTTTGAGGTCAAAGCTTAGAGACATTAATAGCTGAACTTATTCTACCAAGGTGTCGGTAAATAAATAATCACTTCATCAATCAAAATATTTAATTAAATGGCAACACTTTTTCTTGTCTCCTGAGATTTCTCTGAGAAATAGTTTCTGTGGGATGTCATCAAATAAATCCATCACACCACTTGAAATGTTATTCTAAGCAAGTTATTTTATTTAGAAAATATATATACTGTTGAACAACCAGGACAAATATACATAAAGTTACTATAATTGCATTTGACCTAAAGTTCTCTGTTGTGAGAAAACCTTGAAAATTGTCTTTTGTATTCTGTTCTTTGTATGGTAATCTATGCAGTAGATTACCACGCAAAGAACAGAATACAAAAGACAAACATGCATGTGGTTTCACTGTACAGATGAGGCATGATCCCATAAAATTCATATTAGAATGCCGGGAAGTATCCTCAAAGCAATGCCATTTTCAGTGCAGTGCTTTTGTTTTTGCAGATTTACTTTTTGATGGGATTATGTAAGTGCTCATAAGTGGCAATGTTTCACTGAAGTAGTTAACTTTGTGTTTCTGGATGGATCAGGATCCAGACTCCTGATGTGAATTCAGCTGTGGAAAATAATAATAATAATAATAATAATAATAATAATAATAATAATAATAATAATAATAATAATAATAATAATAATAATAATAATAATAATAATAATAATAATAATAATAATAGTAGTAGTAGTAATAATAGTAGTGGTAGTGGTAGTAGTAGTGGTGGTGGTGGTGATGGTAGTTTCCACAATTATATTTTAAATAATTTGTCTATACATTTTATACATTGACATTTGTATCCACTGCATCTGAATAATTTATCAGAATGGCACTGTATGTGTTACAAGTCATTCTGCCTCTAAAGCTGTATAGTTCATAGCCTAAATGGAGTAATATTCAGGAACCTCATGTAAACCAACCAAACCTTTTTGGAGAGAAGAAATTGTACAGTAGGAGAAACAAGTAGATGAGTTTTGCAACTCAGGTGGATTGGCCCATTAAAACATTTTAGGCATTAACATAGTAACTAAATAGGTGTATATAATCCAGCTAATGTTTACAGCTGCTTAACGTTCTTTTCATTGTGATGGAAACATGCATTGGATTAAAACCTGTGCTTTCCATGTGGCCAGGGGTGGAATTCTAGCAGGAGCTCCTTTACATATTATGCCACACACCCCTGTTGTAGCCAATCCTCCAAGAGCTTATAAGGCTCTTTTTTGCCTATGCAAAGGAGCTCCTGCTAGAATTCCACCCTGCATGTGACAGGGAAAGGTTTTGCATATCGAAGCTTCTTGAAATACTGCCAATAAATTCCATGGCTACAGAATATTTAAACTCCTATGAATATGTGAACAAGTGTACTTGTCTCCATCTAACGTATACTAGTCCATCTGTTTCACTATTTTAAATCAAATTATTTATTCTTCAGGGTGAGCTGACTTCTTTCTCTAGAAACCATGTAATCTATCCATAAGGTTAAAAAAAAAAGGATTGATTGACAGTTTTAGGGCATAGCTAATCCCAGTTGTTATTCTTGTTTATAAACGCAAGCTATGATTTGCTAGATAAGACCAAGATTCAAGTCAAGCTTTCTTTATAAGATCCCAACATGTGAGAGACCAACCTCATGGGTTAACATGAATATTACAAAGCCTAGTTTGGCTCACAGGTGCTAATGATCTCAGTGTTCCTGCAGTTACCATCCATATCTTTTTCAAGACTGGACTTAGAGTTGCCAGGTCCCTTGGACCTGCTGGTGGGGGAAGGGGGAGAACTTACCAGGAGTGGGGAGGAACGCTGAAAATAAATGTGATGTGCCTACATAACCCAGAAGTGACAAAGACATGTCAGGGATGTTTGAGGGTGATGCTTAGCTTCTTGGCAAAATTACCCCAAAACCAGAGCATTGTCTTTGATATCTCTGACAAGCCTACATGACTTCCAGATCATGTCGGCACATCACATTTAATTTCCACATTCTTCTTTGTTTGGAGAGGTAGTTCCTCCCTGACAGTCAGCTGGCCAGTGGTGGAGAGGTGGAGCCTGAAACCAGCTATCGCCATTAGGGGGTCTGGCATCCTTAGCCAGATTCAAGAATGTGGTAATTAATGAATCATGGGAACCTGTTCTCAGTTGTACAACCAGATGGGAAGGGGGAATTAGGAGCAGTTGCCAACATGCTCTCGAAAGTTCCACTGAAGAAGAACACTGATTGGATCCAAGAGACCACCTGATGTCAGAGGGTAAAAAACTATATTAAGGGTATAGGCCAGAGGAAGCCATGCTAGCACTATGCTAATGCCATGCTAGTTTGTCTAAATGTTATGCTCCATCACAATGGACTGCAATGTACAGAACACTTTTATGCTACTGTATGGATTTTATGCTACAAGAATACCAAGGTATTCAATGCATTGGAAAGAAAAGTTAGCTTATTTGTTTTCTTGCTATTTAGCTGTACTGTGTAGTCAATGTTTATATGGAACCCCTGAACAATTCCTATTCCTGTGGGTTCTCAAGGTTGAATACTCACAAGAAAGGCAGACCTTGTAATACACACACACACACACTGTTGAACAACCAGGACTATATATATATATATATGTCTGGCTTTCTTGTGAGCATCCGACCTTGAGGACCCACAGGAATAGGAATTGTTCAGGAGTTCCAATCTCAGGAACAAATAGGAATATCCCTCAGGAGGACCTGGTAGGGTTCTCTGACACAGCAGATGGCAAGTAATTCCCTGGAAAGTAGTCAGTGACTGTTTGTGGACCTCTGATCTACCTGCTTGTCTTTGTTTTATTGTCTGTGGAATTAAAGCGACAAACCTGCCCAAGATGATAATGTAAAATCAATTCAATAAAACAGCACAAAAAGTAAAGTTGTCAGGCTGCAGAATATGAGTAAAATGCTGGTGTCATTAGTAGTTTAGGATGATTATCTCTGAGCAAGTGCTTGGAAAGTTCCAGCCCTAAATCGGCAGTGAAAGGTATATCATACAGATGAGCGATTAAATGGCAGTTTCAAAAGGCTGGTCAAGTAATCTAAACGACTTGCTGTGAATGAACTAAGCATTGCAACATGGTGCAAAATGAGTTCCTGCATCCTTATCTTAAACAAACACACAATAATGTATGTGGGGAGGCTTACACATTACACAGGTGGCTGCATACTGACATTAGACCTTCTGAATTTGTCTCCTGCTGCCTGCCATATTCATAAGTAATCTGTACACTCCTCCCAGGGTTGTGAGCACTTGGGGAGTTGCTAAGTGTCAGAATTTATTTGTACTATTTTGATTAGCTGAGACCTGGCAGGGGTTTATTTTCTTTTTAATGACCCCTTGCTGTGAATTTGAGCTTTCAAAAGGAGGCTGAGGAGAGGCATGGCAGAGCATTACTAGTGGGAGGAGGGGGAAGCAGCAGCAGCCCTGGACTGGAAAGAAGCTGTGTGGAGTGGTCGCCTCTAAATTCTTAATTATGTTTTAAGATTCCAGTGGGAATGTTTCCTTAAATGGAAATGCTTGTTACAAAACTGTTCAGAGGCCATTTTATTTTCCTCATGATTTTTCCCCCTGCCCCTTTCCTCCCCCCTTCAGTGGCAGTAAAGAACTCCTCAGGACATTTCTCTACAGTTTAAAAAGCAGCTGGGGAAACCTTTTGGTTAAGATAAACAAGGATCTAAAAACAACACAGTTACAGCTAGTAGTGCCTTCACCAAATGTGATTTAATAGAAAGTTTCTGAGGTGACTTAGTCCCTGTGATGGTTCCCCCTCCCCCCAAATATATGTGTGTATTAAAAATATTCATATTGTATATTTAGTGTTTTCAGTTTCCGAACTCCACTAGCTTTCCTATTGCTATGGAAATAAAAAAAAATTGAAAGGAAGCGTCCAGGTGCTGAAATCTCTGGACTGAAGAGACATGGATTAACCCCTATAGAGCATCCAGTTCAACCTCCTCTGAAAAAAAAAAAAAAGAAATCCACACACTCTCCCCCCTCTTCTCATCCACTTCAGTTTTCTTTGTGTCTCCTGCATCCTGCTAGGCAGGTGTCAGAGCCCTGAATGCAAGTAAAAAGGCCCTGTTGATGGATACCACAGATGGAGCGTGGAAATTGGTAGAATAGGCCTCAGCCATAGGCCATTTCTAAGGACTCAACAAAAGCCGCCAAATAAGTCAACAAAAAAAATCCCAAAGATCACAAAGGGAGAGTGTCATTTGTCATTTACTGTGAGCCCGCAAGGGGGTATCAGCCTTACTTGCACTCCTCCTCCTGCCTTGCACCCGAGTAAACATGATAGAGGTCACTCACATAGATTTCACTCCAAAAAGGATACTTCAGAACAGAAAGTAGGCAAGAGGCCCATTACATATCCTCCAACTTTTGACAGGAGAAAATAGGTGTATTTGTTTTATGGAACTGAAGTATATAAGGGGTTCATCATATAAGAGCAATGAGCCTAAATTACCCAGTTGCTTCCAAGTGGTTTAGTTGTGTGTTCTATTTTTTTTTAAATATTACTTATATTTCCTTGTGACCCATAAATGGAAACTAAACTGAGCTGTACTAATTCTAAGTTAATTGATTTCAGAGGACTTTAAAAGGTATAACTCTTCTTAGGATAACCCTGTAAATTAATCAGAATTTGAGAAGCTATTTCATGTTAGCAAACTTGTCAGATTTAGCTTGTTTAGCAAAGCATAAGGAATTTTGCCAGCCAAATAAAGCACAATTAGAAAACAAGTTATACCAGGGCTGTTTTCTTCTGTGGTGGTACTCACCAGTGCTGATTACTGGCATGTTTTTAGGGATTGCCCCAAATCTTAAGGGGGAATTGGAGAATATTGCAATGCAAACTTATGCATTAATACAGGCAGTTCTTTTTCAAAACAACAAAAGCACCACATTACAATATTAGTTACAAGAGGGCACATCACCAGCTTGTAAACAAATCAGAAATGTTGGGTGGCATATGGTAGCATCTTCTCCATTGGTTAAAAAGTTCTAGAAGTCATATAATATTCTGAATTTAATAAAGGACCTATGTTAACCATTAAATTATGCTGATTAGTTGTGTGGATAACAACTTGGGACAGAAAATAAGCAGTAGAAAATGTGAATCAAAAGATATATGTAAAAGTGATGTGTTGGAAATAATCTATCATTATATTTAAGCAGTTCAAAACTGTGGTATGAAAGAGTGAAAGGAGAGCATTTGCCTAAGTTTTTAGTATTAAATATTTACTAACAAAGCTATGCATTTGAAGCACAGAAGGAAAAAAAAAATCTCTGTTCAAATAGTTGTAAATTGAATTGTATTGTATTTGTAATAAATATATAGTTATAAAATTGTAGTCATGTTTTGCTTCTTTAATTATTCAAATGAAACATCCCTCTGAGAAGGGAAACAATGAACAGGCCGAGTGTTTGTGTGTATTATTTATTGTTCAATGTTTTGCCTAAGCATGTCTATGATGTTCTTTGGGGAACTGATAATTACAGAATTCCATGTGACCAAATCCCTATGAAATTGTGCAAAGGTTTTGTGTAATTTGGATGAAGTATTTTCTGGGGCCACCAAATGGGTCATGAGGGGTTAAAGGACAAAGAACCGCTTTCTAATTCTGTAATTCCTTCTTTAATTAAACTTCATGGCTATTCCACTGGTGGTTGGTGCTTATGGGCTTCTGCTCCTGTTCTTAAAGGAGGAATTTGTAATCCTGTGGAGTCCGACTGTTGTTCTGTACTTGGTCTTTTTGGAGTCTCATTGCACTCCACTTTCTTCTTCTACTGTGAGATAGTTTAGGTTCAAAGATCTCTAGGGAAAATGTATGCGTATGAATGTAGGTGAAGTTTTTTTTAAAGATTAAGATATGATCCAACCAAAAGTAAATAAGAGTCCCATTGAGTTCCATGGGAGAGACCAAAGTGCAGGCTTATCTCTTCTGTTAAAATCAGACTGGCTTAGGGTTGTCAGCCTCCAGGTGGGGCCTGGAGATCTCCCACTTTTACAACTGATCTCCAGCTGGCAGAGATCAGGTCCCCTGGAGAAAACTGCTGCTTTGAAGGGTGAACTGTATGCATTGTACCATGCTGTGGCCCCTCCCCTTTCCAAACCCTACCCTTTCCTGTTCAACCCCCAAAGTCTCCAGGTATTTTCCAACACAGACATGGCAACCCTAGACTGGCTATAAATTGTTAACTTTTGACTGGAATCATAACCATATTTGGGGTAATACAGGTAAACTGGAGAAATCATTATACTCCTGCTCCTTTGCTATAGTTCTGCTCCTTTAAGTATCAAATATTGCTTGTATTCAGTCCCTCCCCCCTGTACAATTAAAATGCAATAAGATCACAATTATCTAAACAATGTGCAATTTTTAGGCTATTACAAGTGGGAATCCTCAAGGATTTGTGTGGGTCATCTCATTTCCTTCGCCCTCACAGCATCCTCTTTTCTTTTACTGAAAGCCCCCTTAGCCTTTTACTGCTTCCTTGTCTCCTTTCCACCCAACAGCCAACTTCCCCCACTATCTTCAACTTTTCTTCTTTCCCTTCCTGTGGTAACCTCTCTCCAGGAAATCTATGACCAGTTGCTCAATGTTGGCTGCACTGGAGAGAAACTACAAGGACTTGTGGGGGCACCTCACTTAGTCTTGCATCAACCTTTTAGACTATTTCTTCTTTTCTTTGTCCTAGCAACTCCCATACCTTCAACTTTACCCACTTCCTATTCCCCTTCACACCCACCTACCAACCTGCCTTTTATCTGCTCCCATCTAATTTATTTATGCCATTTATTTCCTGTCTTTTTGAACAATGGGAACCCACTGCAGCTTGCATCATTATCCTCTTCATTTTATCCTCACAACAAACCTGTAAAGTTAGGCTGAGAATGTATAACTGGCTCAAGGTCACCCGGTGAGTTTCCACAGCAGAATGGGGAATTGAGGTCCCAGTCTAACTCTAACCACTACACCACAATAGCTTTTGTGGACTGGCTGCTGTTGAACAGTACCAAGCATCCAGGTCTAGATGAATCAAGCCATTTGCTTGATTCAAATTGCTTGGTGGTTTCAATGATGCTTGGCTCCAATCATTCAGGAGGAAGAGAAATAGCCTTAGCAGGGTATAATGCTGTAGAGTTCATCCTGCCTCATTCAAAAAGGAAAAGGTAAAGGTAGTCCCTAGTGTAAGCATTGAGTTGTTACTGACCCATGGGGTGACGTCACATCATGACGTTTTCATGGCAGACTTTTTATGAGGTGGTTTGCCATTGCCTTCCCCAGCCATCTACATTTTACCCCCAGAAAGCTGGGTACTCATTTTACTGACCTTGGAAGGATGGAAGGCTGAGTCAACCTTGAGCCAGCTACCTGAACCCAGTTTCTGCCAGGATTGAACTCAGGTCATGAACAGAACTTTGACTGCAGTACTGCAGCTTACCACTCTGCGCCATTCTCTCCTCAACAATTCACCACCAACTTTTTACCTGCATCCCATCTTTAGTTATATTTATGATTTATCTATTTATTACATTTATATCCCACCTTTCTGCAATGAGGACCAAAGCAGCTTACATTATTTTCCTCTCTTTATCTGCAGAACAACTCTGTGAGGCAGGTTAAGCTGAAAGTCTATGACTGGTCCATAATCACACAGTGAACTTCTACAATAAGATGGGGATTCTAATTTGGGTTTCACAGACCCTGTTCTGAAGCTCTAACTGCTACACCACACTGGCTTTAATAGGGTGGCTGCTGAACAGTATTAAGCAGCCAGGCCTAGTTCAGTTACGCAAGTCAGGTGGTATCAAGTCACTCAGAGATTGCTGCCAGGCCTAGGGTTACCAGCCTCCATTTGAGACCTGGAGATGACAACTTAAATCCAGACAACAGATTCCCAAATTGAAGCCTTTTTGGGAAGTGTAAGAATGTGAAGTACTGGATGGGTTGGAAGTGCTTTGTCATGTATTGAAGCTTGGAAAAAGCCCTTTGGGTGAAAACGAGGTTCAAAAGTCCCGAGAGAGCCCGTTCAGCTTGTATAAGGATTAAAATATCATTGCACATCAAAGAATTTCTTGGACTTTAGTTCACTATTCTCTTTGCGTCCTAAGGTCTGTCCTTTCAGCATCTACACCATGGGAGGAGTGGATAATCAACCTAAAAAAGAAAGAAAAATGAACTTACCTGTTGAACTGTTCAGTTTTGGGAACTGATTGTTCCCCTTCCTGTTTAAATGTAATATTTTGTTCTGTCCTTTATAACTGTATGCTTTGTTATGTACTATTAAAGAATTCAAGGTAATTTTTAAGTGGTTGTTATTGGTAGTTATTTCTTTAATAGTATTGTTTGGATATTTTACACAGAAGTGTTGCTTCTTTTGCCTCCCAACTGGGGATTGGCAACCCTAGGGTATAAGCTTTCATGAGCATGCACAGTTCTTCATATATGTAAGTTGCTTTGGGTAACTTTGTGGAGAAAGGTGGGGGTGTAAATGAAGTAAATAAATAATATATAAAGCTGAAGATGGGGGAGACAGATAAAGGAAAGATTGGTTGGTGAACAGGAAGAAGCAAAAGAAGCAGGAAAAGGAGAAAGGATATAATGGCAGCCAGGAGAACAAAAAGAATGTGGGGAAGGGAACACAGGGGGAAATGATGTGACCCCCCTGCAAGCTCTTATGGGTTCTGCAAGTTCTTATGAGAACCAGCATGGCATAGTGGTTAATTAATTAATTTATTTTGATTTATATCCCATCCTCCCCTTACATCTGCATCCCCATGACTTTGCAGGCTCAGTGCGACTCGCAGTATAAAACCACAACAAACAATTAAAACCATACATATTATAAAATTATACATTCAATAATTAAAACAGTCAAAATAATTTGGTGCTAGCCTCTTTGATGTCATATGATTTCAGTTTCAATGGTGACAGTATTTCTTCAGTTTCTTCATGATACAGGCTCAGAGTCAGTTGAAAGCCAGCTGGAAGAGAGCGGTCTTACAGGCCTTGCAGAACTGGACAAGGTCCCTTAAGGCCCTCACTTTCTCTGGTAGTTGATTCAACCAGTGGGGGGGCTGCAATCGAGAAGGCCCTCTCTCTAGTGGTCTTTAATCTGGCCTCCTTCGGCCCAGGGATTGTTAGTAGATTTTGAGATCCAGATCTAAGTACCCTCTGGGGAACGTGTGGGGAGAGATGGTCCCTAAGGTAGGCAGGTCCTAGGTCATACAGGGCTTTAAAGATAATAACCAGCACCTTGTAGCAAATCCGGTACACTATTGGCAGCCAGTGCAGTTCCCGCAGTCCCGGCTGTATGTGCTCCCACCTGAGGAGCCCCAGTAGCAGCCTGGCCATGTTCTGCACTAGCTGTAGTTTCCAGGTTCAAGATAGGGGCAGCCCCAAGTAGAGGGCATTGCAGTAGTCCAACTTTGAGGTGACTGTTGCATGGATCACCATTGCCAGGTCGCCGTTCAAGGAAGGGGACCAACTGCTTCATCTGCCTAAGATGGAAAAAAGCAAATTAAGCAGTGGCTTCTATCTGGGCCTCCATTGTCAAGGCAGGCTCCAGCAGCATCCCCAAGCTTCTGACCTTGTACACCATTGTCAGTGGCGCACCGTCAAATGCTGGTAAGGGAATTTCCCTGCCTGGACCACTGCAACTCAGGCAAAGGACCTCTGTCTTCGTTGGTTTCAGCTTCAAGCGACTCAGCCTAAGCTATCCTGCCATGGCTTGCAATGCCAGGTCCAGATTTTCTGGGACACAGCCAGGCTGGCCATCCATCAGCAGATAGAGATGGGTGTCATCAGTGTACTGGTGGCAACCCAACCCATACCTCCAGGCAATCTCAGCAAGCAGGCACATGTAGATGTTGAACAACATTGGGGAGAGCACCGCTCCCTGAAGCACCCCACAATTAAGTGTGTTCCTCTGGGATGACTCTCTCCCAATCACCACCCTTTGTCCCCAACCATCTAGGAAAGAGGAAAGCCACTGCAAGGCCCACCCCTGAATCCCTGCGTCGCTGAGGTGGTGGGTCAGCATCTGATGGTCGACCGTATCAAACACAGCCGATAGGTCTAACAACATCAGTACCACTGAGCTGCCTCGGTCCAGATGCTGCTGGAGGTCATCCACCAGGGCGGCCAACACTGTCTCTGTCCCATGACCTGGGTGGAAGCTGGACCGGTGGGGGTCTAGGACGGAAGCGTCATCCAGAAAACTCTGTAACTGTAGTGCTGCTGCCCTCTCAGTAATTTTACTCAGAAAGGGTAAATTGTAAACCGGACGATAGTGTGCCAATTCGGCCGGGTCTAATGTAGGTTTTTTCAAGAGAGGGGGACCACAGCCTCTTTAAGAGGCATTGGAAAAAGCCCTTCAGAGAGGGATCTATTTATGATATTCCATATAGGCTATCCAAACTCCCTCTGGCAAGCTTTAATTAGCCAAGAGGGGCAAGGGTCCAAATCACAGGTTGTTGAGTGCACAGTGGAGAGGATTCTGTCACCTTCCTTCAGGCTGAGTGTTTCAAAGCAATCCAAAACTGGTCCCAAAGACAGGCATGGGTTAAGAAAAGAGGAGAACTGGGTTTGATTCCCCTCCTCCATATGCAGCCAGCTGAGTGACCTTGGATCACAGTTCTCTCAGAGCTCTCTCAGCCTCACTTATCTCCTAAGGTGTCTGTTGTATAGGGCTACCAAGTTCCTGGGCTGGGCAGGGTTCCCCCACCCTGGAGGTTCCCAACCTGCTGGCCTGCATTGGGCCGGCGGGGGGATCCTCCCCCGACTTTGCTGATGTGATGACATTACTTGCAGTGATGTCATCACCCTGGCAACATCACGTGCCAGCCACTCTAGGAGCTTCTGGGAAAACTCTATGGTTTCCCCAGACACTCTAGCAAATTGGGAGGGAAAACTCTATGGTACCTATTGTTCCATAGAGTTTTCCCTCCCAAATTGCTAGAGCCTTCAGGAAAACTATAGAGTTTTCCTGGAAGCTCTTAGAGTGGCCAGTGTGCGATGTCGCCAGCATGATAACGGAGGACTTGGCAACCCTACAGTTGTGGGAAGAGGAAGGGAAGGAGACTGTAAGCCACTGTGAGAATCCAAGTGAAGGATGGGGTGTAAATCCATTAATACTTTTAATGAGAGCCAGCATGGTGTAGAGGTATGAACATCTAGCTAGGATTCAGATGAACCAGGTTCAAATCCCCATTCATGTCATGGAAGCTCATTGGGTGACTTTGGGCCAGTCATGTACTCTCAGCCTAACCTACTTCACAAGGCCGTTGTGAGGATAAAGTAGAGGAGAGGGAAATTATGTAAGCCTCTATGAGCCCCCATTATGTAAGCCACTATGTAAATGTAAATAGAGAAGAGGGGAATTATGTAAGCCACTATGGGCCCCTGGAGAAAGGTGGGTATATGTGAAATAAATAAATATAATGCTAATTTATGAACACAGAAATAATGTTGAAAATGCATATATTTTATGCAGAAAATTTCGTATGAGGGAACAGAAAATGGTGTGAAAATAAAGAATCATGGGTTATCTTTGCACAAGGAAGAAATGAGATTGAAAGTGAATTTTGGAGTTCAATATTACTGGGTGCTGAAAAATTCAAAAATGATGTTATTCAGTTCTTGAATAGCAAACAGACATTGGGTCACCAGCCTTAGCCATCAACTCTCTATCAGCAATTGGGGTACAGATATGATGACACACAATGTCACTTCTGGTGAAAATCTGAAAATGATGTCATTCTGTTAGGTGGATGCATAGACTTTGTCCTAAATGCTGTGATTTCATTTAACCATAAACAATAAGTTATGGGCAAATCCTAGACAATTACCATGACATAGAAATGTCACTTCTTGGTCTTTAAGAGCTTGAGGTTATGAACAACACATGCTAGTCATGATAGATACAGGTTTTTTTTGTTAGTATGAGAGGGATCAGCACTGGGTTCAACCTATAGTTGGATAGGGGTGATGTTAACATGAGAACATAAGAGAAGCCATGTTGGATCAGGCCAATGGCCCATCCAGTCCAACACTGTGTCTGCTCCACATGATTATCCTCTCTAAATCTGGATCCACCGGCCGATGGTCAAGGGTTGTACAACTGGTGAGCTGTTTTTGCCCTCTTGGAAGGAGGGAGAGGTGCACTTTTTTGGCTTAGTCACATCTGGGTGCACAGTCTTGCAAATTTTCCCGCTCAATTTCTCCCCACCAGTCTGTGAAGCACCAGTGGGGAATTGTTCAGAGGTCTCCTCCTATCCGGACATGTAATATATCTTTTGCATGATTATCACATTTTAAATGCTCAATACTTGGGTAGACAAAAGGGAACAATTGTTTATTTTCCTTAATAAATTTATAACCACATGGCGTGCAGCATTCCTGATGGCCATAATCTGAGGACTGGAGAACTGGAATAGTAAGGAACAAAATATTGCTGAGTGCTAGAAAAATAATGGCCTCTTCACAACAGAAGCAGCATGTTGAGGAAAGGATGTCTGTATCCTTTGTAACAACTGAGTAACAACTGTGTAATTATTGCACAAACAAAAAAACATCATCTGGAAAGGCATTAAGTAGAGTCTCTAGAGAATGCAGCATCTTCTAAGTTTCCTCATGTTTTGACTGCACTTCATAGACCAGATGTGTTTCTCATAAGCATATAGAATGTTGAATCAACTCTGTTTTAGTTTACATAGCATTACCAAGTGCTGTTAAGTTACCTGGAAGCAATGCTCTTCCTCTTTGCATTGAGTTAGAAATTAAATACTATCCTTCCAGCTTTCTACTTCCTCTCCTTGAAAGGATTCTGCACTATAATTCTATTTTTTCCTGTTAGGAAGCATCAGAATTAGCTATTATGGATTGCTTGTTATATTGAGACATGAGTTCAAATCCCTACTCAGCCATGAAGTTCATCTGGGCTGGCCACATTTTCTCAATTTAATCTAGTTTGCAGAATTTGCTGTGATGATTAAAGTTAGCCTCCCCTGAGCTCCTTGAAGGAAGGGTGGGATAATAATATCATACATAAAAATGAATAAAATACACAAGCTAAATCTGTTCATTGGAGAGTCAGTCTGATTTATAACTGATCATGAGTCAGAAGGATCCTTGGCAAAATATCTCAACTGTGGCCTTTATGGCATATCCATACACGACAATAAAAGCTCTCCTTGCATTTTTGTCATATGATTGCAAGAGATTGCAAGAGTGACACTTATGGAAGCAATGGGTTTAAAACTGGTTATCCTCCATTTTCTGTTGTGCAATAACATCCACAACTGACAAGCTCAAGGGTGCTTTTTACAGTTACATGTGAAAATGTTCTGAGGATTCTTTTCCCTAAGGCAGTGTTTCCCATTTGCAGGTTGTGACCCAGTACTGGGCCACGGAAGCCTCGCTACTGGGTCACAAGAAAAGCCAAAGCTAGCCCAGCCCCCAGCAAAGCTGGCCCTGCCCCAGCTCTGTGTTGTTCAGAGAGGAGCTGGGCTGTCTCTCCTTCCTTCTTCCTCCCAGTTTTTGAGAGAAAAGCTAGCATCCACTGGCACTTTAGACCCATTAAGTGTTCTTCAAGGTATGAGCTTTCATGTGCCTTGCAGTATGTTCTTTTGGGGAGATTTCTCCGGGAGGCCTGGGCAGCAAAGAAGGGTGCATGTGTTTTTTTCAGCTGAGAGGGGCGGGGAGTGGGCATTCCAGTAGCTATTTTTTTCCCAAACAACCCATGGGCAGAATTTTTGCTGGCTGGGGTCATCTGATGGTGAGGAAGGCTTTTTTTCCTTTGCCCCCCTTCTTTATTTCCCTGCAAGTGATACTCTGTCTGTATTCGTGGTGCTGGGAGGGGGACGAAGCAACATTGGGAGGGCTTCTAGTGCCCTGGCCTCACTGGTGGACATTCTGGTGCTTTTTGGGCATTGTATAAGGGAATTTTGGACTGGATAGTTCACTGGCCTGATCCAACATGGCTCCTCTTATGTCTATGTTCTTTCTTTCCATGTCTTTTCTTTTCTTTTCTTTTCTTTTTTTTCTTTCTTTTCTTTTTTTCTTTTCTTTTCTTTTCTTTTCTTTCCTTCCATTTCATTCTTTCCCTTTCTCTTTCTTTCCTTCCTTACATTTTTACTGGATAAAACTTTTCTGTTCACCATACTGTTGTTGCAGACATATAAGTTCTCCCAATGAAAAGTTGGCACCCCCAGTTGTAGCCAGGTGGCCTTCTATGAGATTTCTGTGTGAGTGACTGAGAGTAACAGGTGTGGGGCAGGAAGAGATTATTGGAGATTACTGCAGTATATCTCAACAGCACTGGAAGAGATGGTACTATGAACTTGGCACCATTTTACTGGTGCTGCTTTTAACAGCTGTCTTACACCAAAATTAAACTCCTCTTGTAGATATTAAAAAGGATGAAAGTAGTTCACTGGCTAAGTATCTGCACAACAGGTTGCTTTTAAAGGCATGGGAAACACAGCCAGTAAAAAGCTGCAAGTCCCTCATAAATATCCTTTTTGGGATAACTGCAGAAAAGCTTGTATGAACTTCATAAGACTTGAAATTAATTCATTAATTGCAGTACAATTCTCTGCTACCTTTCACAGCAATTTTCCCATGTTTCAACCAAAGAAACGTATAAAAAATAGCTGTCAAAAGATTTTCTTGAAACCAAGCAAGCTTGGTTGTAGCTTGAGGCAGGATTCCATTAGTAGCAGCTGAAGGAAGGGCCTACTAAATGTGTCAGCATATTTTGAGGTACAGCGGCTGCCAGGGCCCAGTGTGGGTGGTACACAGTGCTGGCATTCCTGATGGCAATGGCAACAGCACTCCCAACTGCATACACTGGCCAGTGTTGTTGAGGAAGTGATGTGTAGGTGCTGCAGGCAATGGAATATGGGCATTAGGAGTTCTTGCAAGCTGGAGAATACACAAACAGATAGGTGCATGAAGGTGTGGGGGTGAAAAGAGAGGACCGCCCACTTTCCACCCCCATTTTGGCTCAGCATGAGTTACAGAGAGATTTTTCTGAAAATGAATTTACTTCCGAAAAAGAGGCAGGTTTGGGGGAGTGCCCTGGAAATGACATCACAGGAAAAGGTGGAATTTTAGTTCAGTGTGCCCCGGAAGTGACATCACTTGGTCCTTGACACCACAGGAATTGACATAATTCCTGTCTCCCGGCTCCACTCTCAAAGTCTCCTGGCTCCACCTCCAAATTTTAGTGGGCCACGAAGGAGAAGTGTAAAAATAACTGGGCCATGGGAAAGAAAAGTTTGGGAAACCCTGCCCTAAGGGATTCTGGTCTTTAGAGTGTTGAGGCTATATGCCCTTTTTGTGCTTCTTAAGACTCCATCTAGAGAACATAGATATAGACTTATAGAAACAGAAAAATTAAGAGCTTGAGGTCATAGCACAGATGAACAACACATGCTAGTCATGATCGATAGTTTCTCTCCATGAACACTACTATTAGTATGAGAGGGATCAGCACTGGTTTCAACCCACAGTTGGATAGGGGAGATGTTAACATAAGAACATAAGAGAAGCCTTGTCAGTGGCCCATCCAGTCCAACACTGTCTGCTCCATATGTTTATCCTCTCTAAATCTGGATCCACCAGCTGATGGCCAAGGGCTATACAGCTGGTGAGCTGCCTTTGTCCTCTCAGAAGGAGGGAGAGGCGTGCTTTTGTGCTTTAGCCACATTTGGGTGCTTAGGCCTGGAGCGAAGGGTTTCATAGCTGGTCCCATTTTCAGACTTCACCTGATTATGGCCCACCCTCCCACTGTATTTGCTGTGCAGGCTTGAAGCTTGTTGCCCCTTTGGGGGGTAGGTAGGAATTTTTCACCTCTTCTGTATTGGCTCACAAGAGGAGGTGTTTTCGCCTACCTTGTACTGTGACAGTGGTTTAGGTAATTGGATCAGGTTGGTCATTTTACAGGTTGACAGAATTTTAGTGGGCATGGAATGTGGTTTGGTGAACCTCAGCTAAAAACCCCTTATAGGGGAACAGGAGTCTGATGAGTACAGTCCTTGGTTTGTATGACTCTGGGTGAGGAAAGCAGACTGTTTTTAGGGATCAGCTTAGTTGGATCCTCTCCTTGAGTTGTGCAGCTCTGGGGAGAGAATTCTAGGGTGATTCCTTTTGCTGTGCTGGCTGGGTTCAAGCCATGCTCTGATGGCTCCTGTCTGAGGCATGGGGACTCACCCATTATATGGCAAGGGAGGGGATAGTTGAGCCCTGGCCTTGCTTATGCCACAAGTTAGTTTTGTCCTTGCTGTTTATCTATTGTTAAGAGTTAAATAAAGTGGCCCATTGGTTAACCCAACACTCGTGTCTGTCTCTTTCTTTTGACTAGGGGCGCAAAGCTGTCTATGCTTGTAGCTGCCACCACTTTCTGCAGCAGTGAATTCCATATGTTAACTAATCTTTAGGTGAAGAAGTACTTTCTTTTATCTGTTCTAAATCTATTCATTAATTTCATTGAGTGCCCACACATTCTTGTATTGTGAAAAAGGGAGAAAGGTATTTCTTCATCTATCCCATGAATAATT
This sequence comes from Heteronotia binoei, assembly GCF_032191835.1. Classification (NCBI taxonomy): domain Eukaryota; kingdom Metazoa; phylum Chordata; class Lepidosauria; order Squamata; family Gekkonidae; genus Heteronotia; species Heteronotia binoei. Next base: position 98,266,691 of record NC_083228.1, on the reverse strand, counting down.
CTGTAAACCTGTATCATGTCACCCCTCAGTCATTGCTTCTCCAAATGAATCAGCCCTAACTTCTTTAACTTTACTTCACAGGGAAAATGTTCCACTCTCTTAATCATTTTAGTTGCCCTTTTCTGCACTTTCCCCCATGCTATAATATCTTTTTTGAAGTATCCTGAGCAGAACTGTACACAGTATTCCAAATGAGGAGACACCATTGATTTATATAGGGGCATTATGGTACTGGCTAATTTGTTTTCAGTTCCTTTCCTCATCATCCCCAGAAAAGAATTTGCCTTTTTTATTGCCATTGCACACTGAGTCAACATTTTCAGTGACTTATCTACCACAATTCCAAGATCTCTCTCTGGGTCAGTTACCATCTGTTCAGACTCAATCATCATGCATTTATAGTTAGGATTTTTGGCCCCAATATGCATTACTTTGCACTTGGCCACATTGAACCTCATTTGGCACATTGACACCCTCTTGTCCATACCTCTGGAGTGCTTCACAATCCTCCCTGCTTCTCAGTGTCCTGAACAACTTAGTGTCATCCACAAATTTAGCCACTTCACTGATTACTCCCAACTCCAAATCCTTAATGAACAAGTTAAAAAGCACCTAGTACTGAGCAGTTTATCACCATCTACTGTGAAAACTGCCCATTTATATTCACTCTCTGTTTCCTATTAATTAACCAGTTTTTAATCCACAAGAGGATTTGTCCCCTTATCCCATGACTATTGAATTTACTTAGGATCCTTTGATGAAGAACTTTATCAAAAGCTTTCTGGAAGTCTAAGTAAGCAACAACTATTGGGTCATCTTGTCCACATGTTTGTTCACCCCCTCAAAGAACTTTAACAGGTCAGTGAGACAAGATCTTCCTTTACAGAATCCATGCTAATTCTTCCTCAATAGCTTTTGATCATCAATGTGCCTACTAATTCTATCTTTAGTAACAGATTTCACCAATTTACCTGGTTTTAATGTTAGACTGACTGGCCTGTAATTTCCCAGAACTGGGAAACATTTGGAACATTTGGAACATTTTTTTAATGATAGGGGTTACATTAGCTACTTTCCAGTCCTCCGGAATGGAGGCAGATTTTAATGACAGATTGCATATTTTTGTCAGGAGATTCACAAGTTCACAATTGAGTTCTTACAGAACTCTTGGATGTATGCCTTCTGGGTCTAGTCAGTTTTTTATTTGTCCATCAGTCATAGGACCTCCTATGTTATATGGGGTTCCCATCATGCATAAATGATTAAGAACTATAAAAGAGGAAGCAGAGTCGTGTGTGGGTTTCTTGCCTACTTTAACCCTAGCAATTTATACTTATATATTAATTCCAGTAAGAATGCTTCCAAACATTAATAGATAGTGCTAATTTACTGAGGGATTTTATTTAAAAAAAACACTAAAAAAGCAGGCTATTTCAAATCTTTATCCTTCTTCTTAATATGGTGTTGTGAGATGTTGTGAAGACTATGCAATGCCTTGATTATAAAATCCATGGAACTTTTGGTTGGTCAGTACTGGAAAGCAGAGAGAAAGAAGGAAATATCTTTTACAGAGGTTGGACAACTGAGATAGATTGCAGATGAGATTAGAGTTAATCTAAAAATTATACAGCAATGCTGAAATTCGTGTAGACATCTGAATAGTTAGTGGGCTGCTGTTTCAATTGTTTTGAAACTTGGGGGGTGTTTTGGGGAGAGGCACTAGATGCTATACTGAAAATTTGGTGCCTCTACCTCAAAGAATAGCCCCCCCAGAGCCCCCGATACCCGTGGATCAATTCCCCATTATTCCCTATGGGAATCGTTCTCCATAGGGATAATTGCCCAGTAGACATTTCCCTTCGCACCCACCCTGCCGCTTTCTGATGACCCTAAAGCAGGAGGGGGGAAAGCCTCCAAACCTGGGGACTGGCAACCCTCTCTCTTTCTCGCTCACACACACTTACTGGGTCTGGTTCCTCCACAATGACATCTGAAAAGAACAGGGGCTAGGCTGCTCTCTCTCTCTTTCTCTCTCTCTCTCACACACACACTCTTAGTTGCTCTGAAACAAAAGCAAAACAAACTGAGGGACTGTGTTGCTGACCCTTCCCATGAAGTACTTCCTGCTCAACTTTAAAGGTACACAGACACACACATTTTGAAACGGACCTGTTTTCAGGTTTCTAAACCTGCCCAAGATCTAGAGCTGCATGGTGGCTATGGGGGCGGGGCTTCCCCCACCGGCCAGCTGGGGCCAGCCTGTAAAACCAGGGAAACCTGCTGGAACCTGGGGATTGGGAACCTGGGATTGGGATTAGTGTTTCCAGATATCTGTAAAGCCTTCAGTTGAACTGATCATAAAAGGACTTGGTTTTTCCTCCTGTGTCAGGCTGAGTAAACAGTGTATTTCAAACACAGATTCAACAGTACTGAATATGTAAAAACAACTGAAACTGAACAAGTTGATGTCTTTGGAAGGAGGAAAACAGGATTCTTAGTCTGGCTTTGTGTTCTCAGTTATTCTCCAGTACTATTGATTAAGCAAATACTTTTAAAATTGGGTTTCTACTGTGTATATTCTATTTAAGGACAGAAGTGGAATTAAATGGCCTCTGAAACAGTGGCCATTAAAAAGCCATTAGTTGATAGGCAATCCTTGGTTCTTACTCATTTGCTAAATGTAGCTGTTTCAGTTGTCAGGATGCATAACTTTAAATTAGTTGAAAATGCATTTTGAATGTTTAAATTAATGAGCATATGTGTTTATTTGCATTGGGAGCAACCATTGTGCTTGACTCAGCCAATTACAGTGACAATGAAGCTACATGATACAGATTTCAAATATTTAATGTCTGTTAACAGAACTGATTTTTTTTAAAAAACTTATTGAATATATTTGAATATATAGCCAGACAAGGAAATTGGAATCTGGCTGGAGATATTCCAAAAGGAAGAAAAGTGAGCATATTCACTGAAGGAACTATTGAGAATTATTCACTCATTTGAATGAACTGTGCTGCAGCTCTCTCAGACAATGATGGTCCTTGTTTGGTTCAGTGGATGATCTGAACTTATTTGAATAAAGCATTTTCATTCTGTTCCTCCTCCTTTTCTGTACTTTAAACTAATTCTTGATTCCCCCCTCTGACAGCCAAAATACTAACTGATTTTTTTTATTTTAGCTTCGGCGCCTCAGTCAGATGAAGGGTCCGACATAGATTCAGAACCTGATTTACCATTAAAGAGAAAACAACGTCGTAGTAGAACAACCTTCACAGCAGAACAATTAGAGGAGCTGGAGAGAGCTTTTGAGAGAACCCACTACCCTGATATTTACACTCGGGAGGAACTTGCACAAAGGGCTAAACTCACTGAAGCTCGGGTTCAGGCAAGTATTACTTAAAATATTCCTGAACATTTTCTGTTGATTGGTGGATGGGCAGAAATACTGTTTTTTACCATTCTCATATGGATGAATTTTCTTGGCAAAGAGAGTGATGGAGATACCAAGCTTATTCAAAGTTCATAGTGTAGAAAAAATATTCCAGTTTTTTGAGAGGGTTGATCCAGTCCATTCATTACATGGATCATGTAGCAGGCACAGCCCTTCCACAAACAATGTCCTTGCTGGGTTGCCAGTGGAATGAGGTTTCTTATTGGGAGTGGCATTCACAGGGTTGAGAGAGGGAAATGAATCAGCTGACTGAGTCATCCTCTTGATCTTCCTTAAAAAAAATCAGCTTATTTCATGATGGAGTCTGCAGTTTGATTTAATTTTTTCCTTTGTAATCTCCCAGAATGGTTTCATTAATCAATGATATGTAACACAGAAAAATGGAACTTGAATAAGAAATCAAATCTTAGGTTCTTTAAATTTAGATTCTGAAAGAAAAAAAATGCTAAATTATGTTTGGTTTTTTATGAAAGATCTAAGATTATACCTTCTCTTAAAGTAGACTGCATGGAACTATGTCCCTTGAAACCCTTAGCCATGGCAGTTCTACTCACTTGGCCTGAGGGTAGTGTTCTAATCATAAACTCCTACCTCTCACCTAAAACCCAAAAAGCAGAAGTAGAAAACAATTGGCAGCGGTTGGAACAATATGTTGGATCCATTATTATGGACCATCCTAGGGCTAAAGTTCTAGTAGCAGGTGACCTAAATGCCCGATTGGGACCTGACAATTCCACTTTGGCTGCCAAATACAAGATCTGTTTGAATGGCTTTGATGAGACCATTGAACCTCCTCTTCAAACATGCTGCTTTAAAAACCAGACTGCTAATCTAGCTGGAACCTTCTTAGCAAAATTAATGCTTAACCTAGGAATGTTTATATTAAATGGTTCCACCAAGGGAGATAGACCGGGCGAATTCACCTTTTTGGCTGGGACAAGAACCAGCACAGTTGACTATCTTCAAAATCTGAGTTAAACTAAGATATGGTGAGTTTAGCTCTTCAAGCATTGATTAATTCATCAGACCAAATACTCTTTCTGTTTTACTCAAAATATTTGTTGTCGTCCTGATCTGGATAACTCAGGCAAGCCCAATCTCATCAGATCTCAGAAGCTAAGCAGGGCTGACTCTGGCAAGCACTTGGATGGGAAATATGAAATACCAGCAATCAGGAAGCAGGGGCAGTCTTTATTCAGCCACCTCTCAAATATCCTCTAGGCCCCCACTAGGGGTCAGTTACCAGAGGCTGCAGACACACACACACACACACACAATACAAAAAGAAAAAACCCCAGAAAAATCGTGAAAATTGGCTCTCATTTAATTGTGCAGAATAATTGGCTGTATTTTTGCTTTTGATTGCTCAATAAGGTGTTTACAACCAACGATGAACGTTTAGATTTAATTCAAAATTTAGATCGGTCATCAGATGCAAATACCTTTCAGGGGTTCCTGCCCTCTTATTAACTGGTTATTAAATTTTGAACAGACCTGCTGTAGCTGAATGCATGCACTTTGCTAGGTGGGTGATAGGTGGGCTATACATGAAAAACAATGCATTTTCACAACTTCATATTTTGCTACACCTGAAGCATACTATCAATATTAAAAATGAACAAAAGTAAATATGTGTTGAAATATGAATTAAAGATGTCTGTCAGAAGAACTATGGGGGAAATTGGGCATTATATTTTAGAAAGTTTAATGCCAAAATGTTTCAACAACCTGAACTTCCAGTGTTCTTTATAGTTTTACAACTGGGCTTATTTTCAAGTCATCTAACATTTTACTCATTTGAATCTCTTTTTTTCAGAACTCTTCTATGAAGGGAAATCTAATGTATGAACTGCATTTTGAAATCCAGTGGGAATAGTTTCATTATCTCGAAAACATTAGCTGAAAGATATGCTTCAGAAACAGAGGATGGGGTTTCAAAAATAATGGAATGTCTATGTGGCAATTAAGAATTGATTGGTTATGCATGAACAAAATTGAGAATTTTTAGTTAATCAGAAATAGACCTTTTAGTTTCTTGTGTATGCATTTTTTTGGGATGTGTGAGCTTTAAAAGCAACATTGAATGCTCATTTTTTTAAAAAAAAATAGTGACCCATAGCTACAAGAAAAGCAGAAGTATCATTAACATAACAGCTGTCTTAATGTGGCTTTAACCCTGTGACTTTTTACATTCCTTATGGCTTCCTTGGGTTCCCTTGAGACACATCTTGTCTCACACTTCTGTGATCTACAGCCTAACAAATTCCCTACTATGTTGAACATATGGACTTTTTGCTTAAAACAGCATGGAAGGATAAAAAGTCCAGTCAATCAGTGATTAAAATACCAGAACGATACCTTCTGGGAATTCAAGAAGAACTGAAGTTTAAGTGGCCTAACTTGTGGTTATTTGTTAAAGTTTGTTTGTATTTCACATAACTGATACAAAATCTCTCTAGGGAGATTGCCCTTAGTTTTGTTTTAACAGCAGTCACTGCATATTTGTATCCCATAGGAAAGATACCAATGGTCATGAGATGGGTAACCATATACCTTAAAAAATTTCCTAGATCTATAGTAAATAAATTAATATTTTGCACCTAAAATAAATTATGCAATATATGCCTAAATACACTTACTTTGCATTATGCAGATTGCAAAATATGGGGTTTTATAATACTAATAATAATAATAATACTTTTTATTTGTATCCCGCCCTCCCCACCAGGGCAGGCTCAGGGCGGCTCACAACATACAAATGTAATATACAATAAAACCATACATAGTAATTACAATTATAAAATCATCATTAACAACTTGTATTAAAATTAACATTAACATTGTGGTGCTATAATTTAGGTCTTTAATAAAATTCAGTGGCTAAAACATGTCCAGCGAGACTTTCTTGGCTCAGTGTTAGGTGAAGGCTATTTTGAACATGAAGAGAGAGTATAATATTTAGATATGGTGTGACAAACATCCACAAAGGTAGTAGGCATAGGTAGTGGTAGAGACAAGGATGTACAATTAACAGTACAACCTGAATGGAGAGAACAGGGGCAACAGGTCCACAAACAGGCAAAACAGCCTGGGTTTACATATTTTAACACCCTAGGCAACTACGCCCCACTCTGGCATATAAACGCTGATAAAGTAAAATGTGGCATCAAGTGGTGACCCCATGAAGTTCCATCTCAGGGGGTTTCAAGGCAAGAGATGAGCAGAGATGTTTTGCCTCTGCCTTCCTCTGCATAGCAGCCTCAGTCTTCGTTGATGGTCTGTCATCCAAGTGCTGCCCCTGCTTGGCTTCCAAGCTGTGATGAGGTCAGGCTAATCTGGGTTATTAGGGCAGCAGCTGTGAGAGCCCTCTCCAGCCCCACCCACCTCACAGGGTGTCTGTTGTGGGGGAGGAAGGTAAAGGAGATTGTGAGCCGCTCTGAGACTCTTCGGAGTAGAGGGCGGGATATAAATCTAATATCTTCTTCTTCTTGTATCTTGATGCTGCCACATAATAGTGAATGATGCATTTCAGTAAAAATTGAATACTGCCATTGGTTATGATTCTTTATGGACACAGAGTAGTAGCACTCTGTCCCTTGTCATCTCTGTGCTGAAAACCTAGGACTGCCAGCTCTGGGTGGTGAAATACCTGAAGATTTTTTGGGAAAAGCTTGAGTAGGGACCTCAGCAGGGTATAATGTCATAGAGACCACTCTCCAAAGCAGCCATTTTCTCCAAGGGAACTGATCTTGGTCAGCTGGAGATCAATTGTAATATTGGGAGATTTCCAGGTGCCACATAGGGGCTGGCAACCCTATTCTTGTGTTGGAAACTCAAATGGTAAACCAGCTCAGATTTCAACAGGAAGTGCCAATTAGAATTGTGATGGTATGTTACACTAGTCTTTAAAAAGCAAAATTAAACTATAACTTGTAGGATTGCCACGTCTGTGGTGGAAAATACCCAGAAAAGGGGTGTCAAACATGCAGCCCGGGGGGCCAAATCAGGCCCTTGGATGTCTCCTGTCAGGCCCCCGAGCAACTGGCTGTCATCTGCTTCCTTCTCCCTCTCGCTGCCTTCTGCATCACAGCATGGTTTGCAAGACTTGCTCAATTGCACAGGAGCTACAGAGCAAAGTCTCTATTTTCTCCATGAGACTCCTCCTCTGGGGAGGATGGGAGGAAGGAGAGCTTGCTTTGCCAGGCTCTCTCAATTGCACAGCAGAGCTACTGAACCAAACCTCTCTTCCTTCTATTGGCTGAGGCTCCTCCCCCTCCTGGCCCCCTGGGGAAAGAAGGAAAGAGCCAGAGCTTCCTTTGCCCAGTTCCCTGGATCCCATGGGAGAGATACAAAGAAAGCACCTTTCATACCAACAAGTGCCAATATTTTAAGCATGTTTTATTTTAAGTTTTTTTTAAAATCTTTTATTGTGTTTGTCTGTGTCCTTTATAAAGTTTTTATCTCTGCTGTCTAATCTTAAATAGGTATACACATGGCCCAGCCCAACATGGCTCGACCCAACAAGGTCTCATTTATGTCACATCCTGCCCTCATAACATGAGTTTAACACCCCTGACCTAGAGACTTTGGGGGTGGATCTGGGAGAGGGTGGGGTTTGTGTGAGGAGAGGGGCCTCAGCATGGCACAATGCCATAGAGCAGGGGTGGCTAATGGTAGTTCTCCAGATGTTTTTGCCTATAACTCCCATCAGCCCCAGCCAGCATGGCCATACCGTTGGCCACCCCTGCCATAGAGTCCAAAGCAGCCATTTTCTCCAGGGGAGCTGATCTCTGCCAGCTAGAGATCAGTTGTAAAAGCAGGAGATCTCCAGATTCCACCTTGAGGCTGGCAACCCTAATAACTTGGATCCCACCTAGAATTACCATGCACAATAAGGCAGGGTGATTTTTGCCAGTTCTTCCTCTTGTGGAACCGCATATGGCCTCCAATGTTGCTCCTAAGGAATGCGGTCCTTTAGGAATAGCTTGGCAGGGGGTAATCAGAGGCATCCTGTTAAAGGGGGAATCCAGTTAAAGGGGGTAATCAGAGGCATCCTGTTAAAGGGGGAAAAATTGATCTCCCCTCCTCCTGTAGGCATTCAAATCAGGATTCAAGCCATTGTATAAGATGCCCTCTAAGTCTCCACCTGCAGTTACATGCACTCACTGAGGGCTTACACAGAGTAAAAAAGAAGAGAGTCATTCTGCTGCAGTCCATTCTGAATGTTTGCACTTCTTAGGGCTATTTAATTTTCTTTGGTGGAGGTCAAGTGGGTTATGATCAGGAAGTGGATATGTTTTTGGACTCAAATCAAGGCATATGTGGGTTTTACTAGATACCTACAGGAGGACATGTGTTCAGACACTGAATATAGACTATCTGATTTCTTTTCCTTAACTTTTAAATAGTCACATGGTTGGAAGAAATAACCCAAATGCATTTTTTTGCAAAACAAAAATGCAGTAATTGTTAAGTTTTACACATAGGAAACTTGCCAGAAAAGTTACACAAATGTAGATCAATGATCTGTTTCCTGCTCCAATCCTGTTTGCCACTATAGCCTTTCATTCCATTTCTTCTCTCTGCTGAGTCCATTCTGTCCTTGAATATCAACCCTGCTTCACATACAGACTGCCAGTTATGAATATTGACTTCAGCTGTCAAATAATAAACAAAATAGAAAACATATATAATAACTGCCAGATTTTATTGATTTAAATTTTGTATATCCCACCTTTCCTATTGGCACAATTTTATAGAGGGCCACTATGTAATAGTGCCTCAATTGCCAGACTAGGATGAGAACCTAGATTTAAAACTCTAGTCTACCATGAAGCTCATGGGGTAACCTTTGGCCAGTCACTTATCTCAGCCCTACTCTTACTTCACACACTTTTTGTAAGGATAAATGAGATGTGGAGAAAGTCATGTATGTTGTTCTAAGATTTTTTGAAAAAGGGTAACATAAAAATGAAACAGCTATATGAAGTGGTGTTGGTTATATATTCACATTTTAAATATTAGCTGTCAAAAAAGTCAATTGTCAGATATAAAATACTATTATGTGTAAAATATGGATCTTCGATATCAAATATCTGACAAATATTAAACATTAAAATTCACAGAGAAAGATTTGAGGACAGTTTATGGGGCAAATTAATCACGTTTTTGTTGAACATTGGCAAGGAAAAATGTTCCATTCAGATCATTTAAGAATTGCCAGTGTATGCTACAGCCCACCATGGTGCCTGAGGCACATATCAATCCTGAACTTCTGTATACAATATTTCTAGTCCAGAAAATACATAGTATTTAACCAATATCAGATGTGATTCTAACCATATAAAGTGAACGTTTCTGCTTATAAGTATATTTTAGATACTAGAGATACATAACCAAAGATTTCTTTATAGCCTAGGGAGAGAGGGAAAAATGCAGCCTTATAACAAGGAACATTTTTAACAGCAAATTATAGTGAGCTGCAGATCAGTCTGCTGTTGGTAACAGTCTTTACTATCATGCAAGGGATTCAAATTAGACTGGATGAATCAGTTAAGTACATTCTGGTCTGGAAAAAATAGATACGATGAACTTGTAGACCTTTTCCATCACAGACTCCCAATATTTACATCTTGCCTTTTGTTATCATTTTTTCTCTAAGTAGTTTGTAACTGAACAAGGCAACATCATACTTCCGAAGCACTGGCCTGTTATTCTTTCAAAGCTACACTTCTTCCTTAAGGCTTTCCTTAATGAAATTGGCCTTGACAGTTCCACTGCCTTATCCTAAACAGAGAGTTTCCCATGTGCTTTTAAGGGAACAAGATCTCTTCTTCAAATGGGCAAAAAGTTTGAAAAAGGAATTCTTCAAGACAATAGAGGATAGTTTACTCTAAACAGAGTCCGGGCTTTACAAGGATGAATGCCAAATACGTATCAAATCAAAAGACTGGTGCATTGATAAAGACACATCTAATTTAAACCAGAAAATGTACTCCCTTTGCCTCATTGTTGTAATCCAGAATTATTTATTTAATTTTTGGTTACTTCACTGGTCATAAGTGAAAAGAGATGGGGGTGGGGGGATAGCAAGAACTGAAAACGAAGGGGGTTTAGAAGGGATAAAGCTATGAATTTTGATGGAGGTAGGGGTAGAGTCTATGGAAAGTTATCAGAACAAAACCTGGAGGACCTTTCGCTGCCACAATACCACAAAGAAGACAATGGAGAATAGCTACTTATATGATAGATATTTATTATCCAGCTATTGGAGAATAAACATTTATCATTCTGTTTTCAAAATGTTCAATAAATGACTGAAATAAGTATAGAAATATGACCTAGGGATGATGAATATTCTGCATGATTACTTATAGTTTCTCTTCTTATTGTTCACCATGATTCCATCTCTCTTTCATTGTAACCAAGCCATCTCTTATGGGCTTCACAGTTTTCTGATGCTCTCTCTCTCTCTCTCTTTTTTTTTGCATGTCTCATGGCCTTCTCAGTCCTTGTTTGCTTAATTTCATTGGCATGGGTTTCATGCTTCAGTGTTTCATCACCCTACTTTTCAGAGCAATTGTCCATGGTGGGGAGGTGAAAGGTGAACAGCTGTGCGTTGGGGGCAAATATATGGTATATATGTAGAAGGTACCATCAATTTTCGAAAGGTCCCTGTACTGGTCATGTTTGGCAAGCAGCCTGAATTGATGATATTCCTGATGTAAACAAACTCTTTGTGGCAAAATGTGAGAATACTTGCTCTAAGAGTTAAAATGCTGGTTGCATTGGAAATATAAAATGGTTAGTAGAAAAGGGTTTCAGTTGCTGAATACATTTAAAGCTAATTATATCATTATCTCAGATGCCTCTATGTTTTCATCCATTTGTAGGTCTGGTTTAGTAATCGTCGAGCTAGATGGAGGAAACAAGCTGGGGCCAATCAACTGATGGCTTTCAACCACTTGATCCCAGGTGGATTCCCACCCACTGCCATGCCAACTCTGCCAACATACCAACTGTCAGAATCCTCCTATCAGCCCACCTCTATTCCTCAAGGTACAGAAGGAAGCTGGGCATTCTCTTCAGTGGTGTTTTATTATGTTTTTATTTGACTGTAATCTACTAAAGAAAGAAAATGTGCTTAGGGCATATCTGCATCGTGATTACTCCCAAATTCAGCTGTGCATTGGTTCAAGTAGATCAAGCTCACATTTGGCTTACAATTGGATACCATCATAGAAGGCCTAAAACCAGTCTTAAATCGCTACAGAGTAGGTGCTAGATGGGAAAAAGTTATGTTTATATCTTCATCACAGTTGTGGCTCAGCTGTGATTACTTGGACAAAATGTTGATTATTTAGCATCCTGTGGGGGCAGCTGAGAAATACAGCAAAGAAAGATGTAATATAGTTCCGAAATACACTTCAGTTGATAGCAATCCTACTGTAATGTTTTCTAAACTGATCCTCCCCCAAATGCAATGAGGTCAGTTTTCAAACATCTTCTTAGCCATAATTTCTAATGTCGTGTATAGTGATAATTATACTTCTGAAAAATGTAGATGTGGCTGTTCTAAATTAAAAGCTTAGTATTGATTTGGCAACTGGACACCAAACAGGTAGGGCATCTCACAGGTAGCAGAGAACTAATGGGTGATTACAGAATGGCACTTTGGGCCAACTCAGAGATGCTTCAGAAATCGACTAGAAAAATCCTTCCAAATGGCAACATCTGTTGCCTGTTCCAATCCCACTCTCATCCCGTCCTTCAGCCGCTGGAGAGCAGCTCAAAAAGCTACCACTTCAAAAGTGGTAGCAAAGTTTTGAGCAGCACACCAGTCACCTCCTCACCATATAGAAGCAGAAGGGCACAAGTGAGGTGCCTTGGTGGTGTGAAATAGCCAAGCCACCCCAAGCCGTATCTGGCTTCCTCCATCTGATCACGCCAAGTCACCACGCAGATGGGAAGGGGTCACCTTGTGCCGGAATGTGTGGAGGCTTCTGGACGGCTCTTTTTGAGCTGGTCCAATTTGGGCTGCCTCCCATCTGCCTCAAAATGCCCATTTGTTAGCAGCCCATAACTCATTTATAGGTCTGGATGCAAATTTCTTCCTCTCTTCACCATGCTATAATGTGATTCCTCTAATAGCCGTCAGTACTGGGCATAGATATCAAAATATGAATCCAGGAAGGACTTGTTCTGGGAATGGGATGGAAGACTGCAGTAGACCATACCCAGAATTGCCCTAGAATTCTAATGAGTAGCCTCAAGTCTATCATGGCTATGGCGTCAGTGTGGAACTATTTTGCAAAGTTTGGAATGCATACTGGAGATCATCATGTCATAAGATAATTGACTATTATCTGAGGCTCTGCCCTTCCATTTTCAGGGGTGAGGTAGAAGGAAGAGAACCTTTTTGCCTTGGCACCCCAATTTTGAGATGCCTCCCACTACTGAACCCTTGCCTCATGCTGGATTTACCTTTCTGGTGTTTGGTGAAGACATTTCCCCAGCTATTTCTTCCTTCTTTCCACATGAAACTCCCTCCCCCAAGTTGGTTGCTAATTTTGGCTTTATTTCTGCTGTTTTAATTTTGCGGATTTGTTAGTTTTAATGGTCCCTGTGTTCCTATTTTATAATTTTTGCTTGTATCATTTTGGAAATGAGATTAATTTTTAGTATTTTAACTGTTCTTAATTATTTTGTTTGTCATCCCAGGAACCTATTCCTGGTGGATGAATAAGAAATGCTTAAAATAAACAATAACATTAACTACAAGTCTATGTGCCTTTACCCGAACCTACAAGCTGGTGCTCCTTTATTTGAACACAGTGGGATCTACTTCCAAGTAGACCTGCCAGGGATTGTACTGACAGTGACACTGAAGAGGGCACAGGTTGAAGGAATAAGAACAAAGATAAAATAACAGTCTAGAGGGAGGGAGAGAAAGAACAGAGCATAGTTAATGTTAAAGAACAATATTTGGATTGGAGTGATTATCTAACAGAGAATCTGAAGCACCTTCAAAGAACTACTCTCAGAGTCCCATGGGGATAGTAATTTAATAGCACAGTCATAACTATGTTTACTTAGAGGTAAGCTCAATTCATTTTAATGGAACTTGTGTCTAAGTATGCTTATAGGTTGAAGCTAGTTTATAACTATAGTGCAGCATGTTATGCACCATATCCTGATTAAATACATATTGTGTTTCATTGTGGCTGGAAACCACAACCCTGAAGGGGAGACATTTTACATCACTTTGGGAGTCACCTAAACTGTCCATATTTCATGTTATTTTCCAGTATTCTCATGTATTAAGATTCTCACTGTATGTTAGTCACCTGCAGAGTGCTCATGAGTTGCTTTAACTATTGCACAGCATGAAATATTAATTTTTGGTTTGCTAATTGCTTACTTGCTTAATCATGTTCAGTGTTTGAGTTTTGCACAGTAAATTTGGGCAATCTGCAAATGTGTCGCTTTTCATTGCAGCTGTGTCAGACCCAAGCAGCACAGTTCACAGACCTCAGCCTCTTCCACCAAGCACCGTACACCAAAGCAGCCTCCCTTCGAACCCTGAGAGCAGTTCTGCATACTGCCTCCCAAGCACAAGGCATGGCTTTTCCAGCTATACAGACAGCTTTGTGCCTCCATCCGGGCCCTCAAATCCTATGAACCCTGCCATTGGCAATGGCCTTTCACCTCAGGTCAGTCCTGCTTTTTCAGACACAGGATTTGCTGTATACCCAAACTAAATTGTCTATTCCCCAAGGCCATAATACAATGATTTGCCAAATTTAAACCATAAAGTATTCTTTATATAAGCCACATGATTTCAGTTTGCTAGTTTCCTCCCCTCCCCTCTCCTTCCCTACTGACTGAATCAAAAGTCATAGCTTATATTTAGTTTTAGGCAATGTTTTGTAATGTAATCATAAAGTCTTTCTGGTTGCATTCAATTATGAAGCATTGTGATGTACTGCTTTTATTAAAAAAAAATCCTGGTTTTAAAAACCACCCTCCAGAGCCACTGATTTTTGTCTTGATTCTTTTGTCAGCTCAGGGCTTTAGATTTTTTAAAACAACCTTACATGTAGAAGACAAGTTATTCTTGGTCCAGCTGATGAGCAACGCACATCAGGCTAAGCTATAATCAAGTTATAAATGCATAAATTAAGAACATTACTGCTCACAGGAAGCCTATAACTACTGGAAGGCCATAATTGTTTTCCTAATTTGCATGAGCTTTTCTTGGATGCCTGTGTTAATAAATTGCCTTGATAATTGAGTGTCAAAAAGGTTGGTTAAATTTTCTACTCCTGGCATCTGCCTTGGGCTTGACATTATTAGAGACTGCAAAAAAAATATTCAGTAGGAGTATTTTTTATTAGTGTGGGTTTAGGCACAGGTGTTTAGGAGAACTGTCCACTGAATCCTGAGCAAATGTCATGATGGGGGGAGAGCAATCTATAATTACAATCAGGGATCTCTCCAGGGCTGAGAGTGAGAGTTTTAATGGCTTTATCTTCTCTTTGCTCTTTCTTCCTCTATGTGGTTTTTTTATATTTAAAAAAACAGAGGGAAGCTTGGAATGACACAAATGAAAAGTGAAAAGACAATTATCCTCAATTACACACTAATCACTGACTATCACCACTGCCTAAGCAGTGAGAGGGCATTCTAATAGGCAGAAAATGAGATTTTAATAGCACAAAGGGTGGCCAAAATAACGGCTCCTATATCTTTCCTTCCTTGGTTGGCTTCCACTTGTGGTTTACATCTCGGAAGTGCACTTCCTGGTTTCTGCACCACAGTGATAACTCTATGCAGCTGAAGAGTTCAAAGGCACCAGAGTTGAAAAGAATGAATAGCAAAGGCAATGAAATAAACATTTTTGCCTAAAGGCAAGAGTTCATAAACCCTTTTTTTTGTAACAGTAAATGTAATTAAGTTTCAGAGATTCCTATAGCACCGTAGTAGGATGCAAAACTTTATGGCTTCAGACCTGAGTAGAAAAAGAAAGGCCAATCTAAAAACAAGTGGATGCATCTCCAGTAAGGCTTTAATTAATACTGGTTTTGAGGAATATTTTTTTTAAAAATATATAGTTCTTAACAAAAGGCTTGACATTTTATTTGTAGTCAGACTGAGTGTGCAAAGCTGCAGTTTAAATATTAAAACACTTCTGAGGTTCAGAATTAATCCATCAAAACTAAGCAAATGCCATAGTCATATATAGTTAGAAAAATGTTCCTTGAAATGGAAACAAAATTATTCTATTGTGAAAAGAAAATTAAAGGCAACGATAGGTTGAATGACATTTGGATCAAATATGACTTCATGCAGTATGAAGCTTACTAATACTGATGCACACCATTGGTCCATCTAGCTCACTGCTCTAACTGGCAGCATCTCTCTTTGATCTCAAGAAGAAAAGGGTCTGCTACCCAAGAGCCATTAACAAGAGATGTCAGGAACTGAATTTGGGATTTTCTTCATGGAAATGTGTTCTGTCATTGAGTCTAATCTGGGGCAGTTGTAATTGGTTAAAAGCATCTTATCACTAAAAAAGATTAATCACCTATTGACATCACCAAGCTGAAAGCCTGAAATACATAAACATGGAACAGAATGTGGCTTGTTGCTCACAAACATGTTTTTTTTTAAATTGAAAGCTTTTTTATTGGAAGATTCCTTGGTACCAGCGGTCATTTAGTAGAAAAAGAGGTGCTGGAGCTCATTAGCACAACTTATTTGCATAACTCATTTGCATATGCCACACACCCCTGATGTCACTGGAAGGTGTACTAAATTCTATCAGCTCAGCATCTACCTTAAAATGCTTCTTGAATTAGAATTGTCATAATAAAGCCTTACTCCCATCATACTTTTAAAATTACTTTCTCCTATGTGGCCACAGTGACATGAGGAAGATTTCCATCTGTCTGCTTTATATGTTTTGGTTACTTTCCCATTTTTTGTGGGGAAAAATATTAGAAAGTTTGTCAAATCTTAGAGATCAGTAAAATTCTCTCAGGGAAGCCCAGAAGCAAGTTTTTTTTGTTGAGAAGGCGTTAAGAAAGAAAGAGCACAATAAAATTTAGAGGTTCCAGAGCTCTGCTCCTGTAAGCTTCTGCCCAAACTGAGGCCTGCTTGGTATAGATAAGGATGCCATTTCTGTCTTCAGTGGTGGGGAAAGGCAGGAAAACAATGTTCTATTCAGAAAATTTGTCACAGACCAATTTTCCAAGACCTGTGAATTAATATATTCAATATGCAATTGCTAAAAATCTGTAAATGCAAAGAAAGTTTGTTGATTTCTTTAATGTTGTCACAATCCAAACAGCTTCTTTTTCTTTTTGTTAAGCAAAAGTATTTTGGCCTTTTGGAATGTATATCTAATGCACAGATCCATGTTTAGGAATAGTTCTTCGTGTAAAGAACATAATCACCAGAGAGATATAAAGCAACATAGATACACAAAATAATCGTTGAGTTGGTTACATTTTGGCTTTGCTGAGGTCTGTTCAGTTCCAGCATATAGTTCTCATTCAGTGCTTTGAATTGTAAAGCATTAGCTATGTCAGTAATTCTGAAACTCTTAGGTCTTGAAAACATCTACATTTCAGTTTCATTTCAGACTTCTGGAACTTTTGAATTCAATAGTAACATGAGTATGAATACAAGCCATCTGGAAATCTAATATAATTGTATTGTGTGTTTAAATTTAAACAGAATTAAACAGTTGAGGCATGAGTCTGGCAGAGTACCTCTGTATCTTCTTTTTCCCCTGTGGTAGAAATCTATGCTTTTGCTTAATGTTCCTCCTATTCATATGACATAAATATTTAATACATATAATTCTCTTTCATAGCCACACCTGGCACGTGGGAATAGGCCAAGTAGGTGGACACCTTGGATGCCATCTGGCCTAAGAGATGCCACTAGGTGCCCCCTCTCCTCACGCATGATGTGTGTGCTTCTTGGAGCCTGTCTTCCCCCATGGAAAGCAGGCTCCATGGAGTGCACATGCTGCTGAGCCACTTTCACTTTCCCTGTGTGTGTACAGTGAAAGTGAAAGCAGGTGATGCCTGTGCAGCATGCTTGGAGCCTTGTAGCGCTGCTTTCACATTCCCCGGGTCTGTAGCACAGACCAGGGGAATGCAAAGGCAGCTGCCCTTGCTCCGCCCAGTCCTCCTGGCCCCAGGAAGGCTGAGCGGGGTCGGCGGGGCACCTCAGGAGTGGGCGTGCTTGGAGCGTGGCTCTGAGAATAGTCACTGCTGTCCTGACCCTACTCAGCTTTCCTGGCTCTGAACATGCCTGCTGCAGCCCTGCCCCTGCCCAGGCTTCCCGGGTCCTGGGAAGGCTGGGCGGGGTTGAGGGTGGTGCAGCATTGTGCGCTCGGGATGCCCACTTCATCCCTGATCCTGCTCAGCCTGCCTGGGTCTCGGGAAAGCTGAGCAGAAGCTGAGCAGGGTCAGGGCAGCAGCGAGTGCACTTGGAGCCAAGCTCCAAGCAGCCCACTGCTGCACCTCCCCTCTGATAGGAAGTTGGGGGCAGGGTTCTGCCTGGGGCAGCGGAACTCCCAGCACTGGTACTATTTATAGCATATTTAGAATGAACACGTATTAGGGTGCCTAGAGTTCAGGGGTTCTTAAGTATTCCAGATTTAAATAGGAAAAGAGGTAAAGAAGATTACCATTGCCTGCATCTTGTTTACATTTGAATTAAAAGCTGGCCTGTTTTATTTGCTGCAGACCTTTACATCCTTGTTCTTGTTCTTTGGGTATCTGAAGTTTACATCTTCATAATCATATTGTAGTGGGTCAAGATGAAAAGAGGCTGGCCTAGCCTAAACCAAAGAGGGTTAAAAAGATCTCTGGTTCATTTCTACAGCACAAATGTCCAGTATATTAGAATTCTACAAATATAGTAAGATGAGATATATCAGAGCTAGTTTAGCACTACTGGACTCTATCAAACGTACACTTATTTATTTGTCATTTGATACATTATGTATGTTTTCATGTTCCTTTGGAGCATTCCTGTTGTGTAAATGTTGAGCATGAGACTGGATCTTGGCAAAGCATAAATTTATGCGTCTGTTCAGGGATCTTGTGCATGGAACTATATCAAAGAAGAAAAAAATACCATTTCTGTGACACAGAGACTAATTTGGCTTTGTAGAAGACTGCAAGAGAAAGGATAAATGAGAAAGCACAGGCTTGTGATTTTGTGAAGATCTTTTCCCTTCCATGGAACATTTGTGTGTGTTCTTTGCCATTCATTATCTCCCTCTGGCAAACGCCACAGGAATATGACTTGCATGACATAAGCTGAATAACTGAATTTATTGCAAATTCTTCTGCATAGTATGCAATGGGAAAAGCAATGTCTGGCTTTAAAATTCACACTTCCTCACTTTACAAATCAGCTGAATTCTTTTCTGATTTTGATTCTTAACAGGTGAGGATGTAGGATGTAGCTCATATTTTCTAAGTAGTATTGTATTTTGCATAATACTTTTTTCTTATTTTTGTTTCTTCATTGGCATAATTTGAAAGGAGCTTACTATGTACATTTTAGTTGAAGAAATGCATTCATGATGTTTTTGTAGATGAAATCTAATATTTATGTGTTCACTGAAGCTTTTTGTCTAAAAAAGGTCTCAAGTGTTAACAACATGTTATGTGGGAAAAGATGGTTGCCAGGTCCTATCAGGCAACTGGCAGGGGGCTCCCAGTTCCTTTCCAGGATAGCATGTGTGGTGTGATGGCATCACCTGGAAGTGACATCGCTGTATTAGCAATGTCAGAGGGGATGTTGCTCTAGTTTTCGGGCTAAACTCTATGATTTTTTCGCCTTCAAAACCATAGAGTTTGCCCAAAAAACTAGAGCATCACCCCACATCAGCGAAATGATGACATCACTTCTGGGTGACATCATCATGTACAATTTCCCTGTTTGGGGTGGAGTTTCCCCCACTGGCCAGGTGGTTGGCAGTGGATCAAAGCCCCGAACCTATACTGAGACCAGGGCCGAGGTCAGACGCACATAAACTGATGAGATGGGCATGGATGAAAGCCAGTTGCATGTTGGATTTTATGTGGTTGTGCAAACATCAGCATCTGGCAATGGTCGTTGGTTCGTTCGTGTCACTGCCATGACTGGGACGTGGACTTTTTTGATAGTATATTAAATCCAGACCAAGAATGCTTCCAACGACTCCCGCACGTACTTTCTATGTTTGAAGACTCCATTGTAGCCAACTCATCGCAAGTGCACTGCTTCCCTGCGAGAGCCCACTTCAAATGATATAATTGCACCAGCAATTGTTGACTCAGCCTTCCAACCTTCCGAGGTCGGTAAAATGAGTACCTAGCTTGCTGGGGGGAAAGTGGGGAAGGCCCTGTAAAAGGTCACCCCATAAAAGATCTGCCGTGAAAACTTTGTGAAAGCGGTGTCACCCCAGAGTCAAAAACGACTGGTGCTTGCACAGGGGACCTTTCCTAAATGGGGGGGGGAGGCAGATTGCCCACCTTTGCTGTCTCCCTGCCAGGCAGGGAGATGGCAAAGGCAGTTCCTGGGCTTCCCACCCCCCCTTTAAACACCCAGGTGGGGTGTTTAAATGTGAGGAAAAGGCAGATTGCCCACCTTTGCCTTATTCCCGCCAGGTGGAGAGATGGCAAAGAGAGCTCCCGTGCTCCCCCCTCATTTAAACATCCCAGTGGGGTGTTTAAATGGAGGGGGAGGAAGATGACCCACCTTTGTCATCTCCTCACCAGGTGGAGAGACAGCAAAGAGAATTCCTGTGCTCCCCCACATTTAAACACCCTGGTGGGGTGTTCATTTTTTGTGACAGTCTACGCTGTTCAATGCCCATTCCGGCCTGTTCTGGCCCATTTCGGCTTTTACCCTGATCCGTTTAAATGGGGGGGGGGAGAAGATGACCCATCTTTGCTGTCTCCCCGCCAGGCGGAAACAGCAAAGAGAGTTGCTGTGCTCCCCCCCCCCCATTTAAACACCATGATGGGATGTTTAAATGGGGGGGAGGAAGATCACCTACCTTTGCTGCCTCCCCGCCAGGCGGAGAGACAGCAAAGAGAACTCCCAGGCTTCCCCTCCCTGGCCAGGTGTTTAAATTGGGGGGGGGGGCAGATTGCCCACTTTTGCTGGCACTTTTTTTTTTTTTTTAAAAGCCAAGCACGATATTCTATGGTACTGCACTTGTGTGAGTGCGGAATGTCATCTCAAAAAATGAGGTCCGGTTGAGGCCTCTGATCAACCAATGACGGGACCAATGCTGCTTAGAACTGAAGGATGGAGGGATGTCTGATCAGGAAATTCATTGTAAAAAAGCTTAGGGGTATAATAGCGACGGGTTAGGGATGGATTTAATGGTGAGTGTGACTGCGGCCCAGGAGGCTGGGAACCCCATGGGAAAACTATGCATGGGGAAAGAGTTAAACATCTCTTCTTCTCTATTGCTGCTCAGAACTCATTGGCAGTCTCTGTGGAAGGAAGGAAGGAAGGAAGGAAGGAAGGAAGGAAGGAAGGAAGGAAGGAAGGAAGGAAGGAAGGAAGGAAGGAAGGAAGGAAGGAAGGAAGGAACTTGAACAATCCAGTAATAGGGATGTGTGCTAGCACCAAAATCAGAATTTGGAATTCAAAATAAGAACTATTCAGATTTAGAATTTGGAATTTAAAAGATCTGACATTTATGAATATCTGGAATAGCATTAAAGTCTGGAGGAATAACCATATTCCACTTACAAAAAAATAAAACAGGCAAAACATTTTTATAAGGCTTCTCTTAGCCCTCTGAATCTTTTCCAAAAGACTGTCACAAAAAATGCCTATGCCAACCCTGAAGAGATGAGAAAATGTGACAAGTGCACAGCAGCTACATGCGCAAAAGGATACTGTTTTATAGATCTCGGTATCCAGCAGTGGCTCTGCATTTACCATTCAAGGCTGTGAATGCTGTAATCATAAGGGGAATATGCATGAAAATGGAAAAGAGCTGAAAAGATCAGGTGCAGTTATAGACTCCAGTAGTTGGTAGGGTATTCACAGTAAGATAGTGCTATTGTAGATGGAGACTGAGAGTATGTTTGCAGGATTTCCAGGTTTAATTTATCTCAGTATTTCAAGTATTTCAAACTTGAAAGGTGCCAGAAGGCAGATTGTCTGGTGCTTCCCTATCTCATGGCAATTATTTGTGGAATAAGAGGAATGATGGTTTAGTGGAAGAGGTAAGGAGAAAGCCATACAACTCCTGCAAGCTTATGTGAGGGAATAATGGAAGGAGGAAGAATTTTTTGTCCTTTCTCCTCTATTTTGGGGCTTTGAAATTGGACTGGGAAGTCTTTGGGATGTTTTTCAAGAGCAGCCAATGAATCTCTTTGTGGGATCTTATGCACTCATGCTAAAGAAATGTTTCAGAAAGAGCCCAATAGTTCATTGATGCTATCAGGTGTGATATGAGGGGGCAGGGGACTGAACCCACCTACTGCACACCATCTTAAATATGTATTTAGTGCTGTCAGACATGATCTTCATTCTGAATATGTTCATCTAAAAGGATGAAGACAATTTTTGTATTGTACACCTTTGGATCAGGGCCATAGATTATATATATCTTTTAGTTCATTTTATTAATCTTATTTACTTTATTTATAGTCTTGCTTTCTTCTTGTGACTCAAAGCAGATTTTATAGACCTTACATAAAATTTTAAAGATATGTATGCTAGTAACAAGTGCAGTACTCACAATATGCTCTGAGACTCTGAGTGGGTTGAAATAGAAGGCTTATTTCTTGCCCCACAGCCCCCTGAAATGTCCTCAGCACTCAGCTCCTTCCCAACTCAGAGGAGGTCTGCATTTCTCATCAAGTTGATTGAGTGTTTCTCTGCTGTCTGCTTTGCTCATTATTACTGATGGTGGTGAGTTTGCCTGTTGCAAATGGTTGATCTTTACAGGAACAAGGAAGTGATTAATGGTGTCAAGATCTAATGTCAAGCATTGTCTGTATTTGTATTTTTTTTAAAAAAAAAACCTTCTCAGACTCAGCCTGTGATCTAATGAAATGATGTTTTTAAAGACCACAATGTCAAAATTGAGATTATTAGTGTGTAATGTATGTAAATTGCATACTTTGTTTCTGATATGACTGTTGTTCTTCTTGGGCAAATATTTATTGATGCTTTCCTACAAGTCAAGTTATGATTGCCTTTCTTTTTTTGGATATTTTTTGGTATTTATATGTGCATGTGTGCATACACATCTGGAAGTCATGGTGACCAATCCCTACTGTGAGCCTGGACGATATTCAGGGAGGTGGCTGAATAAAGCCTGCCCCCACCTCCTAACTCCTTGTATTCCAAGAAGGTCTCCCATCCAAGTACTTGCAGGAGTTGACCCTGCTTAGCTTCTGAGATCTGATGAGATTGGGCTATCCAGGTTAAGGCGGTTGCTTTTATTTTTGATGAATGTCTAACTACTTATGGTCCTGCAGTTAGTGCAAGAACACATCTGGATTAACATGTCAGTTTCAGATCATTATATTAATGTTTTTACCCCCTTAAAGTGTAGAAAAACACCTATGTCAGGATGCCCTTTCCAGAACATAACTTTTTAGCTGTGCTACAGATTTGATTTCTGAAATAGATTTTTAATGTTTAAGATAAAGTAGGAAATTCTTACCAATAAACCCTAAGATTCATTGGCATGTTTTCTGGGTAAATACTTGTGTATGTCTCAGCTTAAACAGCAGAGGAGCAAAATGTATAGCTATGCACCATCTGACTCTAACCCAAAAGCACAGCTTGAGAGCAGGTTTGCTAAATGGGAAAGGAGATTCAGTACTTTTATTGGATGGGGTCAGGAGGTGATGACACAGATACCAGGACTACTGATGCTGCATCATGCAGGTGCATAAACACTGAGTGTATCATAGTATCTGGGGTGATTGCAGCAGGACATCACTTGCAAGTACTGGGTTCTGCTCTCCATGCCTGCCTCTACAGTACTGCAGCAGCTACACTGGTACCTTCATTGCAACCTCTTGATGTCCTCTAGTAAAAACACAAAATCCCCTTCCACACTCACTGGTGTTCAGTGAAAGTAGCTGGAGTCCTCAACTGCACAAACGCCCCGCTTAGCCTCCCCCCCTTTGACACAGCTGTAATAATTACAATATTTAACCAATGGGGCTGGTACTAATGGCAATGGAATTATGCATGACTAGGAATAAGGCCCATTGTGAAGAAACATACAATGGGATCTAGAGAGAGAGGCTCAGGGAGAGTGCCCCCCCCAACCTTGCTGTCTTCCCGCCCACCCAAGTGAAGCCATTTACTCCCCTCACACACATCTCAAGGTAAGCTGATCTCTGCCATCTGCAGAGCAGTTGTAATTCTGAGTGATCTACAGCTCTCACCTGGAGATTGGCAGCAGTGGTTCTGTAGGAGGAAATGGCTGGTTTGGAAGGTGCAGTGTATGGCATTGTACCTGTCTGAGGTCGCACCCCTCCTCAAACCCCACCCTCTCTAGGCTCCATCTCTTAACTTTGAGGGAGTGAACAACATGTGGACAAAGAGGACCCAATAGATGTTGTTTACCTTGACTTCAAGAAAGCTTTTGATAAAGTTCCTCATCAAAAACTCCTTAGTAAGCTGGAGAGTCATGGGGAAAAAGGACAAAATACTCTTGTGAATCAAAAACTGGCTAATTAATAGGAAACAGAGTATAAATGGGCAATTTTCTCAGTGGAGTATGGTAAGCATTGGGGTGCCGCAGGGCTCACTATTGGGTCTGAGGCTTTTTAACTTGTTCATTAATTATTTGGAGTTGGGAATAAGCAGTGAAGTGGCTAAGTTTGCGGATGACACTAAATTGTTCAGGGTGGTGAGAACCAGAGAGATTGTGAACCACTCCAAAGGGAGGATTGTGAAGCATTCCAAATGGGTGAGTGGGCATCAATGTGGCAGATGAGGTTCAATGTGGGCAAGTGCAAAGTAATGCACATTGGGGCCAAGAATCCCAGCTACAACTACAAGTTGATGGGGTGTGAACTGGCGGAGACTGACCAAGAGAGAGATCTTAGGGTCATGGTAGATAACTCACTGAAAATGTCAAGACAGTGTGCGATTGCAATAAAAAAGGCCAAAGCCATGCTGGGAATTATTAGGAAGAGAACTGAAAACAAATCAGCCAGTATCATAATGCCCCTGTATAAATAAATAGTGTGATTTGATTTGATTTACAAGTATAGACAGCTTCAAGAGGGGATTGGATAAGCATATGGAGCAGAGGTCTATCAGTGGCTATTAGCCACAGTGTATTGTTGGAACTCTCTGTCTGGGGCAGTGATGCTCCGTATTCTTGGTGCTTGAGGGGGGGCCACAGTGGGAGGGCTTCTAGTGTCCTGGCCCCATTTATGGACCTCCTTATGGTGTCTATTTTTTTTTTGCCACTGTGTGACACAGAGTGTTGGACTGGATGGGCCATTGGCCTGATCCAACATGGCTTCTCTTATGTTTTTTATGTTAACCTAACCTGGAGTTGGCAACCCTATCTCCTTCCCTTTTTCTGCCCCTCTGACTTCAGCTTTCCATTGCCTCCCCCCTCCCTGCAGCCTCTACGTAGGACAGTCTTTCTCCACAGTGGGAGTGGGGGCAAAGCAGCTTATGTTATTCTCTTTTTCCTGCTTTGATCCACACAACAATCCTGTGAGAAAGGTTAGGGTGAAAGTCTGTGGCTGGTCTGAAATCACCTTTTTAGCTTCCACAACAAGAACCTGGGTCTGGCAGACCCCACTCTGAAGCCCTAACTCATATGCTTCCCTCAAACTGCACCATAGAATCTCCAGGATTTGCCCACCAATCTGGTACTGGCAGCCCTAGTCAGGACTGGCTCTAATGAGTTCTCCCTCAGAGGCCTTTAGTGATACCTTTCAGACCAACACTCTCTTTCTGATAATGTTTTTGATCTTAAGCACAGTATTGTAAAGTGAGTTCAGGAGATAAAGACCCATGATCCACCATGACTGAATGAATTGGTTCCTACATTGAACACATTGCTGAGATCAGGTCCCATCATCAGTCTATTGGGTTTGAAAAAGAGCCACGTTTCTCATCCGGAGAGTGCATCATTTTCAAGACTCTGCATAGTCCACTCTTTTTCAGAAGTGTACGTCAAGTTGGACATTAGAAATTATTGGAGTGAGACTATCAGAAGTTGAGACTGTATCTTATTTTGCTTTCATACATTCAATTGTTATAATACCATTTTGGTTCTAACCACAAACCAAAGACAGAGATTGGATTTCTGTACAGAATAAATTGCTATCTAATACTTTTAAGATACATGAGTGTACATCTAGTGGTCATAGTCAGCAGTTTTTCACTTTTAATTTCTGTAGCATTCTGATTGGCCAGTTTTTCCAGGCTTTAGGATCCTGGTTTACAAGGAGTGCCTGTCTCAAGCTCAGGCAACAAGACCCCAGTACAACACAATACATAACATACAGGACTTCAATCTCTCTCTGTCTCTCACTTTCCCTCTCTTCTCTCTCTGTAACTCATCTGCTGCTACAGGATGCCATTTTACCCACTGTCTCTGACTGTTTCCCTTTCAGAGGAGGATAGGGAGGATGCCTCAGTCAATAAAGGGAAGGCTTTCTCTGGCTCTTTGCTCCCTCCTCCCTCCCTCCTCCCTCCCTCAGCAAATTGAGGGAAAGATTTCTTTCTCTCCTTGGTGAAGCAGAGCAACAGGTGGTACAGCCAATGGGAAGGTAGGTGGTACAGCCAATGGCAAGGCAAACTAGTTTATGCAGAAGCTCACAACTTTAATGCCAGTAGCTCACAAAGTATATTTTTTGCTTGCAAGACTCCACAGCTTAGAGGGAGGGAGTATTGGATGAAATCTTCATCCGGAGACTATGGGGGGAAAAGTCAACACAAACACACCTTTTGAGGTTTGCTCTTGCCCCTTTCTGCTGAAGACTCTCTCCCAAGCACACCTCTCTGTGCTTGTGTCTCTGCAACTGAGAGCACAACCCAAAGGATTGAGTTGGCTTAAAAAAAAAAAAGTCCGGAGTAATTATAGAATGATAGAAAAGAGAGAGAACTCGGGGGGGGGGGGGGGGGAATGGCATTTTCCAGGAATCCTCTGCTGACTCTTCCTGCCCTTCCTCCTTGCTCTCTGGAGGTCGCCTTTCCCCTATCAACACCCCCCATTGTTTATTAACAGTGGTTGTTTATTTTCCAAAGAAGACAATGAAAGATGAGGTGTTTGCAAACCTAGAGCTTTGAAAGAGGGGATTTTGTGTTCCCAGACAGAAGTTGCTTGTCCTTTACCTTCTGTGGGATTTTTTTTTAAAGAGAGGGCATGGCGAGGGTGTTGTGGGACCACGGCTGGCGGGTGTGTGCCCTTGGGCTGGCTCCTGCTTGTGCCAATGGCAAACTTCTCTGCGACTCTCCTGCCACCCATGCTTCCCTGCAGGCTGAGGGGGGGGGGGGAGCAGGTGCTGGAGTGGCTGCCCAGGCTGGAGTGCATCCTGCTGGGTGATGGTGCACCTCCCTCTCTCCCTCACAGTGGAGGGGGCCCTATAGCGGGAAGGGGGGTTTCAATTGAGCGGCCTGCTCCTCGCCCCCCGTAGCTATGGGCCTGCTCTGAGGGAGAGGCCTTTCTGTTAGGGTTTAGGCACATTATTAGCAGAGTAACGTGGAGAGAACCACAAATAACAGCCAGGCACACGGTTTAGCTTAAGAATAAAAAGTAGTTTACTTTACTAATGAGGAAAAGGTATGACTGGGATTTCTAGAAAACAAAGAAGGATTCAATATCCTATCTAGCTTCTAGACTACATCTCGACTCTCTTGAGTCTTAACTTCAACTGCATGGAGATCTAAGGGCACAAAGGGCAATAAAACTGACCAAATGTTTTCCCCTAGACCACCACCCAAATATATGGATTAGCCTATTAGGGCTCTCCCTCAATGGTCACTATGCATATTGACACCTAGCCTTGGCAGGAAGTACGTGCAAACATTCTCATTGGCTCTACCTACTCACTGGCTAAACATCAGCATGCATATACAAACACTTAATTAACTCATGACAACAGGAAGTGAAATTGCATCAAAAACCCAACACTTTCCTCCTGGGGAACCACTGTTGCCTATCTCCAGGTGAGGGCTGGAGAGCACTCAGAATTACAACTACTCTCCAGATGGCACAGATCTGCTCCTCTTGAGGTGGAGGAGTGAATGCCTTCACCTAGGTGAGTGGGAAGACAGCAAGCATGGGTGGAGCACTTGCCCAGAGCCTTCTTCTAGAGTCTGTTGTATTTTTCTTCACAATGGGCCTTATTCCTAATTGCTATATAAATTGAGAATTGTAGATTGATACCAAATATGAGTATTGTAATGATTTGTAGAACTTTAACATTTTGTCATTGTTGGTATGTTGCAGCTTATTGTATATTTTTAGCCTTGCAGAGGGGGCTGCTGCTGAATAGTAGCAAGTAGGAACAGAGAGTGAGTATAAATGGGTAACAGTAACAGTAACAGTAGTAACAGTAACAGTAGGAAGCAGAGAGTGAGTATAAATGGGCAGTCTTCCCAGTGGAGGACTGTAAACAGTGGGGTGCCGCAGGGCTCGGTACTGGGTCCCATGCTCTTTAACTTGTTAGTAAATGATTTAGAGTTGAGAGTGAGCAGTGACGTGGCCAAGTTTGCGGATGACACTAAATTGTTCAGAGTGGTGAGAACCAGAGAACTAGAGAGGATTGTGAGGAACTCCAAAGGGATCTGTTGAGGCTGGGTGAGTGGGCGTCAACGTGGCAGATGCGGTTCAATGTGGCCAAGTGCAAAGTAATGCACATTGGGGCCAAGAATCCCAGCTACAAGTACAAGTTGATGGGGTGTGAACTGGCAGAAACTGACCAAGAGAGAGATCCTGGGGTCGTAGTAGATAACCCACTGAAAATGTCAAGACAGTGTGCGTTTGCAATAAAAAAGGCCAATGCCATGCTGGGAATTATTAGGAAGGGAATTGAAAACAAATCAGCCAGTATCATAATGCCCCTGTATAAATCGATGGTGCGGTCTCATTTGCAGTACTGTGTGCAGTTTTGGTCGCCACACCTCTAAAAGGATATTACAGCATTGGAGAAAGTCCAGAAAAGGGCAACTAGAATGATTAAAGGGCTGGAACACTTTCCCTATGAAGAAAGGTTGAAACGCTTGGGACTCTTTAGCTTGGAGAAACATCGACTGCGGGGTGACATGATAGAGGTTTACAAGATAATGCATGGTATGGAGAAAGTAGAGAAAGAAGTACTTTTTCTCCCTTTCTCACAATACAAGAACTCGTGGGCATTCAATGAAATTGCTGAGCAGACAGGTTAAAACGGATAAAAGGAAGTACTTCTTCACCCAAAGGGTGATTAACATGTGGAATTTACTGCCACAGGAGGTGGTGGTGGCCACAAGCATAGCCAGCTTCAAGAGGGGTTTAGATAAAAATATGGAGCAGAGGTCCATCAGTGGCTATTAGCCACAGTGTGTGTGTATATATAAAAAATTTTTACCACTGTGTGACACAGAGTGTTGGACTGGATGGGCCATTGGCCTGATCTAACATGGCTTCTCTTATGTTCTTATGTTAGCAAGTAGCCAGGCCTAGCGTACCCAGGCTCCAGGTGGAGCTTGAGGATCTCCTAGTATCACAACTGAACTCCAGACAACAGATCTCTCTCCCTCTGGAGAAAATAGTGCTTTTGAGGGTGGATTCTATGGCATTATATTCAGTTGAGGCCTCTTCCTTTACTGACAAAACCAAGGTTGGTTGCATAGCAATAGCCACTGCCTAGCAGCCTCTCCCGTGGCCCAATCTTCACATGTTCTGGGGTTGATGCAGAGGGGAGGGAGGGAGTGACAGGAAAGAGGTGCTTACCATGGTCTATGAGGAAGTGCTCCCAGCTGGATCAGGCCTTGCCACTTAGATGCATTACCACCTTCATTTCCTGTCTCTTCACTATCTCCGTGCCATTCTGCCTAGTGGGTCGATGACAGTGGGCAGGAGAAAGGAGTGGTCTCAACCAAGGGGATGGAACAGAATTTGAGTGGTGGTTGATGGGCCAATGGTTGATGGACTGCACACCACAGCCCATGGTGTTTTATATATGTAGGAATATTTATAGCCCATCCTGCAGCCCATCCTGGACCCTGTAGGAGGGTCCTGTGTTTGAATCTTAAGGCTCAGGTAGGATGATACTGGTGGACTCAGGCTATTTAGGACTTTAAAGTTAAAACCAGATCTTGAATTGGTCCCAGAATCAGACTGGAATCCAGTGCTGGTGGCAGAACACCTGCTTATGTGATTTTGTTGAATCCCATTGAGGACTTCAGCAACTGCATTTTTCATTAACTGAAAATTCTGAACTATTTTCAAGGGCTGCCCCCCTGAGTGTGGGAAAGTAAGAGGAATAATGATAGTAATCACATTAATGATGCTAATCATTACTAGTGCTAATAATTAATGATTATTAATCACTAATGATGCTGATCATAAGTAATCATATTAATGATGTTTTCAGAATTTTCAGAAGGTGTTGTGCACATTAGCTTAGCAAAACTTTGGCATTATTATGCCCATACACTGAAAGATAGTGGCTTGCTAACTGGTACTGACATAAGTTGATGGCTTA
The DNA here is from genome assembly GCF_032191835.1 of Heteronotia binoei. Lineage (NCBI taxonomy): Eukaryota > Metazoa > Chordata > Lepidosauria > Squamata > Gekkonidae > Heteronotia > Heteronotia binoei. Next base: position 98,236,514 of record NC_083228.1, on the reverse strand, counting down.
GGTGCGACTGTCAATTTTAAAGCTTCAAATCCTTGAGGTGAATTGCAATCCCATGAGAATCAATTCAGGTGACTGCAAGCTGAGGTGGACTGGTTGTGGGAGTGGGATGTTGGAGAAGATGGTTTTCTTCCAGTGAAAAGAGTTAACAGCAGGTAATGCCATCCATCTTAGCAGCAGTTTGAAATGTTCAGTGTAGTGATGAATGAGGGTATCTGACCCACATCTGTTTTACATTAGAATGGAACATTGCCCTGACATCGTTAGGAGCATTTGTCAAGATTCCCTGGACAGAGCTTCTGTAAATTACATGCCGCAAATGTGTCAGGGTCAGATAAGAGGATATCATTAACTTCACCAAAGTTTACTCATGAGCCTGTCAGTTCAACTTACTACGTTAACAGCCAACAATTTTCTTTGTGCTGTTTCATTAAATCTTTCAATCAGGGAAAGGAGGAAAAAAAATGTATCACTGTAGCACCTCAAATATAGCACATGTTTGTCTCTCATAAATCATATTAATTGCAGACATGGTCACACAGCATATTAAATGCAGGCATGCGTAAATGAATTAAAACATATGAGGATTTTATGATACTATCAGTAAGGTCTGAGTTGCTAAAATACCAGCTATGTTAAGTGGCATCACATTTCATTTAAATGAAAAATTTAAAAATGAAATAGAATGGATTTGGACTGTTGATGATAAAGGGACATCCAAAATAACTTAATAAAAAGCCAGATGTTCCCTATACATATCTAAAACTTTCATAACCCAACTCTTGTTCAGCATCAAAGGTCAGATCTTGAGCTGTTGTGGGGACATATCAATTGTTCACACCAGCTGAGATTCTTCATTATTATCGGATATTACAACATAAAAATCATTTTAGTGCATTGTAGAATTTCTTCCCTTAGGCCAAGCATTAAGAGGGGAGAATAAGTATGGATATGTAGAAGGAGAGGGGTGCAAGCCTATTACCATGATAGGATCTTTTTAAAATGTCATTTCAGATTTTTCCCCCCTTTGGGACTCATGAGATTGTATATATGGAATGGATTGTGTGTGTCTCTATGTGTTTGTGAGACCTCAATATAAATTTATGCTGGGCCTAGAAAAATGGTGCTTTGATCTCACACACACCCTCAAGCCCAAGGCATTTATTAGTAAAGTGAGTATTCTAAATCTGGACACCTGTACTCTATAGATAAACAGTACCAACATTATTAGAGAGAAGGGTAAAATATATTTGATAAATAAGTTGAAAATAGTAACTATCAGATCTGGAATCTGAGAAAAAAGTTGTCTTGCTTAATGTCTTAACTAGTTCTTTGTTTCCCACATCAGATTATCATTTTGCTTGGTCTTTTTAGAACAAAAAATGTTATTTAAAACCAGTACCTGTGGATGGTTTTTAGAATAATTTGAATTGCATGTTTTAAATCTTTCCATGATGTACTATATTGACTTTGGTTGATGTACTATATCTACTATAACTCTTGGAAGAGCCACACTATGGGGGATAAAAGCCTGGATTTATAGTCAGAGGATGACTGACATGATGAAAATCTTGAAGTTACATGCGATGTGAAAAAAACGCAGCTTTTCTGGTACACTTCACATACAATGTGTGGCATGTGGCTTGATCTTTGACATCAGTGGATTTTAGATCCTAGCCTAAAGGGAGTAGGACCCTGTTCAGCTGTATATGTAATTGAATAGAAATATATCTCATGATTTCAGTGGGCTCTCTGGCTCTCTAGAACTAAATTAAGCCCACAGGGCATATAAACTGAAATTGGACTGAACCTTCGAGTCTTTTTTCACAGGCTTTCTCAAACCATTTAAAAGACATAAATCCATTTCCAAACAGCTAAAAGGGTTGGTATATTGTATGCATTTCTCATACTTGAATCAGTTTTTTGGAGGCTCAAGAGAGCATAGCCGCTAAAACTCAAAATAATAAAACACTAAAATAAAACAGCTCTTAATGCATATAATGAACATTACAGTAAAGTAGCAATGCCATAAACTTTATAAAATAGCCCAAAATTTTCATTAACTAGCTTTGGGTGAAAATTATTTGTTTATATAATGATACAGATAGAGCCATTTTCTGGGAAAAGAATTAAATAATGAAACAAGGATGTGTTTTATAGAAGATCACGAGTTGGCCCTCCATCTTTTATAGTTGATTGGAGCTCAGAGTGGTATACATGGTTCTCCCCTCTTCCATTTTATCCCTGTAATGACCTTGTGAGGTAGGTTAGGCTGAGAATGTCTGATTGGCCCATGGTCACTTAGTGAGTTTCATAGTGTACAGAGATTTTGAAACTTGTACTTCCTGTTCCTAATCTGCACACTAACCACTATGCCACACTGACTCAAGTATCATGTTACTCAAATACCATATAAAATGTCAGTTATGTATTCACTGCAGTTTGATGACTGATATCAGAAGAAGTTAAGTCCAAGTGCTCCCACTTTCCTACTTTATGCCATTTATGCCCTTCAAAATCCCTGGGGATTGTAAATGTTTAGCATATCTCAGGATAAGTCCTTTCATAGTTTTTTTTTAACAAAGTGATTAGGTGGAAGCCAGCCATGCCCTTCCTGTAACTCCTTGTACTGGTGTTATAAGGTCATGACACATACCAGAAGAGAGAGTTTCTGCCTTTAGGCTACTTCCTTTATGGTTTTCAAAGAGAAAGTTCCCAAAATCAAATTACCTAGATGCTAATCAAATGCAGCATGAATCCAAAAGTCTGAAAATATTTCTTGAGATGACAGTTTGACTTAATTTTTTTTTTAGCTAACAAAGATGAGTAGAGTAGGGGGTTTGTTGCGTTCTGATATATTAGATAGCATCTAATCCAGGACTCATTTGAGTTTATTTGAGATTTAAACAAATTCATAAAAATATTGGCATTGTATCCCCAATTGACCTGGTCAGATGTTGATTTGACTGGAATGGAAATTATATGCTGTCATTGGGATATATGTGGAAAGAATGCCTCTGACCTACATAAAAGACCACAAAAGGCCATCTGGGGAGGGAGCTGGACTTGGAGAGGGCAGTATCAGGTAGTTCATTTTAGGAAGGACTGGACAGCCAGTAATTTTCAGGATAAAATGGAGAGGTGAGCCATGGGCACTATCCAGAACTTCTTGGAAGAACAGCAGCATAAAAGTATGATTGAATTTCTATTGGGGCAGATAACAATAATGTTCTGAACTTTGTACAGTGACCCATGATGAAGTAAGCCCCTCATTCAAGCTTACTTGTAAGGTACCATTCTATCAGTAATATGTAATGGTATATGATGCCAATAGTTTTAATGGATTGAACAGCTGGCTTTCAGCTCTCTGGTTTTCATGGGTGAAGGGTGATTGTTTAATTTGGTGGTACACCAGCAGAGTGGTAAACTGCAGTATTGCAGTCCATACTCTGCTTACGACCTGAGTTGGATCCTGGTGGAAGCTGGGCTCAGGTAGCCAGCTCAAGGCTGACTCAGCCTTCCATCCTTCCAAGATCAGTAAAATGAGTATCCAGCTTACTGGGGATAAAGTGTAAATGACTGGGGAAGGCAATGGCAAACTACTCCATAAAAAGTCTGCCATGAAAACATCACCCCAGAGTCAGAAATGATTGGTGCTTACACAGGGGACTAACTTTACGTTTTTACACCAGAAAACTTTCTGCTGCATTTTGGATCAAATACTAAAGGATAAAATGGGATATACAATTCCTTAGGATCAGGTGCTAGTGTATATACCTACTGATTTTTAGGTTTGGAGTGATTTTGCATGGAATGCAGGAACAAGCACAGAGACAGAAATATTAGGTTGCCAACTCTGGGCTGAAAAAATTCCCAGATATTTTGCGTGGAGCCTCTGGACAGCAGAGTTTGGGTAGGGAAGGGTGTTGGGTTTTTGCTGCAATTTCACTTCCTGTTGTTATGAGTTAATTAAGTGTTTGTATATGCATGCTGATGTTTAGCCAGTGAGTAGGTAGAGCCAATGAGAATGTTAGCACGTACTTCCTGCCGAGGCTAGGTGTCAATATGCATAGTGAACATTGAGGGAGAGCCCTAATAGGCTAATCCATATATTTGGGTGGTGGTCTAAGGGAAACCATTTGGTCAGTTTTATTGCCCTTTGTGTTAAGCCCTTAGATCTCAATGCAGTTGAAGTTAGGACTTGAGAGAGTCAAGATGTAGCCTAGAAGCTGGATAGGATATTGAATCCTTCTTTGTTTTCTAGAAATCCCAGTCATACCTTTTCCTCATAAGTAAAGTAAACTACTTTGTTTCTTAAGCTAAACCGTGTGCCTGGCTGTTATTCGTGGTTCTCTCCACATTACTCTGCTAATCGTATATCTAAACCCCAACAAAGGGACCTCAGTAGAGATGTAATACTTTAGCGTTCATGCTTCAAAGCAGCCATTTTCTCCTGAAGAACTGATCTTTATTGTTAGGAGATCAGTTGTTATGCTGGGAGTTCTCCAAATCCTATTTGAAGGCTGAAATACGTAGACGTGGACATCAGCAGCCAATAAAAATGAAATGATAACAATAGATGGGATCAAGTATGATGGGTGACAGATGCAAATTGGGTTGCACAAGATACTGTTGTACACTATTAACACTATGCCTATGTTGGGGCTTTTTATTTGCACTAGTTCCACAACTATCTCCTTGCAGGAGCTGTTTTTAAAAAAAATGTTGGCAAGGCCAAATCAACTGTCCTTCTTCCAAACTATGAATCAAGTCATTGTATACAAGAATAGGGATTGTAGATGAGCACAGTTCCTTGTACAAGTTTAGCTTTCTGATACATAATCTGTGGTTTAGACTCCAGTTAAATTCTGAAGGTTAATGCCAAACTAAACATCTCCCAGCCTTGTCATTTTCAATGTAAATGTTAAATCTGGCCACAAATGAATATTCTTTCTTTTCTTTCTGTTCTTTTTTCAGTCTTGAAAAACAAATGGCCCAGTCCTAAACATATTTGTTCAAAAGTAGGCTGTACTGTACTTCCTAATATTTAGGTTTTGAATTTCAAGGGAAATGATCCATAGAATATTTATGACAGTAGCCAGGAAGATATGTGGCTATATAAGATGACCTCCTGAGGTTAAGCTTCCTGGTGCTCTGTCACATAGCATGATCTGATGGTAATTATTGAGAAGAAGGTTACAGTACAATCTTAATTAGATTTACATCCTTGTAAGCACATTGATTTAAATAGACTTAAGAAGGGCATAATTCTGTTTGGGATTGCACTGGTAGAAACTGTGTCTCTAATGTAGTATTAGTGGGAGCTGCTATTGCTCTGGGGTTTATAGTGTTCTGCTGCATGAATGAAACACCAGGTACATGTATCTGCAATAGTCTGCACACATTCTATTGCCTAGAAACCACCAATGGTCCATAGTTTACTTTCAAGTATTCTGTGACAACAGAATAATAAAAGAAAAGGCTGATGATAGTTTCTAGTACAAACAGTGCTGAACCATAGGGTCTCATCAGACAAATATCTCTGTGTAGGCACAAATCTATTAGTACTTGCCTAAAAACATAAAACAAGCCTTGCTAGACTACACCCATTGTCTGTCTAGCCACACATTCTATTCATTTTTAACCCACATCTCTCCCCAGTTGGGACCCAAACTAGCTTGCATCATTCTCCCCTTCTCCATATTATCCTCCCTATACTCCTGTGAGGTAGCTTAGGCTGAGAGTGTAGGACTGGCCCATTGTCACCCAGTGAGCTGCTATGACAGAGTAGGGATTTGTATTTGGGTCTTGCAGAGCCTAGTTCCAGTACTGTAACCACCATATCACACTAAACCAGGGGTGTCAAACATGTGGCCCGAGGTCTGGATCAGGCCCCCAGAAGGCTCTTAGCAGGCCCATGAACAACTCACAGACATCTGCTTCCTTCTCTTTCTCTTGCTCCCTTCTGCATCACCACTTGCTTTGTCAGGCTTAACATTTGCACAAGAGCTACAGAGCAAATCCTCTATTTTCTCCATTGGCTGACCAGCACATGAAGTAACTTATGTACAAAAGTCTGCAATGCCCAGCCATTTCATGTTTTCTCTGGGTCTTAGGCTCAAAGCATTGATTATGAGATTTCTGTAATGAATGTCAATAAATCAAAAGCAGGTTTGCAACTTATACACATACACTTGAACAACACCTGAACAGCATACTCAGGATTGCTATAGCACATACATTGTTCCAAGATTTTAATTCAATCATTCAGATGTGTCAATTATCAGGTACTGTTAAATAAACAAAATATTACAAGAGTGCTAATTTTTAAAGCATATTTTAAGTTTTTAAAACACCTTTATGTTTGTATGTGCCCTTTATAAAGTTTATATCTCTGCTACCTGGCATTACATTTTATGATGCACATGGCCTGGCCTGACAAGGTCTCATTTATGTCAGATCCAGCCCTCATAACCAATGTGTTCAACATTCTTGCACTAAACTGTCCTAGCCCAGTTAACTGCCAATCAATTTGTGAGTGAGTTTTTGGGCTGTCTTTGGACTCTAGTCTATTTTTAGTGGAGGAGCGTTTTACAACCACCTTCCAAGCGCGGGCCAAGAGAGGATGCAGGCACAAGTAGGTGCTCACTTCATTCACTTTCAAAGTCTACGTTTGGGGAGCCGAACAGAGGCAAGTTGACCTTCAGGAAGACCAACTGCTCAACTGTCCAGGGTTGCAGGCAATTGAGATGTGGGCAGACAATGTCACCCATATGCGAAAAGATGCGCTCTGCAAGCTCATCGGTGGGCATGAGAGAAACACCTTGGCCACGGAAGAGAGGGCCGGCCAGACCTCCTCCTTTGTGACGCCACAGAACCAGTAGTCCAAAGGAGACGTTTCCTGCGGCTCAAGGGGCTCCAAAAGATAGTCCCTCACCATCGCAGCACCCGTCTTTGCTCTTGGTGCCCTACCGCTCCTAGAGGGGCCAACGACCCGCCCGATGAGTGTCATCTCAGGACTCTTCGTAGCATGAATCTGGTGGGAAACACTGCCTAGCTGGGGAGGTTGGGGATGAACAACAGCAGTGGAAGTGGCAGATAAGCTGCTTCCACCCCTCTCCTCCTCAACTACCGGCACTGGGCCCGCCCTGACTCTGGAACGCTCGACTTTCTGGGAGAGCTCGTCTCACCAGCGATTGAGCTCGTTGGCCCACTCGACGACTGTGCCCTTAAGGAACGGGTCTAACATGGTCGCCATCATGTAGACCTTATCCTGGGTGAAAGTCTGAAAGTGGGCCTCAAGCCCTTCCTTCAGCCTAACAACCAGGGTGCGCACCGCTGGAAGAACGTCTGCACGGCCTTGAGCTGGCACTAGAAATGAGGTCAGGTCCTCACAGGCCATCTGGACCATGGGGACGACCAGTGCGATGCTCGCTGTGTCAGACGAGAGCATTTCTATGTGGGTCTTGAAGGGCCCAAGAACCTCCACAGTCTGAGAAATGACGGTTCTCATCCTGAAAGACCCTCGTCTCAGAGACAAAGGCATCCAGGGCTGCTCTCTGCTCCACCATGCTCTCCAGCATGGCACAAGTGGAGTTCCAGCGTGTGCTGACGTCACCGATCAGGCGGTGCCCTGGCACGCCTGTCAGTGTCTGTTTCTCACGCAGCCGATACGAGTCCGTATTGCTGCATGAGAAGTGATCCGTGATGTGCCGACACTTCTTCAGCAGAAGTCGGTACCCATGGGTCGTGGCTAGATACCGATGATCTTGGCTTTTTGTCTGGCCCAATGCGTCCTTAACCACGAGGTGGAGAAGGTGGACCACGCAAGGAAGGCATTTTAGGCCTTGATGCTGGACAGCCGCATTGATGTTGGAGCCACCATCAGTCACCACGTCCCCACTGCCTACCCAGCCCTCTAACTGCCGTGAGAGGATGGCTCTGAGAGTGTCCGCCGTGTGTGGCACATCGACTGCTTCAGCGTGCAGCAAGGCCCAGCGATAGCCAGCCTAGCGGCCCTGACCCTGCCTGCCGCTACTGCTGCCACCCCCACACTGCACTACCCCCAGCTCTCTGGGTTGCCACCAATGCGCAGTCAGGGAGAGATACCCCTCGAATGCATGTTGGGAGCTCCAGATATCTGAGGTGAAATGAACATTCCCCCCAGCAGCACGGGACAAATGCTCCTTCACCACAGATCTGGTCGCAGGAACTTTGTACCAGGGCGCCAGGTACTCGAGCAACCCTAGCACCCGAGGATTCTCGATCACTGAAAATGGAAGCCCATGGGTGATCGACCTGGCAAGGTTCCAGGCAATCACCCTCCGGCCATACCTGATTCCCCCTCTTGGCACACAGGTGTGTCCCCCACCAAACGTCTCAGGCAGAGATGCCTGGCGTCCCTGTATTCCCACGGAACGCTCCTGGAGAGCGGAGGTAGTCGCGATGGGACAGACCTTCTGGCTGGGTGGTGTTGGCCGCTTGGGCACCACAGAACCAGCCTGCTTTCCCCCCTTAAGAACACCCCCAGGTGGTGCTTCCGCAGGTGATTCTGCGTCTCCCCCGGAGTCAGGTGGGCAGGGTCCCACCCACGACTGGCACTGCGCATAGCGTGGATCCTCCATAAGTTGGAAATGCTTCCAGACTTCGGAGGTGAACGGATGCCCAAACTGACTGGCAGCTTGGGTGTCCAGAGCCACCTTCTTTGAGGTGCTGAGGGCAGACTCATCATGTCTCGGGGTGGCAAGAGGGGCTGGCCGCCGGGGGGAAGTGGGCGGAGATGGAGGCACCTCGTGTGTCTCCATCTCTTCCCCCTCAACCCCATGCGACCTCCACTCCTGATCATCCCCTGAAGGACTGCTGGTGCCTGAAGAAACCAAAGAAGGGGGCTGGTCCTCCTCAACTAGCTTCTCCTCCAGCTCCTGCACAGCACTCTGCACCCTCCTTGGGGTGATCGTTTTGGACAGAAAACTGTCCCCAAAGCTCATCTCCGAGGAAGGCTGCTCTTGCTGCCCCTCCTCCAGCTGCTGAGGCTGAGCGACATCAGCTGGAGGAGAGGCTGCCCGAGCAGCAGACCCCTGCTCAGTGCCAGCACCTCAGGCCACCCCAGCAGCAGCCTCGATGAAGGGCCCAAGGCGGGCCTTCTTCTTCATCACACTCCGGCCAGAGGTCGGAGTGCTGGAAGGCAGCTGTGGAATGGCCCCACGCACAGGTGGTGGTGGGGGGAGATCTGGGTCCTCCCTCTCCCCTCCACCCCTCTAGTCTTCTCCTTGGTCTTGCCCCCAGGGCCCCCCTTCTGCTGCCTGTCACTCATGTCACCCTTGGCCAATCACACACAATCTGAACTGAGAGTGGGGTTTTTTACAAACCTAACTCACTGCACTGTACCCTGAACCAACAGGTGCCCTGACTTCTTTTTAAGAACCCTCCCACCAAAACTTATTTGTTTGTTTTTTTAGTCCCTAACCTGTCCCTCTTTGGGTTGGGGTAGTAGTAGTCTGGTAAAGTTTAGGAGACTAGGTGATCCTGCCTCTACCTGGCTACAGTTTTTAAAAGGCTACCTTGAGATGAAGGCAATCCTTGTTATATCCTCCTAGTTAAACTTCTCCTAACTAGATCCTGGGACAAACCTGATTTCCTTGCAAACTAGAAATCAGGTGTCCCCTATAACTTGAGAGAAGCTGTGGTTTACCCTATGGAAATCTAAGGATGCACCAGCTTTCAGTGGCTGAAAGCAAGATGCATTGCAACCCTAGTCTCTTTAAAAGGGAGCCTGATGTGGCCTAGTAGTCACAATGCCTTTTATGAGAAACCTAAAATCTTTTTAAATCACCCCTATCTGGCCTACTTGAATTTTGAAAGGAGATAAAGCCCTTAACTGGATTAATTTTTTTTTTAATTTCAAAAAACACAATCCCTAAAAACACCCTTATTACTGGGGCAGCTTATTTAGTGGCTCTAACCAAACCGAAAGCACACTCAGACTCCAAAAATAACTCTATAAAAACATGAAAATGACCCAGCCCACACACACCCTCACCAACCCCCACACCAACCAGAGGTAATTAAAAAACCACAAAACATGACAGAAAGAAACTTAACTTTTAACCACCACCACCCCCCCCCCCCCAAAAAAAAAAACACACAATCAGAACAGGCCAAGCAACTCAACTGTTAAAAAAGTGGCCTTTTTTACCAATAAGAAACCTCAGGCCAAATCAGTCAACAACACCCCCTCAAAAAAACCAGAACCAGGAACAGGGACAACAGGAGAAGGCCAAGAAACTCAACTGTTAAAAAAGTGGCCTTTTCACCAATAAGAAACCTCAGGCCAAATCAGTCAACAACACCCCCCCTCCAAGCCACCCAAATCAGGAAAAGTAAAAGGACACTGCACTTTTAAAAGTCCTCTCACTAAAGTAAACCCCACCCCCACCCCAGGCCCCCTCCCCCAGCAGAACCCCCTAACCCTAACCCCGAGTAAGCTACCCACCACCCAAATCTGGATATGTAAAAGGACTCTGAGTCTTAAAAAATCCTTTTACCAACTAAAATAAAAACAAGAACCCCAAGACTGTCTTACCTTAGACGTCTTCTCTACTCCAGGCAAGTCTGGTAAGGCTGAGAGAGAGCAGCAGCAGCAGCTGAGGCCAAGGGCCAGCACAGCACAATCTCTCTCTCACACCAACACACACCAACACAGCAGCAATGGAGGAGTCCAGCCAGGCAGACTCCTTAAAACGGTTCTCTGGCCCTACAGAGAGCAGTTTCAAAAAACAGCACTGCTCTGTGATTGGCCAGACAACAGTGCTTACTTGGATACCCAAGTAAGCAAAAGATCAAAAGAACAACAATGTTGCTGATGGATGGGGGATCAGCTACACAACAGCCCTGCAAAGCATGCATTTACAATGCATTTTGCAAATGCATGCTTTGGATTGGCTGCTGGGGCTCCCCCTCCCCCCCTGATCCCAGGGAGGCTATGGGAGAGGCGGGAAAAGGCTACCAAAGGCAGGAAAGGAGGCAAGCAGCTCCGCTGAGGCTGCAGAAGCCCCTTTCCCACCGTTTCCATGGATTTCCGTATACTTCTGAATATCTATACAGAAGTATACGGGGAGCCATACTCGGCTCCCGCATAATGGGCCCCAATTGGATTCGGCTATATGCGATTCCGTGTACAGCCATATCAAGGGTGATTCGGCGGTTGATTAGGTTCGGCTGAACCGAATGCACACCCCTACCCTTGAAGCCTGCGTCATGCTGTGTCCAGACAAACATATTTCCTTTTCCTTCTTAAAATGCAGTTCTGGCTGCAGCCATGAGGAGTGCAGGGCAGTCTCAGCATAGCAAAAAGCACTCTAGGATCAGAAGTGTTGAACTCATTTGTTATGAGGCTAGATCTGACATAAATGTTATTTTGTTGGGCCGAGCCATGTGTGCCATAAAATGTACACAAGATACCAGAGATATAAACTTTATAAAGATGATTTTCAGATGCTGAATGGCAAAAGCAGGTATGATTGGATTAGGTGTGATATGCAGAGTGGTAGTAAGTATGGAGATATCAGCATTAGTAATAAGACAGAAAACCTAGGTCTCAGTTTGGTTCAGGAGGATTCAATCCAGGAGGATGCAAAAAATGAATTGGAAATAAGTCTAAAGAAGTGAGCACTGACTCACAAATGCTCATACCCTACCACAATTTTTGTTAGTCTTTAAGGTGCTACTGGACTCTTACTTTTTGTGCTGCTTTTAGAAACCACAACATCCAAAACCCAGCGGGGGAACATTTTAACCACTAAACCTACATGATAGTGAGATGGTACTGCCTAAACCTCAGGGATATAACTGAGTATAATTCAGGAGGGCCATCAAGGTAATAATTAGGCACAGCCCCCAGCCTATGATACAAGTAGTAGTGTAGCAAACAGCATAGGCTGGTTGAAGGGGAAAGTGATTAGAGCAGGGGAGGCCAGATGTATTGTGGTACCCACTACCTCAACCAAAGGCCTGGTGGAACACCTCAGCTTTACAGGTAGAATTGCAGTAAGTCCCACAGGGCTCTGATCTCAATTGGGATCTTGATCCACCAGGCTGAAGCCAGAACCAAGAAGGCTAGCTCTGGTCAAGGCTAGGCAGAAACCTCTTGGGCCGGGGATTACCAGTAAGTGTTATTCAGTCAATCAGAAACTCCCAGGGGAACATAAATAAAAGTAACTTTTCACTGTCTGCATTTCTTTTCTAGCCATAAGAACATAAGAGAAGCCATGTTAGATCAGGCCAATGGCCCATCCAGTCCAACATTCTGTGTCACACAGCGGCCAAATATATATATATATATATATATACACACACACACACACACACACACACACACACATACACACTGTGGCTAATAGCCACTGATGGACCTCTGCTCCATATTTTTATCTAACCCCCTCTTGAAGGTGGCCATGCTTGTGGCCGCCACCACCTCCTGTGGCAGTGAATTCCACATGTTAATCACCCTTTGGGTGAAGAAGTACTTCCTTTTATCCGTTTTAACCTGTCTGCTCAGCAATTTCATCGAATGCCCACGAGTTCTCGTATTGTGAGAAAGGGAGAAAAGTACTTCTTTCTCTACTTTCTCCATCCCATGCATTATCTTGTAAACCTCTATCATGTCACCCCTCAGTCGACGTTTCTCCAAGCTAAAGAGCCCTAAGCGTTTCAACCTTTCTTCATAGGGAAGGTGTTCCAGCCCTTTAATCATTCTAGTTGCCCTTTTCTGAACTTTCTCCAATGCTATAATATCCTTTTTGAGGTGCGGTGACCAGAACTGCACACAGTACTCCAAATAAGACCGCACCATCGATTTATACAGGGGCATTATGATACTGGCTGATTTGTTTTCAATTCCCTTCCTAATAATTCCCAGCATGGCGTTGGCCTTTTTTATTGCAAACGCACACTGCCTTGACATTTTCAGTGAATTATCTACCACGACCCCAAGATCTCTCTCTTGGTCAGTCTCTGCCAGTTCACACCCCATCAACTTGTATTTGTAGCTGGGATTCTTGGCCCCAATGTGCATTACTTTGCACTTGGCCACATTGAACCGCATCTGCCACGTTGACGCCCACTCACCCAGCCTCAACAGATCCCTTTGGAGTTCCTCACAATCCTCTCTGGTTCTCACCACCCTGAACAATTTAGTGTCATCCGCAAATTTGGCCACTTCACTGCTCACTCCCAACTCTAAATCATTTACTAACAAGTTAAAGAGCATGGGACCCAGTACCGAGCCCTGCGGCACCCCACTGCTTACCGTCCTCCACTGCGAAGACTGCCCATTTATACTCACTCTCTGCTTCCTATTACTCAGCCAGTTTTTGAT